>NC_047097.1:36001911-36322101 GCF_902459505.1 Geotrypetes seraphini
GTGGTTCCCAACCCTGTCCTGGAGGAACACCAGGCCAATTGGGTTTTCAGGCTAGCCCTAATGAATATGCATGAAGCAAATTTGCATGCCTATCACTTCCATCATATGCAAATATCTCTCATGCATATTCATTAGGGCTAGCCTGAAAACCCGATTGGCCTGGTGTTCCTCCAGGACAGGGTTGGGAATCACTGTTCTAGGTGGTTTTGACATGGACGATTTTTGGGGCGAGAATGGGGTATAAAAATAGACGACTTGGTGGTCTAGACTAGTGGTTCCCAACCCTGTCCTGGAGGACCACCAGCCAATCGGGTTTTCGGGATATCCCTAATAAATATGCATGAGACAGATTTGCATATAATGGAGGTGACAGGCATGCAAATCTGCCCAATGCATATTCATTAGGGCTATCTCGGCTGGCTGGTGGTCCTCCAGGACAGGATTGGGAACCACTGGTCTAGACAATCAAACGGTTCATAGACAACCCCGCGAAATACAAAGGTGCGCGCCGACAACTGAGCGCAAGATGGAGGCGCGCGCCGAAGAAAATTACAGTTTTTAAGGGATCCGACGGGGGTTTTTGTTGGGGAGCCCCCCCAGTTTACTTAATAGAGATCGCGCCGGCGTTATGGAGGGTTTGGGGGGTTGTAACCGTCCACATTTTACTGTAAACTTAACTTTTTCCCTAAAAACAGGGAAAAAGTGAAGTTTTCAGTAAAATGTGGGGGGTTACAACCACCCAAACGCCCCCACAACGTGGTGCGATCTCTATTAAGTAAAGTGGGGGGGGGTTCCCCCCCACGCCCCCCGTCAGATCCCAAAAAACAGTAATTTTGTGTGGCGCGCACCCCCGCACTGCGCTCAATTGTCTGGGAACGCCTTTGTCCCGGCGCGCTTTTGACCTGACACCCAATCAAACGGCTGGACGTACAAGTAGACGATTCTAAAAAATAAAAATTGGGAACGTATTTTTCGAGAATGGACTTTAAATGCTGCTGTCTTTGGGCGACTAGCGACTTAGGCCCAAAAATATGCCCCTCCACATATTTAGTGCAACCGTATAGTGCTGCATTTATTTTAAAGGAAAAAAAGGAATTCTGGCAAACACACCAGCCATAAGCTTGGCATAAAGGTTCACATCTTTGCCTCTGCTTCCTCCTGACTGCTGCTAGAAGTGAACTTAGAAAAACAGGGAATGAGAATCCAGGAACACAATATTCAGAGCTAGTGATCAAGGTCAGTGGCATTCACGGAAGTCACTCGGTGATTTTCAACAGCATTGCCTGAATCATACTGGCATCCAAATAGGGAAAATTCTGTAACTTGGTGCTAAGATGTGGGCATCACAGTGGGACACGCTTAGAGCCAAATCTATACTGGCAATTAGGCAATCTAAGCCATTATAAAAAAAAATATTTCTAATCCTGCTTAATAAACTTAGCGGCTCACAGTATCACATTCATAGTACCATTAGACAAAACTCCATTCATCAGACTTTACAAAGCCACACTTAAAATTCTAGCCCTGCTACAAACAAATCAGAATTCTACAGTAACTTTTCTTCTAGATCAGGTTCCACCATCTCACTTCTAAGCATAGATTACTGATATCATTTAAAAGCCTGGACAAAGAAGTATGTTTTAAGCAATTTCCTGAACTGTAAAATATTTCACAGAATCATGTTCCTTCAGGTATCTCCCTAAAACTGGACCTGCAACTGAAAAGCAGGATTTTCTAGGATTGGCATATTTCGCTTCATCCCTTTTTCATGCATCTAGTAACATATAATTTTCCAATCTTAACGTTTACCCGGTCTATACATTATCAAACATTTTCTCAAATAGGTATAGTTTTGTAAATCCCTTGTTGAATTGTATTCCAAAATTTTAAATTGTATTTGGAATATAATTGGGATCCAATGCAATTTCTTTAAAGCTGGAGTAAATGTGCTCAAATATTAGTGCAAAGATGCTGAAATTTATGTGCACCAACTTGTGACAGGCAATGGCTGGTGTAAGTAGGTGTGTCTAAGTCTTCCATGCAACACACACAGCTGATAGTATTCTGTAAGCTCTGTGTGTCACTTGGTGACCTTCACAGGCTCAGCCCACCTGTCCACCCCCTTTCAGTTATGCACTAATGGCTTGATTCAGTCAATGGCACTTACAATTTGGCGCCATTGCAATTGACATTGAATGGTATTCTATAACATGTGTTCCAGGATCAGTGCATAGTGCCAGGATCTGTGGTCAACTCAGCAGATGAAACCAAGCGTAAATCCTGGCACACAAGTTGGGCACAGATTTGCACTATTTTATAACACTGAGCATTTTAAAGGAACTCTCCCACCCACTTTAAATATTCGGTGCAGATCAGTGATACTGAACTGGTGAAATTCTATGTTTTCTCTTTACTCTTCCTAGTGTACAAGACAGAGCTGGAAAAAGACATAATTTCTGACACATCTGGGGATTTCCGGAAACTGATGGTGGCCCTGGCAAAAGTAAGATAACAAATATTTTATAACATTTTATTTCCATTAACATCCAAATTAAATGTGTGTATCATACTCGGTCTCTAATCTTAGATGCCTTCTTAGGAGATCATTACCCAAAATATGGGGGCCATGACATCACATTTGTGGAAGAAAAGGACTACCACAAGTCATTGTAGAGCAGTGGTCTCAAACTCAAACCCTTTGCAGGGCCACATTTTGGATTTGTAGGTACTTGGAGGGCCGCAGAAAGAATAGTTAATTTCTTCTTATTAAAGAAATGACAATTTTGCATGAGATAAAACACTTTATAGTTTATAAATCTTTCCTTTTGGCTAAGTTTTAATAATAATATTGTAATTTATAGGTATAGGTAAAGAGACATATGATCAAAACAATTTTATTTTACTTTTGTGATTATGATAACCATACTGAGGGCCTCAAAATAGGACCTGGTGGGCCGCGAGTTTGAGACCACTGGTGTAGAGCAAAGGGTTTGGATATTACCTCAATAGAAACATAGAAAAATGAAGGATGATAAAGAACATACTTATGGTTTATCTGGTCTGCCTAACCATGCCATCTGCTATCCCCTCTTTTCCCCGTAGAGATCCAACATACTTGTCCCAAGCTTTCTTGAACTGAGATATACTTTGTTGCCATCTGGAGGCTGTTCCACGCATTAACCACCCTTTCTGTGAAAAATTATTTTCTGAGGTTACTTCTGAGTCTATCCCCTTTTAACCTTCATCCTATGTTCCTCTCCAGAGTTTCTTTTCAACTGAAATAGACTCACCACATGCACATTTATGCCATGTAGGTATTTAAATGTCTCTATCATATCTCAGCTGTTGGACTTCAGTATTAGTAGTGCTATATATCTCACCAGTACCAAGATCTGTGCTTGCCGTAAGATAAAGAGCATGATGGAGGGTCTGGGATGGGTAAGTTAGAAATACAGCTCAGGTTCATTGGTGAACTGATTACAAAAGCTTATTTTGGCAGCTTTCAGCAGTAAACAGAGCATCACTGAGTTGTTGTTACTGATTTATGCAGACAATCAAAGAGTATCTAAAGGCTCAAAACAAGTTTTATTCAAATCCAAACAGAAGTGATCACAAGTGTCAATGTCCGTGTACAACTCTGTACAGAATGCAGAGCCTCATGCATTATGCCATGTAGGTATTTAAACATCTCTATCATATGTCCCCCTCTTGCTTTTCCTTCAGAGTAACATAGTAGATGACGGCAGATAAAGACCCGAATGGTCCATCCAGTCTGCTCAACCTGATTCAATTTAAATTTTTAAATTTTTTTCTTCTTGGCTATTTCTGGGCAAGAAATCTCCGTTAAAACCTACTCCAGCCCAACTAAACCCTCTCAGCCATTGAAGCCCTCTCCATCCCTTCCTCCCCCAAATGGCCATATACAGACAGTACATACTGAAATCTCTAAGCCTTCTGACACCTTATGGCAAAGACTACCAACCACTTTAGTAGCCTTCCTCTGGACCAACCTCATCCTGTTTATATTTTTTTGAAGGTGTTGTCTCCAGAATTGTACACAACATTCTACATAAGAATAGCCATACTGGGTCAGACCAGTGGTCCATCTAGCCCAGTATCCTGCTTCCACAGTGGCCAATCTAGGTCACAAATACCTGGCAAAAACTTAACTAGCAACATTCCGGAACCCAAAAGAGTATCAAGATTCCATGTAGAATCTCAAAGTAGCGAGATTACGGAATCCCAAATAGCAACATTCCATGCTACCAAACCAAGGGTAAGCAGTGGCTTCCCCATGTCTGTCTCATTAGACTAAATGAGGTCTCACCAGAGTCTTATACAGAGGCTTCAGTACCTTCTTTTTCCTATTGGTCATTCATCTCCCTATGCACCCAAGCATCCTTCTAGCTTTCGCCATCACCTTTCAATCTGTTTGGCCACATATGATCACACCCAAGTCAAGCTCCTCTTTTGTGCACAAAAGTTCTTCACCCCCTAAACTGTACCGTTCCCTCAGGTTTCTGCAGCCCAAATTCATGACCTTGTATTTCTTAGCATTAAAGAATAGCTGCCAAATTCCAGACCATTCTTCAAGCTTCGCTAGGTCCTTCCTCATGTTATCCACACTATCAGGATGTCTCCCCCATTGCAGATTTTGATATCATCTGCAAAGAGGCAAACCTTACCAGACAGCTCTTCAGCAATATTGCTTACAAAAATGTTAAGAGCAGGCCCAAGAGCCGAATCTTGTGGCACACCATTGGTAACATCTCTTTCCTCAGAGAGAGCAATTTACCACCACCCTCTTTTCCCTTCCATTCAAACAGTTCTTAACCCAGTCTGTCATTTTGGAGCCACTCAGGTTATTTATTAGATGCTTGAGCAGAATTGTGTGAAAGGCTTTGCTAAAATCTAAATACACTACATTTAGGCTAGATTTTCAAAAAACTGCGTAAAAAACCTGTCAGGCCGCTGTCGCAGCCATTATAGTAGCGACTAAAAAAGCGAGTCATTCTCCAAAAAATGCTCATGCAAATGAGGTTGGCGGTGAGTAGCGCCGACTCGCTAAATTTGCATGTGCCCATCTGTGGTTACAGTGACGGGCACATGTGCAAAATAAATGAAATAAACCCCAAAACACAACAGCAGGAGAAATTACCCAATATCTCCCATTGCCAACCAACACCCCTCCCCCAACTCCCTTTGGCAGCAGGAGAGATGCCCAATCTCTCCCGCCCAACCGACACCCCCCAACTCCCCTCGGCAGCGGAAGAGTTGCCCACGCTCTCCCGCCGCCATACAACTCTTCTCCCTGTGCCTCCAATGACCCCCTCTTACCTTATTTTCAGATAGCTGGCTGGAGGGATGCCTACTCTCTATGGCCAGCTGGCACGCCTCTTTAAAATGGTGGGCCAATCAGAGCCTTAGGCCCTTCCTCAGATGCATCTAGACTTTACCACAACAGCTTTGCAAACTCCTGAGTGCTCAGTGGAAAATCTGGCCTCAATTTAAGAAAATCTTCGGCTAGGAGCATGAGTTTTCCATTACTTTTTCTTGCTTATGCCCCTGTTCTCCAGAGAAACTGCAGATCAGATGTTTTGTAATATCTCAGTGATCACCAAACAGGTGCTTGCTGTCACCTAACCATGTTGATTTTACTTCTCTGTAGGGCAAAAGAGATGAAGACAACTCTGTGATTGATTATGAAAAGATTGATCTAGATGCCCGGGTAAGTTGCGCTGCTGTCGTTGAGAGAGGTCACTTACAAAGGACCTAATATTCAGCCATAGACTGAGTTAAGCCTGGGTTATTCAATGCCAAGACATGTCCAAGCTCTAGCATTGAATATCTGGACCACTGTGGTCATCTTGAAGTTAACTGGGCACTCGCCAGTACTCAGACCAGTGCCTGGCTAGTTTAGCACAGGGATGGGCAACCAGAGTCTTTAAGGGCCACGACTCAGTTGAGTTTTCAGGATTTCCAGAATTCATAAGCATCAATCTCGTGTAGACGCATTGTGCAAATCTTGAAAACCCAACTGGGTTGTGGCCCTGGTTGCCCATTCCTTGTTTCGTGAATGATAATGAGACTGGTGCCCTGTTGGTTTAGTGGATAAAATTAGGACAGCTTTTTGCTGTCCTAACTTTGAGCTTACTTAATCGGTTAATAGACTGAGTGGCCCTTTTATTAAGCTGCTGTAAGCACTAATGTGTGCTTACCACAGAGTGAAAAGCACTGCCATGGAGCATGCTCAGGCATCCTGTGGTAGTACTGAGGCAGCCTCTTTTTACTGCTTCCTTGAGACACTTTACTTTTTGCAGCAATCCTCGGCGAACACAATATACAGGCACTTTGTTACTTATCTTCATTTTTTATGGTATGTCCCAACCTTTTTCACCATGGACCCCTGACGAAGATTTGTCCGAAATATGGACCGTGTTGGGTCCCTTGATTGGTAAAAGGGTTTTATTTTACTTATTTGCATTTTAATTTTGGTACAATAAATTTTTGCCTGCATCTTGTACACAGTCTGCAGTTTTGTTTGTTTCTCCTGCTTGATTTTTTTCTGCAGACAAAGTTGGACTTTCTCCTTTGTTTTGTTGCCCTGTACACTCTAATAAGGAAATCAGCGCATGGTTATTAATGGGAATAATGGAAAATGGGGCCATTTTCCTGCTGTGTAGCCTCAGTACAAGGAAAAGACCTCCCCTGGGGATAGCAGAGGCTTCTTTTTAGCATAGCTTAGTAACTAACTAATTGCTGGCTCTGCCCATTGACTGCCTCAGTACTAAATGCTCAAACAATGGCATATGGTATATTTTTGCCTCCTCCAATTTGGACATAAAAAGAGTCGCCAAAGAAGGGGCTAGGGAAGCCCCCATAGCAATACCATGATGCTGTAAATAAAACTCCTCATGAAACCAAAAATAGCTTTTAGTTAAAACTAAAGTAGCCATTTCCATCAAAATGTCCAGAGATAAACAGGGACGAATCGTCTGTTTGCAAAAAATTTCTTTCAATAAGGTGAGAGCTTGGTCTACAGGGATCATTGTATATAAGGCAGTCACGTCAAAAGACGCCAACAGCCAGTGTTCCTGAATATCCTGGACTTCAGAGAGTAATCTCAACATGTGTGTAGTGTCTTTAATGTAAGATTTAACCCTCTGAAGCTCAGGTTGCAGGAACAAGTCCAGAAACTTGGAAAGCGGTTCTAATGGAGAATTTTTCATTGAAACAATTGGTCGACCCGGGGGGTTCATTAAACTTTTATGCACTTTCGGAAGAAAGTATATCCTGGGCGTAATGTACCACTTAGGGTTCAAAAAAGTAGCTTCTCGTAGAGTAATCATCTTCGCCTTATAGGCTTTAGATATTAAAGTAGAAATAGCAGATTTTAAATCATCCACAGGATCATTATCTAAATGGAGGTAGAACTGCGAGTTGTTCAATTGTCGCTGAGCTTCACTTAAATATTGTTCTCTAGAGAGAATAACAACAGCACCCCCCTTGTCAGCTCTCGTGATTACGAGGGAAGAGTCATTTTGGAGATCCTTGAGCGCCATCCATTCAGAGTAAGAGAGGTTATAATCCCTGGGTTATAGAGTGGGCTGTTTTTCTATTTCCTCCACCTCCGTTAGGATCAAGTCTCTAAAAGTCATCAGATGAGGGTGGAGGGGCACAGCCGGACACCAGCCCGACTTCCTTGCTATTAAAGTCCCATCATTGCTAGGAGGGTGGTCCGAAAAAAAACAGTTTTAAGTGAAGTTTGCGCAGGAGACTATAGATGGATAGTCGAGTCTCAAAAGCATCATACCGGACACTGGGAACAAATCCAAGACCTAATTCCAAAACAGTTACTTGTTCAGCGGATAACCGCTTGAGGGTAAGGTTTATTATGGAGGATTGGTGCGGTGCTGAGATCGGGTTTGAGGGCCCATCCCGTATCCCGGTTGTTGTTGCTGTTGGAATCCTACTCGTCTTGCACCTCGGGATTTTTGTCGGGACTATAACACCAATCAGGTTTATTTATGGTTATTTAAAGGGACCTTTGCAACGACTAAGCAACCTTTTGACGATGACCACACATCTACAGATTCTAGCTCGTCAAGTGGTCAAAGTGGAGGGCGCCCAAACATGAATGTGGGTCCCCAAGCCCAAGGGGGTTTTTACCAACGGGGCCCACGAGGCAGACAAAAATCCCGAGGTGCAAGACGAGTAGGATTCCAACAGCAACAACAACCGGGATACGGGATGGGCCCTCAAACCCGATCTCAGCACCGCACCAATCCTCCATAATAAACCTTACCCTCAAGCGGTTATCCGCTGAACAAGTAACTGTTTTGGAATTAGGTCTTGGATTTGTTCCCAGTGTCCGGTATGATGCTTTTGAGACTCGACTATCCATCTATAGTCTCCTGCGCAAACTTCACTTAAAACTGTTTTTTTCGGACCACCCTCCTAGCAATGATGGGACTTTAATAGCAAGGAAGTCGGGCTGGTGTCCGGCTGTGCCCCTCCACCCTCATCTGATGACTTTTAGAGACTTGATCCTAACGGAGGTGGAGGAAATAGAAAAACAGCCCACTCTATATCCCAGGGATTATAACCTCTCTTACTCTGAATGGATGGCGCTCAAGGATCTCCAAAATGACTCTTCCCTCGTAATCACGAGAGCTGACAAGGGGGGTGCTGTTGTTATTCTCTCTAGAGAACAATATTTAAGTGAAGCTCAGCGACAATTGAACAACTCGCAGTTCTACCTCCATTTAGATAATGATCCTGTGGATGATTTAAAATCTGCTATTTCTACTTTAATATCTAAAGCCTATAAGGCGAAGATGATTACTCTACGAGAAGCTACTTTTTTGAACCCTAAGTGGTACATTACGCCCAGGATATACTTTCTTCCGAAAGTGCATAAAAGTTTAATGAACCCCCCGGGTCGACCAATTGTTTCAATGAAAAATTCTCCATTAGAACCGCTTTCCAAGTTTCTGGACTTGTTCCTGCAACCTGAGCTTCAGAGGGTTAAATCTTACATTAAAGACACTACACACATGTTGAGATTACTCTCTGAAGTCCAGGATATTCAGGAACACTGGCTGTTGGCGTCTTTTGACGTGACTGCCTTATATACAATGATCCCTGTAGACCAAGCTCTCACCTTATTGAAAGAAATTTTTTGCAAACAGACGATTCGTCCCTGTTTATCTCTGGACATTTTGATGGAAATGGCTACTTTAGTTTTAACTAAAAGCTATTTTTGGTTTCATGAGGAGTTTTATTTACAGCATCATGGTATTGCTATGGGGGCTTCCCTAGCCCCTTCTTTGGCGACTCTTTTCAGTACTAAATGGACAGCACCGTGGCGATCTAGACCTGCCTGGTTATGTTCCATTAAATACTGATGGCCAACCTGCTGAGCGTGGTTTACACAGGCAGAAGCCTCTCCTGCCTGCTTCAACCATGCTTAATATCGACCCCAAAGAGGTGTCAAATTAAGAAGGTGCAAATTTTTCAGTGAACAGACGCCGCTTACTTCCGATACCAACGTGAAAGAAGTGTAATTCTCTGATTCTGAATTCTCAGTTGGACATGTTGCAATATGAGCATTCAACTTGCTTATAACATCTTTGAAGGATTCGTAGGAGTCAGTACAGTGGGCATCTTGCGGGCAGGGGTTGTTAATGTAATGTAATGTAATTTATTTCTTATATACCGCTACATCCGTTAGGTTCTAAGCGGTTTACAGAAAATATACATTAAGATTAGAAATAAGAAAGGTACTTGAAAAATTCCCTTACTGTCCCGAAGGCTCACAATCTAACTAAAGTACCTGGAGGGTAATAGAGAAGTGAAAAGTAGAGTTAGAGGAAAAATAAAAATAAAATAAACATTTTAACAAGACAGCATTGATCTAAATACTTTGGAAGGTAGAAGAGAGGAGAGAAAGGAATAGAAGCATGATGAAGTGATGAAGTGGAGTTAACTGCTGTGCAGACCCTCTGCCCTTCTGTAGTGGCTGGACTCTGCTGGACACTGCTGTGAGGGAACCATGGGTCATATCCCTTTGAAAATTTTCACTTGTCAAGTAGATTTAGTAAAGTTACTGGGGCCCGTTGTATTTTTGTGGGCAGCAGAGAGATGCTAAAATGACACTGATAGGCACGGAGAGATTTGGGGTTGTAATTTTTATTGTGTACACCATTTTGTAGCCTCTTTTGGAACACAGTATATAAAAAAGGAAGAAATAAATTTGAAAATATCAAATCTGTGCACTATATTTAGACCTAAACAACAAAATCCAAATAGCGCCAAAAGATTCTACAAAGGAAATGATTGTGGAACAGAAGATCGGATATACCAGTTCGTAGTTTAATAAGTGTCCAAATAACTTTAAAACAATCCACAAAGGGTGTATACAGTCACAAGTGACCCACAAGATAGAAACCAAATAATGTATACAATAAAAATGACCCAACACGGGCCGTGATTTGGCAAAATAAAAATGCCTTCTTCAGGGGTCTTCTTGTAGAGTCCTTGTCTGTTTTAAATATAAAAACATGTCACAAAAAAATTCTACATTGTAGTCTTGTGAGATGTGCTGCTTGTTTGTAGTCTCTTAACTACTGTATATACTCGAATATAAACTGGGAGTTTTGGGGCCCGTCCCCCTCCCAAACCTTTTGCAGGTCTTCCCTGGGCCGTCAGGCTCTGCACTTTGTGTCCCCCATCCCTGCCCATCATACTTCCTCTGCCACTGGAATCCCTGGTGGTCCAGAGGTATAGTAGACAGGAGCAAGCTTTCCGCGCTCCTGCCTGCTGCCTAATCCAGTTGGTCGCTGCCTGCCGCGAGTTCCGGCCTCCAACCGCTGAGCTATACTGAGCAGGAGCGCGTTTTGGCGCTGCTGGTAGGTGCTAGGCGGCTTCCTAAATGGTTCCCACAAATTCTCGTGAGAGTTCACGGGAGCCATTCAGGAAGCCGCTTAGCGCCGACCAGCAGCGCCAAAACATGCTCCTGTTCAGTACAGTTTAGCGGTTGGAGGCCAGAACTTGCGGCAGGCAGTGACCGACCAGATTAGCACTGGCAGGAGAGCAGAAAGCTCGCTCCTGCCCGCTACACCTAGGGGACCACCAGGGATTCCAGCGACAGATGAGGTACAACAGATAGGGCAGGGAGGGGGGACAGGGTGGAGAGCCTGGGAAGGAGGGAAAGGGGCTGTGTGCAGTTTCTGCAGGGAGGGGGCTGGGTGCAGAGCCTGACGGGAGGGAGGGGGTGCTGGGTACAGATCTTGGCAGGGCATTTGAATATTAAGCCGCCCAATTTATATTCGAGTCAACCATTTTTCGGGAAAATTGGGGGTCTCGACTTATATTCAGATTGACTTATATTCGAGTATATGTGGTACTTGGATTTTTAAAAATGTTTTTATATTTAAGACAGCCAAGGACCCTAAAGACCCCTGAGGAAAACATTTTTATTTTGTCGAAACATGGCTCGTGTTGGGTCATTTTTATTGTACACATGATTTGTTTTCTATCCTGTGGGTCACTTGTGACTATATACACCTTTTGTGGATTGTTTTTATGATTATTGGTTTTAAATTATTTGGACGCTTATTAAATTACAAACTGGTACATCCAATCTTCTGTTTCATAGTCTTTTTGTTGTTGTGTTATTTTAAGACCTAACATGCCCAAAAACGCATCTCCTCTTTGCATCTGTGGAGACATACTTTTAGCCAAGAAGGCAATATTCAGCTTAGCCTCTTTGACTGTGTATGCCAATATTTGTCCAGCTCTGGATGATAGTTTGGATGTTGGTGGTATTTAAGAAGCTAAAGCAGTGTCCCGCAAACTTTCTTGAGCTTGCGGCACACTAAAGATAGTGGCCACGGTTTGAGGCACCCGGAAGTGCGCAGATGTTGCTGCGATGACATCACGTGCATGTGTGATGTCATCACATTGCTTGCTGCGAATGTGTGAAGGCCCTCCAGAAGGGCCCTTAGACCCCAGTGGGGAGTGCTAGCAGGGGAGAGTGCCATAGAGGCGTTTGTGCCCGCTGATTGCCTACTGGATGTGTCTCTCGCCGGGAGAGGCACCTCCTATAGGTAGTCAGCTGGCGCCAGCACCTCTCCTCCCCAGTGTGCCGCGGCACACCTGAAATCTCAGGAGGCACATTAGTATGCCACAGCACACAGTTTGATATACACTGAGTTAAAGGACAAACTAGTGTGGCACAATAAAGCTGGATTCTTAAATTGTTTCAGACATAGAAAAGATTTCTTTTTAGGGAAGATTCCTCACTTGTGTAAAATTACACACAAAAAAAAGGCAACAGGAGATCTTGCTGCTTAAAGAGAAAGCGAATGGCCTAGGCATTAACTTTCTGTTACATTTTCTTTGGAATTGCGTAGCTACTTAAAAAGAATGATTCCTATGTATTCTTCAACTTTGAGTTTGAGCATTTAAAAAGTATTTCTATGATATGGACTGTGAACTGGTTATTCTTGTTCTGTGAGGGGGGGGAGGGCTGTTTCAAGTATACAGTGGAACCTTTGCAAGCATAATTCATTCCAGAAGCATGCACGTAAACCAAAGTGCTTGTACATCAAAGCGAGTTTCCCCATAGAAATTAAGGGAAACTTGCATGATTTGTTCCACATCCCAAAAAGACCCCCCCCAAGGCCACTGGCGCACTTCTATCTCACCCCACCACATCCCAAAAAGACCCCCACCCCTGAGGCCAGTGCCGCGCTTCCACCCCACACCCGGGAACCGGCATCACCCCCTGTCCGCCCGCCCAAACCCTTCGGGCACCGGCACGCAGCACCAACCCACAGGACGTGCCAGTGTCCAAAGAGCCTGCTGCTGATTCTCCTGGGCCTTGAGCATCTGCGCATGTTCAAGGCCTTCTGGCTCCCGCTCTCTCCGAGATTCTAATGAGATAATTTGCTAATACTCTCCCCACTGTTATGGATTTTTCTTTCATTTCTTTGTTTAATCTCTTGGCAGTTTACTTGTTTTCTAAGTCCTAAGTTTGCTAATTCAAATGTATTTGAATTGCACATTTTGAAACTTCATAAAATAAAAACAAAAGTTTGCCTTTTATTCCCGAAAGATCTTTCAGTTGCCTTTGATTCTATGTCTGATAATTGATCTAAAAATACTACCTTAGCATACAGGTGTGGCACTGTCTAATTACTGTCTCTTAGTGATCATGTGAGGCTATGATAGATCATTCTTTGACCTTGGTGCTCATTTCTCCTTGCAGGAGATGTATGATGCTGGTGTAAAGAGAAAGGGAACTGATGTGAGCAAATGGATCTGCATCATGACTGAAAGACAAATATCCCACCTGCAGAAAGGTACAAGGAAATGTACATTTTTATTAATCTATATTACCTCACAATGTACTTTGATTGGTAAGTTTATGAAACTCTGAGGGCCTGATTCTATAAAAGGTGGCCTAGCAGTGCCTAACTTGTAGGCACTAGTGCTGCCCGATTCAGGAAAAAAAATTTTGATTCGATTCAGCCTACTGAATTGGTTTTTCGATTCGATTCGATTTTCCTGCCCAATTGGGTGTTTTTTTCAAACATCCTGGTGGGTTTATTTTATAATCAAAAAACAGCAAGGGAATATATTTATCCAAGGTGATACTTATAAATCACTGTTGTACTAATCACCTTTGTTTTACTTCAAACACAAATTACAACGCAAGTTGATGTGGTTAAGTGAACACTCAGACCCGCAGCTGAGGTCCGGTGAAACAAGTTCACGGAGCAGCTGTTAAGGAGACCATCATTGTTGTTCAGTCTCCTCCACCAAACAAAGACTAGATAACAACACATAAACTTGAAGAAAATAAAATAATAAATTTAACAGCAACTTAACTTTGAATGGTGTGGATGATACACATAGCTGCTCCGGGCTCCTCCATTTATTCACAATACGACCCCCCAACCTAGGTTTCACCCGCTGGCTTCTTCAGGAGGGGTACTACAATTACAAGATGACTCAAATCAGCACTGCACCACACAGCTTGCTAACTTAATAAGCAATACATTTTGAAATACTCAATATAAGCACTCTCTCTGCAACTTACCGGCACAAACACTCCATACTGCACACACACGCACTGCTGACAAGAGGAACTTCCCAGCAGGCCATGCTTTAAATACACTCCCCTTTACTACCTATTACATCATCACTCCTTACATCATGAGTGAAAGATTATAGTTGAAACCATTCAATATCATTGTTTAATCCTGCTGGGGCCAAGGTATGCCATTGAAATATAAACTTCTGCTCTAAATGAAGAAGTTGCAGAGAGAGTGCTTATATTGAGTATTTCAAAATGTATTGCTTATTAAGTTAGCAAGCTGTGTGGTGCAGTGCTGATTTGAGTCATCTTGTAATTGTAGTACCCCTCCTGAAGAAGCCAGCGGGTGAAACCTAGGTTGGGGGGTCGGTATTGTGAATAAATGGAGGAGCCCGGAGCAGCTATGTGTATCATCCACACCATTCAAAGTTAAGTTGCTATTAAATTTATTATTTTATTTTCTTCAAGTTTATGTGTGGTTATCTAGTCTTTGTTTGGTGGAGGAGACTGAACAACAATGATGGTCTCCTTAACAGCTGCTCCGTGAACTTGTTTCACCGGACCTCAGCTGCGGGTCTGAGTGTTCACTTAACCACATCAACTTGTGTTGTAATTTGTGTTTGAAGTAAAACAAAGGTGATTAGTACAACAGGGTTTATTTTATAGCCTCTTCACCCCTTTTATAGCCTCTTCACTCCCTTTGCCTTCTAACCACACTGGCGCTGTGGTGTAAACAAAATAAACAAAAAAGACTTTTCCTCTCTCTGTTAAATCCTTGCTCATGTTTGCGGTATAACACCAGCTCTGGCAGGATACACGTTTCAAATCTGACATATTGTAATCACAAAACATAAAATAAAATGTTTTTCTACCTTTGTTGTCTGATCATTATTCAAATCTTGTTGGACCCAGGCTCTGGGTGTCTTCCGATAACTTGCTTGCCAGGGTCTCCTTCTTTCTTCTTTCTCCATGCTAACCATCCATCTGCCATCTCCATCCTCCCCTTCCATTTCCCTTCCCTCCCCCGGAGGTCTGGCATCTTTCTTTTTTTTTGTCTCCATCCACAGATCCACCTTTTCTTAACTACCCTTTCATCCAGCATCTCTCCCTTCTTCCCCACCACCCCAGGGTCCACCATCTCTCCCTTTCTTTTCCCAATTACCCTCCTATCCAGTATCTCTATCCCCCCCTTCACACCATCCCTTGTGTCCAACTTCTCTCCCTTTCTGTTCCTTCCCTCCCTAAATCCCATTGTCCATCATCTCTCTCCCTCTCCTCTATTTTTAGACCTATTATTTCTTTCCCCCAAAGTCCGTCATATGCACGTTTCTTTGAACCCCCTTCCTTCCCTCTGTGTACTTCTACACCAGGGCCCCCCTCCCCTGAAGGTCTGTACCTCCCCCCCTGAAGGCCCGCCTGTCCCCTCTGAAGGCCTATGCCACCATCCCTGGCCTGTCCCCCTTTGAAGACCTGTGCCCCCTTTGAAGGCCTGTCCCTCCTTAAAGGCCTGCCTGTCCTCCCTTTGAAGGCCTGTCCCCCTTAAAGGCCTGCCTGTCCCCCCTTTGAAGGCCTGTCCTCCCCTCTTGAAGGCCTGTCCCCCCCCTTAAAGGCCTGCCTGTCCCCACCTTGAAGGCCTGCCCCCCCTCTTGAACGCCTGTCCCCCCTTTGAAGGCCTTCCTGTCCCCCCCCTTTGAAGGCCTTCCTGTCCCCCCCTTAAAGGCCTGCACCCCGCCAAGGCCTGTCCCACTCCCTGAAGGACTGCGCCCCCCACCCCACTCCCCCGGGAAGGCTTCCGTGTTCCCTCTGGCCTCCCCGCAGCGTTTACCTTATAGCTGCAGCCTGCAGCGAAGATCATGGTTACAGCGTCTTTACTAAGTGCTTTAAGCTGTTTCCTCTGCTGCGGTCCCGCCCCTCCTCTGACATCAGAGGCAGGATCAGGGCGGAGGAAAGAGCTGAAAGCACTTAGTAAAGACGCTGTAATCGTGATCTTCGCTGCAGGCTGCAGCTATAATGCTTTGGGGAGGCCAGAGGGAACACGTAGGCCTTCCGGGGGGGAGGGAGAGGCATGCGATGTCCTTCGGGGAGGCCAGGGGGGAAGCCGACAGCAGCACTTCCTGACTGACTCTTCCTCCTGCCCTCTAAAGCAGATGTGGCAGCGCTGCCACTCCTGCTTTAGGGGGCGAGGGGGGAGGGTCCGAATCGGGAAGCTGATTTTTTAAAAATTTAAATCGATTTGAATCGATTTACCCGAAGTGAATCGGTGAACTGATTCGAATCCTGAATTGGGCAGCACTAGTAGGCACCACTCACGCGGTTGTCAAAATCAACCACATGGTACTGTATATAGAATCATGCCTAGTGGCATCTAAGCAGACTTAGGTTTTACCTGGCCTAATTTACTGGTGTCTACTTCAGACACCTAGCGACGCCTAATTCTACCATGCCTATTCTTCAACCCTTAACCACCCTCAACCAGGTAAGCGTTGGAGGGTGTCAGAGGGCGCTTCGACTTAGACATTGCTAGGTGCTGTGCAAATATCCACGCATAACCTAAATTATCAGTTTAAAAAATTTGTTTTTTAATGATGTGATTCTACATTGGGTTGGACTCCTTGATAAGACTTTCTGCTGAAACACAGTCTGTGCTGAGTCCTGTGTGAACATTTCCACAATAAAGAATTGATTGAACTTTGTCCCCTCATATGCCTGCTTTTGATTCCCTCTCTATTCTGTCTGCTTGGCTTTCCTCGTGAGATATCAGCATCTTCTTCGTTAATTATCATACTATTTGACACATTAAAACTAATTAATTTGTGTGCAAATTTTAATTGGGTGTCACTAGGCATCCGTGATTAGAGCATCTAGTGGCGTGTGCAAAGTAGGTGCCATTTGTAGAACCAGGCCCTGAGAGATTGACTTGCTGGTTATTGACTCCATGCCTGGATAGAGAAAGAGGCAGCCATCTCCAGCCCCAAATTTTGATAGGTACCATAGCATTGCTTCTGTTGCCATGGTTTGATGTGGACCTGGCATGCTATGTTAAAAGATTCTCCACAGCAATGAATCTTTTTCAGTACCTTCTAAGTGGGGCCTTCAACAGTCTTGTGCTGATAGGCCCTGCAGTTTCCCTTCTCCTGCATGGGTTTCCTTGGTGACAGAGAGCCCTAGTGGAGGAGGAGAAAGGACTTCATAGAGCTTTTCTCTGTGAATCCTGGAAGGCCCCACTTTGAAGGTACTCACTAGCTGGATCTGACGGCAGATAAAGATCTATGTGGTCCATCCAGTCTGCTCAACAGTCACACTCATCATGAAGGCAATGTTGAATCAACAATCTAGCACTACAGAGGAGTCGTGAGGACAAGATGTCAATGAATCAGCCGTGGGTATAAAGTTCAAGGTTCACTTTATTGCTAGTAGCACTTTGGGTTTTTTCTTCTAAGTTCCTCTATAATATGTCCTCCCCCCCCCAACACGGAGTAGTCAAGACCTATACTCGAATATGAATGTGGTATAAAATACACATATTTGCTCCTGATCCATCTGAAAAGAAAGAATAGTGGCGTAACTTCGCTGCCCACGTCTCTCCCTCTGACATCACTTCCTAGGTTAGGGACCTGGAAGTGACATCAGAGGGAGAGCCGATGCTGGTGCAAGCAGCAGGTTGGAATTGTTGTTTGCGCCGGTGAAGAGATAGAGGTACGGTGGGAGTTGGGGGGAGGAGGAGGTGGGATGCTGGCGCCTACCAAGATGGCAGACCACCACCCCTCACTACACCACTGTGGAAGGGTGTTAATGAACTGTACCAACAATAATATTCAACATTCCTTGTTATGTGGAGGTTTCCATCAAGTATTAGCCATAGTTGACCATGTCATACTAAGTCACTCTTAAGTGATTACCTATCAAACCGATGGGGTGGTTTACATGGCCTTATACACATAGAGAGGTGTAAAGCTAAATGTTAAGTGGCCCAAACACCAAAGATTTTGTTTCTTCTCGAATGCTTTAAAACATGAGGAAATAAGAAATAAAAAAGGGTAATGTGTTATGTCTTCCAGGTGTAATAATTTCTAATCATCTTCTTGTGTCATTTTAGTATTTGAGAGGTACAAGAGCTACAGCCCCTACAGCATGGTGGAGAGCATCAGGAAGGAGGTGAAAGGAGACTTGGAAAACGCCTTTGTTAACCTAGGTAAGGATGTGCGTGGTCTACCTTTCATTGTCCAGTTCAGAGGTGCTGTTCTGTGCAGCTGTTTGACAGTATAGACACCCCTAGCATAGGAAGCTCACTCTATAGGCGAGTCAACACCTTTTTCATTTTTACTGAAATGAGAAAATCTCTAAGATGGATGGAGTCTTGCCAGATTTCAAGGTTAGACATCGACCTTGGTAAACTAAAACATAAGATTCTGGTAAATGTTGATCACCTAGCAAAGATAAAAGGTAAATATAGGCAGATAGCAGAGTTTTCAGAAACCGAGCATGCACTAAGGAACACCCTTACCTTGCATGTTTGCTTTTTTTGCTGAAATGCAAAAACTGAGCATATGCAGGAGGGGTAAGCCTGGCCATCATCTACCAGGCTGCCAGTGGAGGACCTGTTTGGCTGCTGGGGCTTGGGGAGCCCACCAGCAGTTTCAGATATTTGTGGGTTAGAGGGGGAGGCAGGGCAAAAATTTGTGCTCCCCTCCCCAAATTGATGGTCTGGCTATGTGGCTGGTCTATTGAACCCTGTTATAGGACTAGAAACCTCGGGGGAGATTCATTTCTTCTGAGCCCTAGTGTGTTTGTGCTTATATTTCTGTTTCTACAAGGACTAAATTAAACCCTGGTATGTGGTGGATGGGAACCTTTGCATTGAACTTTCTAAACCTGTTTGTACAAGCTCAGCAAGAGGTGCTATGTAAGAGGAATGTTCATTCTTGCACAAGTTAGTATTTAGAAGCTTCTCGGCAGAGGCTGCCAAAGCTTGTTTGCATTTGCTTGACATAGTGTAAGACTATTTACAACTAACCTGTTCTTTTCTTTGCAGTCCAGTGTATTCAGAACAAACAGTTGTATTTCGCTGATAGGTTATACGATTCTATGAAGGTAAGCACCTTTAGGACGTTACCCTGTATTGACTTCTAGCTCTATAGATGGTGTCCCCTCTTATACAAGCTCCAGTTGGGACAAAGCTAGTGCATCAAAACTCAGGTCAAGAAGTTCAAAGTGAATGTTTACTGAATATAAACATACCCCCTCTTTTACTAAGGTGCGCTATGCTTTTTAGCGTGTGGTAAATATTAGCACGCGCTAAACACGCGCTAAACGCTAATGTGTGCATGTTATCTTATGGACGAGTTAACGGTTAGCGCACGTGCTGATTTAGCACGTGCTAAAACGCTTAGCGCACCTTAGTAAAAGAGGGCCATAGTATACAATATTATACTTTGTAGTGTTTGTTCTTTGATAGTGGTTTGTTAATTACCTTTTATAGTTATGAGTAAGTGATTTTAGGGCTAGTTGTAATTTACACCTGTAAATAGCTGATTTGCATGCATAAATCATCTGTCACAGTGAGCTTTTTATAAAATATCACTGTTTTACACTCATGCACAACCATTTTTTGTCCTAGCCACTCTATATAAAATTGGGCTCAGAATATGATAGTAGTCCTTTATTATAAATTAAAACATACAACATCTGGGATTACTTGGATCTTTTATTTTCTGCATGGAATCTTTTTAGATTATGAGAACATTTGAAGAACAAACATCACTAGTTCCAGTACAGTTGGCCCTTTTAAAAGCTGTCACAACCCTCAAACATTACGTTTACTAGAACCCTTACAGTTATTGAACCTCTCTGTACATATTTCTCTAATTATAGATTCTTTTTATAGGAGCAAAATGAAAGTGCGTATAAGCTTTACAAACTGGAGACCTTTTCTTTAGATATGTGACGACCTGTGTGACGTCGGAAGCTCCCACATCACATTTTCTTGGATAATCCCTGTATTGGTCTTGATTTTGGGGAAAGGATTTTATATGATCCTTAATCTGCATGTACGAGGTCTTTTCACAATGTTCCAGGACAGTTTGAAATGCACACCAATGGGAAGTTCTTTTGAGATGTGCTAGGCGGCGATGAGTAGCTTGAAACCTCACAAGTAACCTCCTTTTTCCGTTTGTTGATATCTGTTTTTGCCTCCGAGCTGCAGCAGGTTTTGTGAAAGTGTGTTTTAGTGATTGACTATTTTTCATCATGTGCAACTTCAATGATCAGTGCTACAGTGTGAAGTTCTGTTTTAAATAGGGTAAGATCGCTACAGAAACTTATGAAATGTTAAGTGGCTTATGGGGAACATGTCAGAAGTTGTGGAAGGTGTTTTGAATGGTATTTACACTTCAAAAGTGGTCGTAAATTAGTGGAAGAAGAATCACGAACTGGAAGACCATCAACTGATGATGATCAAGTGAGAGTTCTTGTGCTTGCTAATTAGTGATTAACTGTTAGAGAATTGGCAGAGGAATGCAACATCTCCATTGGTTCATGCCACAACATTCTAACAGAAGTTGGAGAAATCTTGTGTTGTGGCAAAGTTTGTTCTATTGTTGATGACTGACAATCCAAAGAACAACCGTGTCATGATCTGACCGAATCTTCTTGAGCAGGCAATTGAAGAGAAAATATTTCTTGATAAAGTGATTACTGGTGATGAGACATGGGTCTATGGTTATGATGTGGAAACCAAAGCTCAATCATCTCAATGGAGAACCAAAACATTGCCAAGACTGAAAAAAGCTTGGCAAGTTCAGTCGAATGTCAGTGATGTTGACAGTTTTTTGGTTGTTTTTGTTTTTTTTTGCAGTTGTGGCGTTGTTCACTATGAATTTCTGCCACATAGACAAACTGTCAACCAAAATTACTATCTGAAAGTGCTGAAATGACTCCGTGAGAGAATCAGGAGGAAATGGCCTGAACTTTGGAGGAAGCAGCTGTGGTTCCTGTATCACGACAACACGCCTGTCTGAGTTGATTGATAGATATATAGTAATGACCGCAAAATAATCAGTCATCCTTCAACAATCTAAAGATGATACAAAGAACTTTAAATTCAACATGCACACATACAGGCAACCAGTGTAACTTGCATCAATGATTATAACATACAATCCTCCTGAGACTGCAACAAATCAAGAGAGAACAAAGGAAAAAGAAAACATAATAAGAGAATTTTAATAGCCAAATGCATCTGTAAATAGGAAACTCTTTTTGGGTTTTTTTTTTTGTTTTTAAAGCTCCTTTGAATTTATGTAAATGTCGCTAAACCATAAGATTAGGAGAGTTAATCCAGTCCAAGCATGGCTGTGTAAAGCCTGTAACCAATTCAGAACTAATTAGCATACCTTATTTTATTTATTTTAGGCACAATACATTGCAATCCTTAAAACCATAAACTAAGAACAATGTGCTTGGCTCCTATTCCTCTCCAAACTTCAAAAATGTGCTCACTGCTGTAACTTTTGACAATAATCTTATTCTTATTTTTTTTTTTATATTCAGGCGATAGTGTTTGTCTTTCCTGTCATATCAAAATCTGATCTAAATAAAAATACAGTGGTACCTTGGTTTACGAGTGCACCGGTTTGCGAGTGTTTTGCAAGACGAGGAAAACATTTGTACAATCGGCACCTCGGAAACCGAGTGTGGCTCAATTTATGAAAGCCCCCCCCCCCTGATCTGGCACCCCTCGCTTGCGTCGCACTCCCCCCCCCCCCCCGCCGCGATCCAGCATGCTTCAAGCACCCACCCACCCACCCAATCACATTCCTTACCCCCATTTGGCACCGGCACCAACGCACAGGACATGCCGGTGCCGGAGACCGAAGATCTGCCTTCTTCATGCTGGGCCTTGAGCATCTGCGCATGCTCAAGGCCTTCGGGTTCCCGTTCTCAGTATATATACAAATGTACAATGTCTACTGTTTTTCTCTGTCACTAAAACTGACCTCTAATATATAAAAATTAAAATGAAAGGTTGTACTTACAGTTTGTACAGTATTAATTCCCTATGGTCTCTATGCGACTAGAATTATGTGTTTTGTGGCGTTTTGGCATTTTATTATGGCGCAAAAATTGCACCACATTGTGGCGCAAGAATTATACCTTAATTGTGCCTACCACCTCGTGCAGGAGCACCTTCCGCTCAGCACCAAGACGCTTTCATATACCCTGAGCGTGTTTCTCTGATCTACCCAGCTCTCAAGTCCCCTGGGTAGATTTTAACTGAAAAATAAGTATCTCCTCTCTTCACTCAGCAACCACTAGAGGGCACTATTGCATCACATCCGGGTCACCACTGAAATAAAAGGCTACTACTTTACCTCACTGGAGGTCTGTCGTGAAGAACCCCCCCCCCAAAAAAAATAAAATAAAAATAAAAGTCCACAAGATTACATTGTATATTCCAAAGCAAATAACTTTTTATTCTAGTAATAAGTATTATAGCAGCATTTGTCAAATCAGAAATAAATCAGTTTGGATAAATACAATGGAGAGAAAAAAATCTCATACAAACAGTGCCAATATTTTTTCTGTATGTATGGCGCAGTCTCTCTAAAGAAACTCTGCCAGAGCATGGTGGTTTTATACAGAAGGTGTCATAGTCTTAGACAATTCCCCTGGCTGGGAATATGTATTACCCTATTGGATAAGACCAACTGCCTATCTAACCCTCTCCTAGTCCACGCCTCCATTCTTCCCTGGGGGGAGGGGGGTCCCTGAACAGGCATAGCTTCTAGAACTTTCTTCTTCTTGAAGTTTGCATTCTTCACACAGGTACATCAATATCAGTGCCTCAGCGGATTAGCCTGGCATCACTTTATCAGTTCTTAGGTTCCCGGATGATGGAGTGTCTTTCTGACTGGCATTTTCTTTCAGCACTGTTAAATAGCTCATTGTCTTTCCAGCACTGATTGGTGTCCTTGAGAAACTTCACAGCAAGAAATCCACACACTCACATGCCACATATTAGCATCTCAGCATCTGAACTGAAACCAGTTTGCACAAGCCCGTGACTTCAGCAACTTCAGCAAAATGCAGGAATAGGTCTCACAACCTGTAAAAGTCTCCCATAGGCTCCTGTCATCTATCTCAGTGTGATATGTTGAGATCTGGTTGCCCTCACAATCGTATGTGTGGCCACATTTTGAGCCAATTGAAGGGCCTGTACCATGTACTTCAGCAACCCCAAGTACAATGCATTACAATAATCAAACACAGGGTGAGGATCATCATAATAATCATCCTAAAATTATTCAATGATAAATAATCTCTTAAGCCATGCAACAGACGAAGTAAAAACAAAAAAACAACTTGGGATACCACCGACTTTACCTGTGGCTTAAATGAAAGTGTAGAGTCCCCCAAACCCCCCCAGATACCTACATTGCCGATATAAAGCAAAATTTGATGCAGCAACATTTTGCAATTCCTGACACAGCAACTTTTTCCAATTCCTGAAGATGTGTTTAAGGACTGTTTCTAGAAGTGGAAACGACATTGGGAAATGTGTATACATAAGGATGGGGAGTACTTTGAAAGGGACCCAATGGAATAAGTTGTAAGATTGTTTAATAGATTTTTATAAAATTAGTCCTGGAGTTTTTTGAACAGACCTCGTAATCACATCAAAATCTTTTGATGAACCTGCAGACTTGAGTTTCCTTTTTTTCTGATTCAACTGTAGGGTGGTGTGATAAGCAGGAACGCATGATTACCGCACAAAAAATGGTTTACCGTGGGGAGTGCTAGAGCATCCTGGGGTAATTTCAGGAAGTGTGTATGCTACCCATGCACAAAAAAATGTATTTTCTCGTGTTGGTGGGGGGCAGGGAGTGGGCATGTGCTGCGTTAATTGCGCTAACCAATCAGTGTACGAGCCTTTAGTACCTTGATATTGGCTGGTGGTAAGGGCTCATGCGTGAATCTGTTTTAATGGCCTTGTGCTGATGACAAAATTATTTCATGACCACACCAAGTTGATATTCATAGAATTTTACTATCAGAAACCAAGTGCCATAAACTTTTCAATTTGTGAAGACGGTAAAGACCTCAGTGTTTCTCAGGAAAAATCCTGTGAAACCATCTACGACAATATTGATATTGTCAAAGAGAAATACATCCTTGGTCTTATGTACTACCGTTACAAATTCACCATTTATATTATTTCTCTTTTTAACTTTTTTACTATCATTCAAGATTTTGTGAAAAACTAAGCACTTATCTTAATGTTTCCTTCCGACAGTGCAAAATCACCGCAGTTGCAGTTTAAAATTTAGCGCGGTACCAATCCGCCACACTTGGAGAATTTCAGTTCAATCTTATTTATATAGAAATATCCCGACGGGCCCTGTTTCGCCCTACGGCTGCATCAGGGGATTATTTTAAATTACTTTGAGAGAGAATCATTGAAGCAGTGGCTCGTAATTTAAAATAATCCCCTGATGCAGCCGTAGGGCGAAACAGGGCCTGTCGGGATATTTCTATATAAATAAGATTGAACTGAAATTCTCCAAGTGTGGTGGATTGGTACCGCGCTAAATCTTAAACTGCAACTGCGGTGATTTTGCACTGTCGGAAGGAAACATTAAGATAAGTGCTTAGTTTTTCACAAAATCTTGAATGATAGTAAAAAAGTTAAAAAGAGAAATAATATAAATGGTGAATTTGTAACGGTAGTACATAAGACCAAGGATGTATTTCTCTTTGACAATATCAATATTGTCGTAGATGGTTTCACAGGATTTTTCCTGAGAAACACTGAGGTCTTTACCGTCTTCACAAATTGAAAAGTTTATGGCACTTGGTTTCTGATAGTAAAATTCTATGAATATCAACTTGATGTGGTTATAAATTTCGAAGATATTCAGCTTGTATTGTGAATATTGAAAATTATTTCATGGCCATTAAAATAAATATTAATTCCACCATTTTACCCCAGTAAAAATGGCCTTAGCACATGCGAAAAATCCACTAAAGGGTACGCTAAGGCCACTTTTTATCACTGTTTGGTAAAAGGGCCCCAAATTTTCCTAACCTCAATCTATGCCCTGAGCTCATGGAGATGGTCAATAATTATTTGGTAGGGCTTACTACCTAGGGATATATCACGTACTGTAGCCTCTCAAAGGTGGGAGTTCCAGCTGAAATGATGTTTGGACAGTACAAACCTTCACTGTAGCAGATTCTGTTGCTGTAGAATGAAACTGTCTCAAAACAACCACACTTATTCTTCTATAGACGGCCCTTCTGGGAAGGATCTTCTCCTATTATATGCTGTTGGCAGAACTTTTTTTACAGGCGATCTATAAGATGGTGGTAGCATGCACAAACGTATTTCATTTTTGTTCTTAGGATTTATTTTTATTTTAAACAAAACAACAAATGAAATATACAAAATCAAAACGATTTTTTTTTTAAGTTGCACCCTATCCCTGCTACAAAAAAAAAACATTAAAACGCCCTCTTCTGAGTCCTGTTCACCAACTCTCCCAGACTACCTTGGGTCTCCCCCACCCCCAAACCTCTTACCCAATTCATAGCCCTGTAAACTGTTTGCAGGGCAGGGGCAGATTCTAGTTATTCTAGTCCTGCTGATACACTACACTTCTCCCTCAAGATTCGCGGGGGATAGTGGCAGAGCCGGACCACGAATGGTGAAATACCGCGAATATCTTCTGGTCCAGCTCTGACCCACCCCCGCCTCCCTCCTGCCTTCCCCCCGGCATCCCGGCTTTACCTGGTGGTCTAGCGGGCTTTCGGGGCAGGAGTGATCTTCCTACGCTCCTGCCCCGTGCAGATCGCCAATAGGAAATAGCTGCCGTGAGTTCCCGTAGTCTCGAGACTTCGACGGGAACTCCCCACATCCATTTCCTATTGGCGATCTACACGGGGCAGGAGTGTAGGAAGATCACTCCTGCCCCGAAAGCCCGCTAGACCACCAGGTAAAGCCGGGATGCCGGGGGGAAGGCAGGAGGGAGGCGGGGGTGGGTCAGAGCTGGACCAGAAGATATTCACGGTATTTCACCATTCGTGGTCCGGCTCTGCCACTATCCCCCGTGAATCTTGAGGGAGAAGTGTAGTGTATCAGCAGGACTAGAATAACTAGAATCGCTCCTGCCCCGAAAGCCCGCTAGACCACCAGGTAAGGCCGGGATGCCGGGGGGAAGGCTAAACTGTGGGGGGAAACCGTGAATGGGGAGGGGGAAGTGTAAAGTAAATAATGTTAGCTAACCAGAGTCCGGTGCTGTTTTGTTCTATGGGAGGTATTTTAAAATGAATCCAGGGCTAGACATTAGATATGCTGGGGTCCAGGGCAGACATTTGAGAGACCCCTCTAAGGGCTAGATTCTCAAAGCTTTAACACCATTGCTAAACTGTTTTCCGGCAGTTTAGCCTGTACACAGTTTAGCGACAGATTATTAAAAGGGATTATCTCCGTCTTTAGTGAGGTTTCTAGTAGTCTCCGACACTGACATGCAAATAGGCTCATAAGAACATAAGAACATAAGAAGTTGCCTCCGCTGAGGCAGACCAGAGGTCCATCTCGCCCAGCGGTCCGCTCCCGCGGCGGCCCATCAGGCCCATTGCCTGAGCAATGGTCCCAGACTATCCCTATAACCTACCGCTACTCTTATCTGTACCCTTCAATTCCTTTATCCTCTAGGAACCTATCCAACCCTTCTTTGAAGCCTTGTAACGTGCTCCGGCCTATCACAGCCTCTGGGAGCGCGTTCCATGTGTCCACCACCCTCTGGGTGAAAAAGAACTTTCTGGCATTTGTTTTAAACCTGTCTCCTTTTAATTTTTCCGAGTGCCCCCTTGTACTTGTGGTTCCCCGTAATCTGAAAAATCTGTCCCTGTCTACTTTTTCTATACCCTTCAGGATCTTGAAGGTTTCTATCATGTCTCCTCTAAGTCTCCACTTTTCCAGGGAGAACAGCCCCAGCTTTTTCAGTCTGTCAGTATATGAGAGGTTTTCCATACCTCTTATCAGTTTAGTTGCTCTTCTCTGGACTCCCTCAAGTACCGCCATGTCCTTTTTGAGGTACGGCGACCAATATTGGACACAGTACTCCAGATGCGGTCGCACCATTGCACGATACAGTGGCAGGATGACCTCCTTTGTCCTGGTCGTGATACCCTTCTTAATGATACCCAACATTTTGTTTGCTTTTCTTGAGGCTGTGGCGCACTGTGCCGACGCCTTTAAAGACGTGTCCACCATCACTCCCAGGTCTCTTTCAAGGTTACTTACCCCTAGCAGTGATCCTCCCATTTTGTAGCTGAACATCGGGTTCTTTTTCCCTACATGCATGACCTTGCATTTCCCTACATTAAAGTTCATTTGCCATTTTTTGGCCCATTCTTCTAGCGTCGTTAGGTCCCTTTGCAGATCTTCGCAGTCTTCCATGGTTTCAACCCTGCGGTAGAGTTTGGTGTCATCCGCAAATTTAATAACTTCGCAATTTGTTCCCGCCTCCAGGTCATTAATAAATATATTGAACAGGAGCGGTCCCAGCACCGACCCCTGCGGAACTCCGCTCGTGACCCCATGCCAGTCTGAGTAATGGCCCTTCACTCCAACCCTCTGTTTCCTGTCTGCCAGCCAGTTTTTGATCCATCGGTGGACCTCCCCTTGCACCCCGTGTCTCCACAGTTTTTTAAGCAATCTTTCGTGCGGTACCTTGTCAAAGGCTTTTTGAAAGTCAAGGTAAATGATGTCAATGGATTCTCCTTTATCCACCTGTCTATTTACTCCCTCAAAGAAGTACAATAAGTTTGTGAGGCATGACCTACCCTTGCAGAAGCCGTGCTGGCTCGTCTTTAGCTGTCCATTGTTTTCTATGTGTTCACAGATACTGTCCTTAATCAGTGCTTCCATCATTTTTCCCGGGACCGAGGTCAAGCTCACCGGCCTGTAGTTCCCTGGGTCCCCCCTTGAACCCTTCTTGAAGATGGGCGTGACATTTGCAATTTTCCAATCCTCCGGGATTTCTCCAGTCTTTAAGGATAGGTTACATATTTGGCGAAGTGGCTCTGCTATTACGTTCCTTAGTTCCTTTAGTACCCTTGGGTGAATGCCGTCCGGACCTGGCGATTTGTCGCTCTTTAGTCTGTCTATCTGCCTGAGGACATCCTCTTGGCTTACCTCTAGTTGGACCAGCTTTTCATCCCGATCCCCATTTACGATGTCCTCCGGTTCCGGAATATTGGATGTATCCTCCCTCGTGAAGACTGACGTGAAGAACTTATTTAACCTGTCTGCTATCTCTTTTTCCTCTTTTACCACTCCTTTTTTGTCTCCATCATCCAATGGCCCCACTTCTTCCCTTGCCGGTTGCTTCCCCTTCACATATCTGAAGAACGATTTGAAGTTTGTTGCTTCCCCCGCCAGTCTCTCCTCATATTCCCTTTTAGCTTTTTTAACCACACGGTGACACTTCCTTTGGTGTTCTTTGTGTTCCATTTGGTTGTCCTTTGTTTGGTCCTTTTTCCATTTTTTGAACGATGTTTTCTTGTCACTTATCGCCTTTTTCACTGCAGTTGTTATCCACGCTGGGTTTTTTGTTCGGTTTTTTTTTGCACCCCTTCCTGAATCTGGGGATGTACAGGTTCTGTGCCTCTTGCACCGTGCCCTTGAGTAGGGACCAGGCTTTTTCTACAGACTCCATCTTCCTTTCGCTACCATTGAGTTTCTTTCCCACCAGTTTCCTCATGCCATCATAATTCCCTTTTTTGAAGTTGAGTGCTGTCGCTGTGGATCTTTTCACCTTTGATGGTCCAATTTCCAGCTTGCACTGGATCATGTTGTGATCGCTGTTTCCTAGGGGTTCTAGCACCGCCACCTCCTTTGCAGGTCCCCCTAGCCCATTGAGGATTAGGTCGAGAGTTGCATCCCCCCGTGTTGGTTCCGTGACCAGCTGTTCCATGAAACAGTCCCTCGTGGTTTCCAGGAATTTGGTCTCCCTTGTGCAGTTTGAGTGTCCAATACTCCAGTCTATCCCAGGGTAGTTGAAGTCTCCCATCACCATCACGCTTCCGCTTTTGCATATCTGCCTCAGCTCAGCCTCCAGGTCCTGGTCGAGTGCTTCCGTTTGTCCAGGTGGGCGATAGTACAGGCCCAATTTTATGTCTGCTCCAGCTCCTCCAGGTAGCTTAATCCATAGTGATTCCAAGTCGTCCGCCCTTACTGTTGTTTCTATCCTGGTTGAAGGTATGGAGTCCTTTATATAAAGCGCTATTCCTCCACCCTTCTTGTGTGTCCTGTCCCTCCTGTAGAGTTTGTACCCTGGTATGGCCACATCCCATTTGTTGTCGTCAGTCCACCACGTTTCTGTGACTCCTATTATGTCCAGGTCCTTTGTATTGGCTATGACTTCTAGTTCTCCCATTTTGGCTCTTAGGCTCCTAGCATTAGTGTATAGGCAATTTAAGTCCTGGTTGTTTGCCTTTTCCGCTGGTTTTCCTCGTGGTTTGGCGCCCCTGCCAACCTCCTCATGGGTTGCCAGCCCCGGAGCTTTGTTGTGTTCATCCCCATCTTGCGGTGTGTCTATGTTGTCCTCAGCCTGCTCCCCCATGTTTGGATGACCCTCTGGCTCCTGTTGCTCTCTCTTAATTCTGCTTGCTAGGTTCGTTTGTGCATTGGCTCCCTGCATTGCATCCATGTATCCTTTTCCCAAAAGTTCCCTCTCAGTCCCGAGCCCTCTTTTACAAATTTCTGGTTCAGTATCCTTGTTTGATACTTTGGTCCGATGTGTCGAGGTCAGGTCGACTGTCGGCTTTCCCCTTCTCCTCAGTTTAAAGCCAAGTCTATGCTGCTCTGGACGTTGCGTGCCAGCAACCTCGTCCCAGCCGTGCTCAGGTGCAGTCCGTCCCTCCTGTAGAGCTTGTTCTTCCCCCAGAAAGTTGTCCAGTTCCGTACAAATTGGAAACCCTCCTCTTCGCACTATCTCCTCAGCCAACCGTTTACTGCTTGCAGCTCGGTCTGTCTCTTAGCATCTCCGAGAAGGCTATCCTCCTTGTCCTCAGCTTCAGTTTCCTCCCCAGGATCCTGAACTGCTCAGTTAGTGTAGTCCTGTTGTAGCTCCTCCTGCTGATGTCGTTGGTTCCAACGTGGATTATCACCGCTGTCTCCTCTGTTTCAGCTCCGTCCAGGATTCTCTCTATTCTGTCAATGACGTCCTTCGTTCTCGCCCCCGGGAGACATGTCACTAGTCGGTCCTCTCTCCCTCCTGCTATGTGACTGTCCACTTCTCTCAGGATTGAGTCTCCCACTACAATTGCAGACTTCCCCTTCCTTGGTTGTCTCTCTGGTCTCAGGTCCGTGTCGCGATCCGTTAGAATTTCCTCTGGGTTCGGTTGGGTCACTATCTCCTCTGTCTGTCCAGCTCCTCCGCAAGGTCCTACTCTCATGGCGTCTGGTGGATTCTGTCCAATTGTTGGTTCCATTCCGATGTGCTGTTTGTCCTGAGCCGCCACCATCCTGCAGGCCTCCTCTATGAATTTCTCGAGCTCTCTTACTTGCTCCGTGACGTGACTCTCTCCGGTGTTATCCTCCGTTGTCCAGCATGGTTCCTCTAAGGTGCACAGTCCTTCCAGCTCCTGGACCCTGGCCTGCAGTCTCCCGACCTCCTTCCTCAGGCTATCCAGTTCCTGACATCGACCGCATATGTACGCCTGCCTCCCGGAGGGGAGGTAGTCATACATATGACACTCGATGCAGTACACTGGGTAGCTCCGCTGGGTTCCTGCAGCCTCCATTTCTTTTTCCCTGCTCCTTTGGTTTCTCAGTGTGTATGAGTGGTGTCCGGCGTGCAGCTAGCTGAAAGGGTAGAGAGAGAAGAGAGTAATGAGTGAGAAAAAAGATTTTTGCTGCTGCTGCTGTCTGGGCTCCTTCTCAAGGCTCCTTCGCAAAGGCGCTCTCGCTAAGGCGAGCGCCTTTGCCGCTCGCCTTCGCCGTGCGCCGAACGGCTGGGCGCCGTTGGCTCCCTTCTTCTTATAGGGGGAGCCCGGGCCCGATGTAACCTCTGACGCGGGTGGGGGTGGGCGGAGCTAACTCTCGCCGCGACCCCGGTCTAACAGCCTGCTCTGGCTGTTTCCTTCTGCCTTCCCCTCTGCCTCTCTGCTCCTGCAATACAAAAAGGAACAAAACAAAAACGCTGCCGAGGTTTACCTCGTGCCCTGGCTCCCTTCTTCTTATAGGGGGAGCCCGGGCCCGATGTAACCTCTGACGCGGGTGGGGGTGGGCGGAGCTAACTCTCGCCGCGACCCCGGTCTAACAGCCTGCTCTGGCTGTTTCCTTCTGCCTTCCCCTCTGCCTCTCTGCTCCTGCAATACAAAAAGGAACAAAACAAAAACGCTGCCCTCTGGTGGCATCTTAAAAAATGCTGAGCCATTTTTAAAAAGCGGCGTAAGCTTTTGGCGACTAAAAAAAATGACTGATCTAGGGGTGCCAGTCAGTCTCAGAGACTGCTAGAAAACCCATCTGCACTGCCCGACCTGACCCACATGCATTCCCCCCCCCCCCCCCCGGCAGCAGGAGAGATGCCCATTCCTGCCCCAACCCAAAGGATTCCCCCCCCTCCCGGCATCAGGAAAGATGCCCACTCTCCTGCTGGAAATAAAAAAAATAACAAAAAAATCCTGCCCGTATGGACCCAAACAACCCTCCCTCCCCCCTGATGCATCTGGGGAGGGGCCTGAGGCTCTAATTGGCCCAAGATGTTTAAGGCGGGGAGGGGAATACCCAATTTAGATGATGCAGCAGCATCTACAAAGAGGATGTCTGTCTCCGTCCTGCTGGCTCATCTGTCAGGTAAAGGGGAGAGGGGTCACTACTAGCAGGAGAGAGTGGGCATCTCTCCTGCTGCGGGGGGAGGGGATGTTCCGGTCAGGTAGGATCATTTTTTTTATTTGCAGCATGATAGAGTGGGCATCTCTCCTGCGGCTGCAGGAGGGAGGGGGCAATATTTTCTTTAGTGCAGCAGGAGATATTAGCCATCTCTTCTGCTATAGGAGTCGCGGCCAGGATGTTAGGAAAGGGGTGTTGTGATGCACCGGAGAGAATGGGCATCTCTCCCGCTGCATCACAACACAGGGGCAGCGGGAGAGTGTTTTTTGTTTTTATGGTTTTTTTACTGCTCATGTGCTGAAACCTTCACTACTGTCCAGCGATCTATCTGCATGCGTGATTTTTTAAAGACTGTCCCGGGTTTTTAGATTCGGTATGAAAACGGCTGCCTTAGCAGACTGTCGCTTTTTAACATGGGTTTTTGAAAATCCTGGCTTTAGTCCTTTCGCTTCAGAGAGGCTTTGAAGCCCCTGGTTGCTCACCCTTCCTAGTGCCAACCTTGGCTGGATCCATTTCTATTGTATTGGCAGCATACAAGCAAGGGAGACTTCTTCAGCTCCCTAAAGTTTTCTTGGATCGCGTGAACTTTCTGTCACTTCTCTCAACTTTTGGCAATTTGTGTATTTCCAGGGCAAAGGCACCAAAGACAAGACTTTGATCAGGATTATGGTATCTCGCAGCGAGATTGATATGCTAAAAATCAGAAAGGAATTCAAATCTAAGCATGGCAAATCCCTGTATTACTTCATCAGCGTAAGTAGTTCTTTTAATCTTCTGAGCATCTCACTTTTCTGTCTCTTTTTGAACATAATTTTCAAGTGTTCAGCGAAAATATGTAGCATGAGACTGTACTGTCTTTCAAAGAATCGCTCTGCTGTGACACCAGGCCAGGTTTTTGAACGATGCATAAATTCACAGGTGAGGACTTTGACTTTGTAAATGCCTGAGCCCCTGCACCTGTCTCTGGAGTTTTGCTTGAAAGGTAATCACCAATGTCTCGTAATCTTTCTCAAGCTGGGGCACACTAAACCTAGTGTCCGTGATTCAAGGCACCTGGAAATGTGTGACATCGCCATGATGATGTCAATGCATGTGCAAAGGCCCTTCAAATGGGCCCTGCACCGGCAGTGGGAGAGGTGCCAGTGCTGGATGATTGCTTATAGGATGTGCCTCTCGCAGCGAGAGTCGCATTCTGTAGGCAGCTGGTGCCGGTGCCTCTTCTCCTCGCTGCGCTTCTCGTCCAGCACCCCAAAACTGGTGGTAATAGGAGGCTCACGGTCATGGCTGGAGAGTATCTGCGCATCCGCAGATTTTGACGTGATGACATCACACATGCAAGTGACATCTCTGCATCGACATCTGCGCATTTCTGGATAGCCTTCAGCCGCAGCCCCTCATATAGGATGCCGCGGCTTCAAAAAGTTTGCAGCACAATGCTCTGCATATTTCTATTTTTAGTTTGTGATTACTTTTTCCATACCAGGCAAGGATGTATCTGTGTTCTGTGTGTATGAAAAAGACACGGTTTTCTGTTAGCATTGAGTATCTGTACTAATCTGGCTTGTTTAGTTTTACAATGGGTGCATTGATGTTCTAGGGCTCACTGTGGTGTTTAAAGTGCTGCCTTTCCTACCCTTGTGCGATTCATGCATTATTACTAAAAATATTTTTTTTATTTAGTGGAGGAGGGGTTGTTTGAAAAATGATTGTCCCCAGGTATCAAATATACTGGGTACACCGATGACAGCTGCATGCTATTCTATAAGTCTGGGTACCCAGATCGCACAGCATGCAACCCAAAAGAAGGAAGGGCCTGAGCAGGTCAGGGGCATTCTCAAAGATGCGTGCAGTGTTATACAATTCCGAACATCCACATCCAACTTGTATGCCAGGATTTACACCAGGTTTCAACCAGTGTAGGTCTTTGCACCCAAAGTTGGCCACAGGAATCCCCACTAGGCTCTGTTCTATAAAAGGCACTCAGCCTGGAGCACCCTTGAATGGCACTGCACACTGAGAGGTGATATGTAGAGAATGACAAGGGGACAAATTTTTCCCCGTCCCCGTGAGTTCTTTTCCTGCCCCCGCCTCATTCCTGCAAGTTCCATCCTCATCTGCCCAAGGCTCAAACACTTTAAAATCATAAGTACACTTCCCTCTCCCCATTCGCTGTTTCGACACTCGCAATTTCACATATTGGATTTTTTTGGGGGTAGGGGGAACCCCCCCATAGTTTAGCATGTTTCCACCTCTCTCCAGCCTTCCTCCCAATAGGAAATGGCTGCCATGAGCTCCTGTCGTCGTCTCGAGAGACTACAGGAACTCACGGCAGTCATTTCCTATTGGCGATCTACACGGGGCAGGAGCGTAGGAAGATCGCTCCTGCCCCAAAAGTCCGCTAGACCACCAGGTAAGGCCAGGATGCTGGGGGAAAGGCGGGAGGGAGGCGGGGATGGGTCAGAGCCGGATGAGAAGCTATTCGTGGTTTTTCTCAATTCGCGGTCTGGCTCTGCCCCTATCCCCGCGAATACCGAGGGAGAAGTGTAGCAACATTTTAAAGCTCAGATTGTGATGTCATAATGCCTCATTCCTCCAATGCCTAAGCTCTGTCCTCATCTGCAGAAGGCTCAAACACTTTAAAATTATAAGTGTTCGAGGCTTGTGCTGTTAAGGCAGAGCTTACAGGAATGGAGCATGGACAGCAACGAACCTCACGGGGATGGGATAGGGAAATTGAATTCCTGCATTAATAATCTGCAGTTACAATACACTAATAATAATAATAACTTTATTCTTGTATACCGCCAACACCAACAGTTCTAGGCGGTTCACATAAAATAGAACTGGACAATCAGTGAAAAATACAGTTATGTAAGAAAATACAATTGGATAAGAAATACAGAATAATACTGCATTAAAGCCAGTTTAAAAATGTTCAAACTAATTTCCTGAAAGAACAGTAAGGTAAGGCTTGAGAAATAATTTCACCTAATCCAGTTTGCAATTTGCCTGCCTGAAACGCAAGTGACCTTTCCAAGAACGTCTTGTATCGACAAGCTTTTGGGTTTGGGTAGGCAAATAGGTGAAAAGTTTGGGTAGCCTTGGTAGACCTATACAGCTTAAAATGAGAGGAAAAGTAAGTTGGAGCCAATCCTCCCACCTACCCAGCAGCTTATGGATTTTGTTCTCTGAAGGTAACTTTAGTGCATGACCTGAAAAAAAAAATGGGAAAGCCCTTAAAGTGCTATTTAAAATTTACAGTTATTGTGCTGTAAAAGCATTAACTGCAAATTGTGGTACCTTTTAGTAAAAGGGCCCTATAGTTTTGAAAATCTGACTGTGCTGCTCCTCCCCCCAAAGAAACACCTTTCTCATTTTTCACTCGATAATTGTCCTTTGGAAAACTGCGCACCTTCAGTGCAGATGACATCCACACCCTGTTCCCCAGTATGCACACTTTGAGCCTCGTTTCTTTCAGTGTGGCTAAAAAGGTGAATGAAATTGGAATAACATATAGGCTCCAGTTACATTAAAGACTAGCAGCTTTCCAAAGTGGGTAAAATGCAAACCAAAATCCGCTGGGATGGACTGCAGCCTAAACTGCAACTCCCAAAACCCAACAGGAAAGGACCAAGTTTCACAAAACCAAACAGGAATATCCAAAAATACAAAAAGTGGAACAAGTTCCTGGAGTCTCGAAAGGTCAATGATGAACTGTTTATTTTGCAAATATCTTTATTAAGAACAAATATTCATATAAAAACAATCTAGATGACATAAAACAATGATCACATTATATTTTTGATGCTTAAAAAGCTGAAGGACGGACCCTACACGGACGGTGTTTCAGCAAAGATTTGCCTTCCTCAGGGGTCAATAGCTGTGGTTCAGAGCAAGTGCATTCATTGATACCCTTGCTGGCACAGAGTTAAAAATAGTGCTGGCGATGCCTAGCGGTAGCCTACTATTAGGCGTCAGACTGTCATATAAGATAAAAAGCCCATATAAGTAGTAGTACTGCTAGACTACCAGTAGGGGTCATGGCACCATTTTGAACGCAGGGCTGGCAGAGGCTGAAGGAACTGGTGAATCTCTCCTGTTTCTGAGCCCCTAGATCAGGGATTGCAATAAATAGACCCGAGTGGAGAGACTTCAAGGGGCCTTTGTGGAAGGTGTGTATAGAGGGGCTCTTTTTTTTTTAAATTTTTTTTTTGGGGGGGAGGGGGTATGTCTTCAGGAAGAAGGGGGCACAGTAAGGTTCTAATCTGATCTCTTTAAGATGCTAATTGGGAGCATCAGGTTGCAGGTTAGTGGCCTGACGCCCCCTGGGCAGGAAAAATAAATCTAGTTTTGAGCTGGCATTGTTTTTCCTGTAATAATATAGCTTGTAGTGTTCATTTTAAGCTGTTTTATTTATCTCTGATCTTTGTTTAATTGATGTGAACCGCCTAGAACTCCCTAGGTATGGCGGTATACAAGAATAAAGTTATTATTATTATTTGATTTGATTTACGCAATAACTAAATGTTTGCATTTGCATATTTTGCATTTCATTATCATGTTTCCTATGGTAACCTAAACTAAATGCATGTCACAGTCATATAGTGCATGTTATTGGTGTATTTAATGCATGTTAACAGGGCAAATCGTGTGGTATTGCCTTAACATACTTTTAGTAACTATCCCCCCCCCCAAAAAAAAAAAAAATAAAGGAAGAGAAAAAAGTCAGTTTGAATTGCCGTGAGTCCCAATATATTGTAGATAGACCTGGAGAAATACCTTAGCTCCCCAAAAGTACTTTCTCCTATTCTTCAGATCAATTTGCAGGAAATGATAAAATTCTGGCATCGGGTTTGGCTTCTAAGGTATTTCTGTGGCAGAAATAGCAATGAGGAGGTTTGTGTCTAAACTTGAGGATTTTATTTTATTTTGCAGCAAGACACAAAGGGCGACTACCAGCGGGCTCTTCTAAACCTGTGCGGAGGAGATGATTGAAAGCTGAAGCTCTGTCTCTGGGTATCTTCCCCGCTGTTCTTACTGAATCCACCTATGTAGTTCATTGTAACCAGCATCCGTATTTAGCAGACTGCCGGGGCTCTTCGCTTTCCTGTATCTTCTCTAGGCCACACCACTTTGCTTGTCCTTCCCCTAATGTGTTAAAAGCAAAAAGGCCAAAGAATTCTAACATTCCCGAGGTAAAGGGTGGAACCTCGTTTGTGACAGAATTGCATCTCTCCTTAACCATTTACTGTAACAGACAAATAAAATTGACTTTTTACTTTAAAATAAAATGGCCTTTTGCTTTCTCTGTTTGAAAATCTAAGCATGCTATATTGGAAGTTGGTAAGTGAATCTGCCATGCTCTCATTTGGATTGTGTCTGGGAGAGTGTAACTTTCACCACATTAACCTCCAGATTCTCTATATGGGTCCCAAAATTACAAGTGCATTTTAATTGAGCGACAAGCCGATAACTATCAGTAATGGGCACTAACAATCAATTATTGCAGTTAATTGGCTCCAATTATGGTTTGTATGCATATCTTGCTAAGCGCTGTACTATAAAGATGCAAATGCAAATTTTTAAGCGTGCAACTGAAAAAGAGGACATGGCCATGGCAGGGGCGGTCAGTGAAGATGTACACAGTCTTATAGATTTCAGGGGATCTGTGCCTAACTTACGCACCAGGATTTACACTAGTTTTGAGTCACGCCCAAGTTGGGTGCAGATCCCGACACTACGAGCTATTCTATAAACAAGATGCAACTTCAGGTGCTAATTATAGAAAGGTGCTCAGCCCCCCCCCAAACCAGAAAGCCAGGATTTCTTCTGGTTTCTGCCATTGACACTCTTAGTGACCTCAGGAGGTCACTGGGGGCACCTTTTTACAAAGGTATGCTAGCGGTTTTAGCGCGCGCTAGCCGCTACCGCCTCCTTTTAAGCAGGCGGTAATTTTTCGGCTAGCACGCGCTAATCTTGTGCTTGCGCTAAAAACGCTAGCGCACCTTTGTAAAAGGAGCCCTTTATCTCTCATTGTCTCAGGTACACACTTGAATTGTAAACTCCTCTTGGATAGGAATGTATTGTACCTCGATATAGCCCTGTGTACCTCCAGCAGTAGCTCTATGAAAACATGTGCTTTATAAAATAGGCTTAAAATATGTGCCTTTTTGGACTTCTCAAAAAAGGTGTTCTCTTATCAATTACCCTGTGCAGAGGCATTGCTGGGAGCAGACTTAGCTTAGGGGAGGCAAACCCACAGGTATTTTTGCACTTTTCAAGGAAAAGCCAGCATAGATCTCTGGTGAGGCTGTTTCCTACAGCGTAGTTCTGTTTAGCTTATTGGGAAAAACTACAGCTGGAAAGTATATGATACTGCACCAAAGTGCCCAGTTTCATTATGGTCCCTGATGAGTTATGATCCTTGCAAAACATGTGCAGTGTGTGAGAATCTCTCCTATACCAACGCCCTGTAAAAGAAAGGTGTTGAACTGAGCTTGAAGTAACCAGGACCATTGGATGAATCCTTCAGAAGGGATCTTGCATCTCATGTTTTCATGATGATAAATGGTGGGTTTGGGGGTTGTTTTTTTTTCTTTTAAGACAGTCATCTTGGTCCTGTCCTTGGCTTACCTAGGTCTTAAAGGACGGATTCATGTTTATAGGCTGCAGGAACCAACCTGTTCACCTTTCTGCTGACAGTATCAACTGGGTATGCTTGGGACAGAGACAGATTGTCCCATCAGGTAAATTAGATAGACCATGAGCCCACTGGGACAGATAAGAGTACACCACGCAGGTATGAACTATTGTGCATGCACAAACTGGAGTGCTTGTGCAAATGTGCATGCTTAATACAGCTTGTCCAAGCAGTATATCAAATCCCTATCCTTACCAGGCGTTTGGGGATGCCCTAGTGGGCCAAGTGATAATGGGAATTGAGACCAGGGAGCACCAGCAGCATGTGTAGGAAGCTTGCTGTGACCCTGCAGCTGATGAAGTAAAGACAAATAGAGAAAAAAAAAATAAGTGTGGGGTCTCTGAGCCACTCTAAGGTTCAAAGTTCCTGCCCCCTCCCGCAGCACAGACTCCCTAATATAAGGAAAAGAACAGTGGGAACATGCAGGACCTTGAGGTCCCACACTGAATTTTTTTATTATTATTATTGCTGCATGCTGGCTTGCAAGATCCTTCTGGCTGACTGAGGTGAGATGATGGGAGGAGATTGAAAAGAAAGATAAGCTGGTCTGGGGGCAAAACCCTAAGCTGGTGTTTATGTACAGTCCAAACCTGCACGAGTACCTCTTTTTGGAATGAGAATTAGGTCTACAAATTCATTTTGCAGCAGTCCACCAAATTGTAAGGAATTAGAACCACTAAAGACCGAGGCTGGATTTGGAATTGAAAATTGATACCATTTCATTTCATTTTTTTTCTTTATTCATTTTAAAGCCATAAGTGCAAAATAAAATACAATCATAAAATTCTATAAAAGCACTAAAATAGAATTACAATTACAATCTATGACAAAAAGATTATCCCCCGTCCCCCACAATTATATCTAAGAACTACTCTCAAATTGCGAATTGAAAAATACATTCCAGCCCGCCCTGGACGTGTATGACCAAAGGGCATAATTAGCAATCACTCTTACAAAATTTTGTCAATGGCTCCCAAATCTTCAGAAACTTCTTATAATATCCCTGATGCATGGCCATATTACGTTCCATCTTAAAAACATGACAGAGACTCCCACCAAAAGGACATTTTAATTCTCCAGAGGAGATCTGATTTATGTTACACATATAAGGAGCATCCACACAGTGAACCATTAATTGGAGAACATCCCAGCCGCTAAGCACAAACTTAACTGCATCCAGCTAATTGAATGCACAAACGTAACGTTTGTCATGGTTAATGGGTGCCCAGAATATAATGCCTGAGTAGGAGTATCATTTCATAGGTATTTACAAAAGTGTCAGGACAGGATGTAACAAGCTCTACAGTGCTGAGATGGCAACTCGGTCATAGGCAGTAACTCTCATCTCTGTAGCCTCTGTTTGCCTGACTGTGAGCACAGCAGTGAAAGCGCTTTAAGGACTTTGAGAAGCAAATAAATAGAATAAAAAACTTTTCAAACTCATCCTTTTGCACTGAACTATGCACATTTTTCCTTAAAGCAACAGAACAGGCAAATGTCTTCAATTTAGTTTGTGGACCCCTCTTTTACTTGATATATAACTGGGGTGATGGTTTTTAAAGATCTTTGGCAAGCTCTCCTTCATACGAACCACACTCCCTGAGATGAATAAATGAAGCCAGTGCTGCTACCAAAATATGCCTCACACTACTGCACAGGAGGCCAGAAATAACATAACATAACATCGTGCTTGTAAACCACGTAACTAAGTTCAACGCAGTTTACAAAAGACTATAAACAATGAACATATCAAGAACAGAATAAATTAACCAAATATTTTGAAAAAAGATAAGTTTTCAGTTGAGTTCTAAAGTGTAGGAAAAGGCAGAAAGCAGTAGTGATCAAAATATTTTATCGTGGGAAGCTACCTGAAATGCCAAAGTATGGTCAAGAAATTTCTTACTTTTACAGCCCTGTACTGAAGGGAAATTAAACAAGGCGTGGGATTTTCGAGTAAGTTTGTGCAATGCTATAAAAAAAATAAAAATCTATTAACCAGGTAGAGTGGAGCAGTACTATACAAAACCTTATAACAAAAACAATCCAACTTAAACAGAACATGAGCCTCCATCGGCAACCAATGCAACTTGCAATACAACGGCGTGACATGGCCATACTTCTTCAGGCCATAAATCAGTCTGACTGCTATATTCTGAATCGGTAATAATCTGGTCATGTCTTTCTTAGTGATTGTCAAGTAAATAATGTTACAGTAATAATAATAATAATAATAATAATTTTATTTCTTATATACCGCTGTTCCGTGAAGTTCTAAGCGGTTTACAGTAGAGACAAAAGAAATGAAATAAGTAAGATTAATTAAGATGAAGAGAGAGTACTTAGAGTTCCCTGACTGTCCCAAAGGCTCACATTCTTGCTAAAGTACTTGAGAAAAATAAATTAGTTAGGTTATAAATATAGAGTAGAAGAAGGTAGGAAAACAGTTCATAGGAAAATTAATTTTGAATACATTATACATTATATATTGTTCAAGGCGGAATACAAATTATAGGAGATTTGGACATTACCAAAAGAATTGCGTAATAAAGATTATCTAGATAAATTACATAACAGTGATTCATGTACATTACATGGTGTGGTAGAGGATTCAATTATGAAAATTACATATCAGGGAATCAAGTGATAAGAGAATATAGTGGAGAATATCAGTATATACGGTTTACAGATTGGAAGTTACCTAATAATGACATAAGAAGTTTATTGGATAGTGTGGAAAATGTTTTTATAGGAATCAGAGTATGTATGATAGGAAAGGTTCTAAGAATTGATTAATGTGTTATTCTATAGAGGGAGAGCTTGTGCATTAAGGGAGGATATTAGTTAGTCCTTTTAGTTTAAGATATCAAAAAATATATGAATCTGCTAGGAAATACTAAGGACACCCAAGACTAAAAAAAAGAAAAGAAATATTAAGGCCCTCTTTTACACATCTATGCTAAGCATTTTAGCGTGGATTAAGCGCTGGCTAAATCAACGCATAGGATAACATGCACGCGTGCGCTAAAACGCTTAGCGCACCTTTATAAAAGAGGGGGTAAGTCTAAGATAGATGTAAGTTGGCAATATGAACACAAACTTGGCAAGTGCAAACTGGCTTGGCTAGTGGAAGCTCTGCCGTTTACAGAGGAGGGATGGGACTTGATTTATTGCTTTTTCTGTGCGCTTTACAGAAAGCAGTTTGCATAGGGCACACAGCTTTTTACGGACCAGTTTATTTCCGACTGGCATTTTTATCCACTATGACAGGGAAGCTCCTGTCACGGTTAAAAAGACTGCTAGCCCAGTCAAAAGTACAGCCCTTAAACCTGCAATCCCTAAGATGAAGCCTGTACACCCTGCTAAAAGCACTAGTTTAGTATAGCAAGAAGGAAGGGAGAAAAGGCAGGTGTTGTCACAGCCAGAAATTCAGGCAGAAAACACAGTCTATCCCCTATTACTCCTTTCTCAGAGCTAAGGTGAAATAGAGAGTCAACACAGAAGGGGGTGGCGTTGGCTACGAGGCTAGGCTGTCAGGTAAGCCTCAAGCAGGAGGGAGGTGAATAAATTACCCTCAGCTGACTCTAAAAAGGCAGGCACTTGAGGAGCAGAGCAGAAAACTTCCCTTATCCACAAAACAGGAGTTTTGTTCCAGGTAAGGAATGAAGGGCAGGAATATTCCCTTCAGAGAGGTATGGTAATGCCCCATATAATCCTTGGGAGGTAGGGCTAGAGGATAGTTCCAGCCAGGAGGAATCTTCCTGTGAAGCTGTCCCAAACACCCAAGAAGGGGGATGGGAGGTGGAAAGTGAAACAGGAGACCTAATGGACTATAGCCCCAGTGATACAGGATGGGGAAGATACTGTGAGACTGACCCAGGGGAATGTGTGCTAGAGGAAGGCATGGACATGTGAAAGACCCTTGAAAAGCTGCTTCCTGCCTTACAGAGTAAAAGAAAAGTCTTTGCTAACATATCCTAAGGCTAATTGAAGCTCCAGGTAATAACAATGCGTCATTACCTGAGTTTCCAAGTGTGTTTAAAACCTCAGTCTCCAAAGAACCAAGCTGAAGGATTTTGGGGGGCATTTTTGGGAGGACCTGAAGACCTTGGTGAAAAGGGAGGCTTGCTCCACACAGCTTGCAAAGCAGGGCTGTGAAAGTCCTTGGGACAAAGTGCTAGAGAGGAAAAGCAGTGACAGATAAAACTTATTTTTTTTTTCTTTCTGTGGGGAAAGTACTTGAAAGAAGGGCTGGCACCTGCAGTGCTCAGCCAGTGCTGGCCAGAATTGGGTAGGAGAAGCCAGCTGTCCTAAGGAGGGAGAATTGGGGCATTTGAGAGACTGAAAAGCTTGTTTGATTTTGGTTTATCTTTTTTTGCTGACAAGGACTGTCCAGTCCCTGAACTAAACCACAGATAGTGTGCACTGGAACTAAAGGGAGGAAATGTATAATTGGTGCCTGTGAGAAACAATTGTTTATTTTGGAATTTTTCTTTGCCTGATAATAAACCCGGTGAAGTTTTGTTTGTGAGAAATCCAGTGTCCGGGTCTTCCTTACACCAACCATATAAAAGGTGCATCAAAAAAATCTTACCTGTGGTCCGAGCTGGGGTTTCCTACTCACCTGGGGCCTGGCCTGGCCACACCACATATCTTTACCATAGGACTTCATAGGGACCCCTGAAGAAGACATTCTGTCGAAACATGGACCGTGTTGGGTCCAGGGTCCAAAGCTTTTCAGCGGACTGTGTCCTATTGGTTTTTATGTGGTTTGCCAAGTATTAATATTATTTTAATATTAATAAAGTCCATCTTAGTAACATCATTTCTCCACATTGTTTTTTGTTTCTGACTTGGTCCAGAGTCACGGAGCTGTGGTGGGACTAGAACTCACATCACCACTAAGCCACTCCTCCCCTCTGTAAGCCTATGTGAGCACACCAGGCTCACATCTGAACTGTAACATTCATAACCTAAGGTCTTTATGTAAAATATCTCCTGTTGTTTTTTTTTGGTTAGTTTTTTTTGAGCCTGGTAATTATTTCTATATAATGACTTACAGCTTATTCAAAATACTGTATAGCCAAGTTCCGATGCACTGTAATGAATTTGATCAAGTCCACAACACTGGCTTCCTCTCCACTACAAAATCAAATTCCTCATCTGACTTTTTCAGGTCCTATATTCTGGGACACCAAAGTATCACACTGGTCTCTTGTGGGAATTGACCGTCATTTGCAACCATTTGGGTCACATGTCAATGATATATCCTGAGTCGCTGCATGTCATTATCAAACGAAAACAAGCAGAAACATTGTGTTCTTTGTTCATTTTTTCACTCTTTGAAAATAATGTGCTCTTTGTAGAAAGAGGGTGCACTCTTTCCTAATGGTGGAATCACACTGCAGGTATGAACTATTGTACATGCACAAACTGGTGTGCTTGTGCAAATGTGCATGCATGTGCACCCTATCAGTAATAAAAACATAAGAATTGCCATACTATGACTGACCGAAGGTCCATCAAGCCCAACACCCTGTTTCCAACAGTGGCCAACCCAGGTCCCAAGTACCTGGCAGAAACTCAGAGAATACCAACGTTCCAGAGCTGAGATTGTGATGTCATACTCATAATGCCTCATTCCACCAATGCCTAAGAGCCAAACTCATCAGTGATGTCACAATGGCTTGATTGTTCTATACTTGGCTCACATAAGAACATAAGAATTGCTGTGCTGGGACAGACCGAAGGTCCATCAAGTCCAGTATCCTGTTTCCAACAGTGGCCAACCCAGGTCCCAAGTACCTAGCTAGATCCAGATTTTATGCTGCTTATCATAAGAATAAGCGGTGGATTTTCCCAGGCTACCTCTTTCCAAATAGTGCATACTGTTATCAGCAACTGGCACAATAAAATGACCAAACAAAATGTCCTCTCATTGTAGCAGTAGTAAACTCTTTCTCATCTCTCTTCAGACTCAAATCCTTCCTTTATGTGATAGGATCTTGCGCGTGGAGGCAGCGAGGGCAGGCAGTGGCTGAGGAAGCAGGAGAGCCAGAGGGAGAGGAAAGGAGGCGATTTCAGGTTGGAGGAGAAAGCAGGGGCTAGTGGCAGCGCGGAGCGGGTGGCGAGAGATAGCTCCGCCCACCCGCGCCGCGTCACAGCAGCGTCAGTGCCCGGACTCCCCCCCTTAAAAGGAGGGGCCAGCGGCGCTAAGGCTTCTCAGTGCGTGGAGGCAGCGAGGGCAGGCAGCAGCTGAGGAAGCAGGAGAGCCAGAGGGAGAGGAAAGGAGGCGATTTCAGGTTGGAGGAGGAAGCAGGGGCTAGCGGCAGCGCGGAGCGGGTGGCGAGAGATAGCTCCGCCCACCCGCACCGCATCACAGCAGCGTCGGTGCCCGGACTCCCCCCCTTAATAAGGAGGGGCCAGTGGCGCTAAGGCTTCTCAGCGCGTGGAGGCAGCGAGGGCAGGCAGCGGCTGAGGAAGCAGGAGAGCCAGAGGGAGAGGAAAGGAGGCGATTTCAGGTCGGAGGAGGAAGCAGGGGCTAGCGGCAGCGCGGAGCTGGTGGCGAGAGATAGCTCCGCCCACCCACGCCGCGTCACAGCAGCGTCGGTGCCCGGACTCCCCCCCTTAATAAGGAGGGGAGCCAACGGCGCACAGCTGTTCGGCGCGCGGCGAAGGCAAGCGGCAAAGGCGCTCACCTTAGCGAGAGCGCCTTTGCGAAGGAGCCTTGAGAAGGAGCCCAGCAGCAGCATCTAACATCTAAACAGCTAAGGTACTCTCTCTGTACTCATCTCTCTCTTCTTTCTCTTTTTCTTCAGGTAGCTGCGCGCCGGGCACCACTCATACACACCGTGGGACATAGGAACGAGAAAGGAGCAATGGAGGCTGTGGGAACCCAGCAGAGCTACCCAGTATACTGCATCGGGTGCCATATGTATGACTACCTCCCCTCCGGGAGGCAGGCATACATATGCGGTCAATGCCAGGAACTGGATAGCCTGAAACAGGAGGTTGGGAGACTGCAGGTTAGAGTCCAGGAGCTGGAGGGACTCTGCACCATGGAGGAGCAATGCTGGGAAACTAAAGACACCACCAGAGAGAGCCACATCGCGGAACAAGTTAGGGAGCTCGAGAAGTTCATTGAGGAGGCCTGCAGGCTGGTGGAGGCACAAGACCACCAACACACCAGGAGAGAACCGACAGTTGGACGACAGGAACCACCAGACACCATGGGAATAGGACCTTGCGGAGGACCTGGGCAGACAGAGGAGGAGGAGACCCAACAGAGCCAGGAGAAAGGACTAGCGGACTGCACAGATGACACAGACCTGAGACCAGGGGCGGAGACACAGCAGAACCCAGAGGATGGAAAAATGGACTGCACATATGACACAGATCTGAGACCAGAGAGACAGTTGAAGAAGAGGAGATCGGCTATCGTGGTTGGAGACTCAATCCTGAGAGGAGTAGACAGTCACATAGCCGGAGGGAGAGAGGACCGACTGGTAACATGTCTCCCGGGGGCAAGAACAAAAGACATCATCAACAATATCGAGAGGATCCTGGAGGGAGCCGAGACGGAGGAGACAGCAGTAGTGATCCACATCGGAACCAACGACATCTGTAGGAGAAACTTCAACAGGACTACACTAACTGACCAGTTCAGGATCCTGGGGAGGAAACTGAGACTGAGGGCAAGGAAGATAGCTTTCTCAGAGATCCTGCCAGTACCGAGAGCGGACACAAGGAGACAGAGCGAACTACAAGCAATTAACGTTTGGCTGAGGAGATGGTGCGATGAGGAGTGTTTCCACTTTGTTAGGAACTGGACTACTTTCTTGGGGAAGAACAAACTCTACAGAAGAGATGGACTGCACCTTAGCACAGCTGGGACACGGATGCTGGCACGCAACGTCCAGAACGTCATAGACTTGGCTTTAAACTGAAGAGAAGGGGAAAGCCGATAGTCGATTTGACTTCGACACATCGGACATCAGTACCTGACAAGGATACTGATCTGGGACATTGTAAAGGAGGACTCGGGACTGAGTGTGTATTTTTTGAAAAAGGACCTAAGGACGCATTGTAGGGACTGAGGGCACAAATGGAACTGGTAAGCGGCACTAACACAGAACAACAGGAGCCAGAGGGGCAAAGACTTTGTGAAAAAGAGCCCAGGACTGAGTGGGAATTACGAGAACAAGAGGTGCAGGGGAAACAGGCTGAGGACGTCACAGACACACAGCAGCAGGAGGAGGATGAAGCTCGGGTGCTGGCAAACCATGAGGAGGACTGCAGGGGTACCAAAACAAGAGGAAAACAAAAAGATAGGGCAAAGAACTGGGTCTTAAACTGCCTATACACAAATGCCAGGAGCCTGAGGGCCAAAATGGGAGAACTAGAAATCACTGCCAGCAAAAAGGACCTAGACATAATTGGAGTCACAGAAACGTGGTGGACTGAGGACAATCAATGGGATGTGGCCATACCAGGGTACAAACTATACAGGAGAGACAGGACACATAAAAAGGGTGGAGGAATAGCGCTGTACATAAAAGACTCCATACCCTCAACCAGGATGGAAACAACAGTACGGGCGGATGGCTTGGAATCACTATGGGTTAAGCTACAGGGAGGAACTGAGGCAGACATTAAATTGGGTCTGTACTACCGCCCACCTGGACAACATGAAGAAATCGACCAGGACCTGGAAGCTGAACTGAGGCAGGTATGCGGAAGCGGAAATGTGGTGGTGATGGGGGACTTCAACTATCCTGGGATAGACTGGAGTATTGGGCACTCAAACTGCGCAAGGGAGAACAAATTCCTAGAGGTCACGAGGGACTGTTTCATGGAGCAACTGGTCACGGAACCAACACGGGATGACGCCACTCTTGACCTAATCTTCAACGGACTAGGGGGGCCAGCAAAGGAGGTGGCAGTATTAGCCCCGCTAGGTAACAGCGATCACAACACGATCCAGTGCAGGCTAGAAATTGGATCATCAAAGGGGAAAAGAACCACAACGACGGCACTCAACTTCAAAAAAGGAAATTATGATGCCATGAGGGAAATGGTGGGAAAGAAACTCAAAGGCAACATAGGGAAGATGGAATCCGTAGAAAAAGCCTGGATCTTACTCAAGAGAACTGTGCACGAAGCGCAAAACCGGTGCATCCCCAAGTTCAGGAAAGGGTGCAAAAAAAATAGAACAAAAAACCCAGTGTGGATAACAAATGCAGTGAAGAAGGCGATAAACGACAAGAAAGCATCGTTCAGAAAATGGAAAAAAGACCAAACAGAGGAGAACCAAAAAGTGCACAAAGAACACCAGAAGGAGTGTCACCGAGTGGTTAGAAAAGCAAAAAGAGAATACGAAGAGAGACTGGCAAAGGAAGCAACAAACTTCAAGTCGTTCTTCAGATACGTCAAGGGGAAGCAACCGGCAAGAGAAGAAGTGGGACCATTGGATGATGGAGACAGAAAGGGAGTAATAAAAGAAGAGAAAGAAATAGCTGACATGTTAAATGAGTTCTTCACGTCAGTCTTCACGATGTAGAATACAACCAACATTCCGGAACCCGAGGAGATCGCAATAGGAGACCAAGATGATAAGCTGGTCAATTTAGAGGTAAGCCAAGAAGATATACTCAGGCAGATAGACAGACTAAAGAGCGACAAATCGCCAGGTCCGGACGGCATTCACCCAAGGGTACTCAAGGAACTAAAAAACGAAATAGCGGAGCCACTTCGACAGATATACAACCTATCCTTAAAAACCGGAGAGATCCCAGAGGATTGGAAAATAGCAAATGTTACGCCCATCTTCAAGAAGGGCTCAAGGGGCGACCCAGGAAACTACAGGCCGGTGAGCCTGACCTCAGTCCCGGGAAAGATGATGGAGGCACTGATTAAAGACAGCATCTGTGAACACACCGAAAAAAATGGGCAGCTAAAACCGAGTCAACATGGCTTCTGCAAGGGCAGATCATGCCTCACAAACTTATTGTACTTCTTTGAGGGGGTGAACAGCCAGGTGGATAAAGGGGAATCTATAGACATCATTTACCTTGACTTCCAAAAAGCCTTCGACAAGGTACCACACGAGAGACTGCTTAAGAAGATATGGAACCACAGGGTGCAAGGGGAGGTCCACCGATGGATCAAAAACTGGCTGGCAAACAGGAAGCAGAGGGTTGGCGTAAAGGGCCATTACTCAGACTGGAAAGGGGTCACGAGCGGAGTTCCGCAGGGGTCGGTGCTAGGACCGCTCCTGTTCAATATCTACATAAACGACCTAGAGGTGGGAACCAAGTGTGAGGTCATTAAATTTGCAGATGACACCAAACTATACAGCAGGGCTCAAACCAGGGAAGACTGCGAAGATCTCCAAAAGGATCTAACACAGCTGGAAAAGTGGGCCGAAAAATGGCAAATGAGCTTCAACATAGGGAAATGCAAGGTCATGCACGTGGGGAAAAAGAACCCGATGTTCACATACAAAATGGGGGGAACACCACTAGGGGTCAGTAACCTGGAGAGAGACCTGGGAGTGATGGTAGACGCAACACTGAAGGCATCGGCGCAGTGCGCCACAGCCTCAAAGAAAGCAAACAGAATGTTGGGTATCATTAAGAAGGGTATTACGACCAGGACGAAGGAAGTCATCATGCCGCTGTATCGTGCAATGGTGCAGCCGCATCTGGAGTACTGTGTCCAGTACTGGTCGCCATACCTCAAGAAGGACATGGCAGTACTTGAGGGAGTACAGAGAAGAGCAACTAAACTGATAAAGCGAATGGAAAATCTCCCATATACCGACAGATTGAAGCAGTTGGGACTTTTCTCCCTGGAAAAGCGGAGACTTAGAGGAGACATGATAGAAACCTTCAAGATCCTGAAGGGCATAAAAAAGTAGACAGGGACAGATTTTTCAAATTATGGGGCACCACAAGTACAAGGGGGCACTCGGAGAAATTGAAAGGGGACAGGTTTAGAACAAACGCTAGGCAGTTCTTTTTCACTTAGAGGGTGGTGGATACATGGAACGCGCTTCCAGAGGCTGTTGTAGACAAGAAAACATTAAATGGTTTCAAAGAAGGTTTGGATAGATTCCTAGAAGAAAAAGGGATTGAAGGGTATAGATAGGTATAGACCACTATTCAGGCAATGGGCCTGATGGGCCCCCGCGGGAGCAGACCGCTGGGCAGGATGGACTTATGGTCTGCCTCAGCGGAAGCAACTTCTTATGTTCTTAAGTTCCTGGGACCTGCAAAGGCCACTCCCCAAATTTAGACACTCTCCTCCCTTCACAGACTCCAAATTACTCCGTTCTTCAGTTTCACAGAGCAACTGGGGCATCTATGTGAACATACTTCTCAAAACAATATTCTACTCAGGTTTCTTGAGCCACTAAGGGATGTAGGAAAAATCACATGTCCTCTTCCGTCCCTATTTCATTTATTTGGATTTTGCTCACACCTTTTTCAGTAATAGCTCAAGGTGAAATATATTCAGATACAATTTTGTTTAAAATACTAGGTCAAAGTACTTAAGTAAAAGTAGAAATAAATGTATATTTTAATACTTAGGAAAAAGTACAGTGAAGAACACATTAAAAAGTTTACTTAAGTGAAAGTAAAAAAGTTATTACCTAATATAATACTTTTTGAATCAAAACTTAAAGCACCACAACTACATTTTCATCCTGAGAACTTTATTGCTCTACTCGTACAAGTCAATCCACTGTGCTTTTAGTAAAAGTAAATTTTGAAAATGGCTGCCACTCATGCAAGTGCTTGTGAGTCATGAATGGAGCACAGCTAAAAAGGTTTTCAACAGCTGCACTAACAGAAAGTGGATAAAAAGTTCCTTCAATTCAGGCCACGCTGCAGCTTAACTGATGTCTTTTGACTGGGTCTGCAGGTATTGACCAAGGGAAACTTTGTCTGAAATACTTGACATTATAACCTGCATTAGAAGTGGCGCTGTCTAATTCATCACGATTATCTTCACTTTATCATTGTAATGACCAGATAACCACTGCAGAGACAACGTAAAGACCCATACACACTCCCCCAATGATCACTGACCCCTTCATACCTCCCCCCCCCAAGATGAGAATAAAAATGTACATACCTGTCTCCGAAACATCAGCACCTGCTATAGGAAAGCCTAGTAGAGCTTAAGTAGCCTGATAAAAGAGGCCCTAAATCACTTTAGGTGTTTTAGTCAAAAGAAATGAATTGAGTTGCACGGGATCTAAAAAACAAATGAATATTTGTCATATGTGAACAGACACTTGCAAGGAAATTTAAGGAAAAAGGTGCCCCCTGATGCTAAAACACGAGGTTTAAGCTGAAGGAAACATCAACATTGGCCACATCAGGAAACATCAACATTTTCAGTCCCAAAAAAGGTATACTGTAGTTTTGTTCTGGAAATATATTTTCAGCTTTAATATTTTTTTTTTCTCAATCGAACACAAAGCTACTAACAATGTAGCTCTCTTAGAGAAGTCATCTTGTGATGATTCCCAAAAACTTAGTCAAGTCAAAGCTGTCTAACAAATTCAAATGATCGGATTTGCCTTATAGATTGGGCTGTTTAACCACTCTAGGAACCAGTGGTGCAGCTAGGGTGCGGTGCCACCCCTCCCCCTGTGCCTTCTTTGATCCCACCTGCCGCACGCATCCCCCACTCCTTTCCTGATCCCGCCTGCCATGCGTGCCCCTTCCCTTCCACTCCCCCTCCCTTGTACCGCTAGTTGAAGTTGTTGCTCATAGCGGTCAACAGCGTGCTCCTCATGACCCCATCGGCTCTCCCTCTGACATCACTTCCTGTGTGTGGCACCCAGAGGTGATGTCAGCGGGAGAGCCGACGGAGTTGCAAAGAGCACGTTGTTGACCACTGCAAACAAAAACTTCTACTAGAGCTATGGGGGAAGGGAAGGGGAGCACACCCGTGGATGGGAGAAATGGGAAGAGGTAGGGGGTGGAGAGGAGAAAGAGGGGTGCCAGTGCCCCCTCCAACATGGTGCCCAGGGCAGACTGCCCCCTCACCTCTCCCTTACTATGCCACTGCTAGGAATATTTTTTTATTGGTAGTCTAGAGTGCAAATACAAGCAGTTGTACTCTTAATAGCATAGAAACATCATAGTTACATTGATAAAGTTATGACAAGAAATAAGATAGGGGTTATAGATTCGACAGTATGTCACACATCCTGTCCTTTTCTGTATAGCAACAACACTGTGACAGGGGATGTAAAGTGCATGAGTTGATCACTAGAGGGCGCTCTAAGAAAGCATTAGGAATTATTTATACTTACAAAAAACTGTTTATTGGTAGCGCCGAGAACATACAACAGCAGAACAACTGACAATAAGTTAAAGACACATCTGAATGCTTGGAGGTGAGATAGTCAGGAAAATTGGCTCCAGAAGAATATTTGCAGGCCTGGAAAAAATTCTAAGGAATAATTTGCACTCAGCAAACATTTATGGAATCCGATTTGCAGCTGACGACTAGATGTGACACTGGTGGCATCACATGGCTTATGATTTGAAACCTCATATCTGGATTCTAGAAAATTATGCCCTTTTCACAAAGTTGTGATCACCTACACCTAATGTAACTTGCTTGCAGCTTCATGGATAGGCTTCTAATGAAGTGAAATAAAATATCAATTGAAGCATCTGGATAGGTTTTAGGAACCTCATAGCTAGAACTACACCTGTTTAATACAGAATTTATTTATTTGCTGGTATTTAATAACGACTTTTATAAGAACATAAGAAATGCCTTCAACGGATCAGACCTTAGGTCCATCTAGACCGGAGACCCGCACATGCGGAGGCTAAGCTAGGTGTTCCCTGATGAAGACCTTGTTAACCCGTATCCTTCAATGTGATTTGCAAGAAGGTGTGCATCCAATTTACCTTTGAATCCCAGAATGGTGGTCTCCATCACAACCTCCTCCGGGAGAGCATTCCAAGCATCCACCACTCGCTGTATTAAACAGAACTTCCTGACATTTGTCCTGGGCCTGTTGCCCCTCAGTTTCAGTCCATGACCTCTTGTCCGTGTATAATTGGTGCCTGTGAGAAACAATTGTTTATTTTGGAATTTTTCTTTGCCTGATAATAAATCCGGTGAAGCTTTGTTTGTGAGAAATCCAGTGTCCGGGTCTTCCTTACACAACCATATAAAAGGTGCATCAAAAAAATCTTACCTGTGGTCCGAGCTGGGGTTTCCTACTCACCTGGGGCCTGGCCTGGCCACACCACATATCTTTACCATAGGACTTCATAGGGACCCCTGAAGAAGACATTCTGTCGAAACATGGACCGTGTTGGGTCCAGGGTCCAAAGCTTTTCAGCGGACTGTGTCCTATTGGTTTTTATGTGGTTTGCCAAGTATTAATATTATTTTAATATTAATAAAGTCCATCTTAGTAACATCATTTCTCCACATTGTTTTTTGTTTCTGACTTGTCCAGAGTCACGGAGCTGTGGTGGGACTAGAACTCACATCACCACTAAGCCACTCCTCCCCTCTGTAAGCCTATGTGAGCACACCAGGCTCACATCTGAACTGTAACATTCATAACCTAAGGTCTTTATGTAAAATATCTCCTGTTGTTTTTTTTTGGTTTGTTTTTTTTGAGCCTGGTAATTATTTCTATACAATGACTTACAGCTTATTCAAAATACTGTATAGCCAAGTTCCGATGCACTGTAATGAATTTGATGAAGTCCACAACACTGGCTTCCTCTCCACTACAAAATCAAATTCCTCATCTGACTTTTTCAGGTCCTATATTCTGGGACACCAAAGTATCACACTGGTCATCATTAATTCTACAGGTTGCACACATGCAATTTTTGCATATGGCAGCGAGACATTTCGGTTGAACTGACTTATCATATGTTATTTTGATGACACTGTTAGCTTAAAAGTGCATTTTTAATGCACTTTGTACATGTTCACGGGCACAAAATTAGTGCATACATAGGAGGGTTCGATGATGGTGTATGGTAATTATTGGTAATTCAAATTCAACTTGGATGGATATGGCTCAATCAATGATCTGAAACAATGTCAAAACATAGAATTTTGGTTTTGCAAATTAGCACTTATTGAACTAAGATAATACTCTTTTCAGCCACAGTGGTAAAATAACGCTCAGAATTTAAGAAGTTGGTTGGTTGGGCTGAGAAATTTTCATCACCCCCCCTCATCTATCTATATAAAATCGTATGTGTATGTGTATGTATGTATGTTCCAGCATAACTCTAAAACCATGGACAGATTTCAACCAAACTTGGTACACATATGACTTACTATCTGGGGACAAATACTGGGGGGGAGAAGGGGGTGACATGTGGGTGGGTGGAAGGGGGCAGGAAGGGAGTGACATTGATAACGACAGATATTAGCATCTAATCCATAAACATTTCAACCAAACATGGTATACATAAGGCTTACTACCTGGGCACAAATACTAGGGGGTGGGGGGAGGGGGTGGCATGTGGGTGGGAGGAAGGGAGTGACATCGAAAAGGACAAATATTAGTGTCTAATCCATAAACACATGGATAGATTTTAACCAAACTTGGTACACATATGACTTACTATCTGGGGAAAAATACTGTGAGGTGGGCAGGGGGGTGACGTAAAAATAATCGAAAAGGCAGATTTTAGTGTCTACCCCATAGTTTTCGGGCTCGCTGAGGTGAATACTCATCATAACTCTAAAATGTATGGACAGATTTCAACCAAACTTGGTATGCATATCACTTACTATGTGGGGAAAATACTGTGGGGGGGTGGGAAGGGGGTGACATGTAAAAATTTTCAAAAACAACAGATTTTAGTGTCTACCCCTTAGTGCTTTCAGGCTCACTGAGATGAATAATTAGCATTACTCTGAAACACATTGAGAGATTTCAACCTTGAGAAGAGGAGACTGCGAGGGGATCTGATCGAGATTTTCAAAATACTGAAAGGAATCGACAAAATAGAGCGGGAAAAGCAGTTATTTACAATGTCCAATGTGACATGTACTAGAGGGCACGGACTGAAGCTGAGAGGGGACAATTTCAGGACAAATAACAGGAAGTTCTGTTTCACGCAATGAGTGGTGGACACCTGGAATGCTCTCCCAGAAGAGGTAATTGTGGAATCCACCATTCTAGGATTTAAGGGTAAGCTAGATGTGCATCTCCTTATGAGTGGCATAGAGTGATACGGGTAAGGGTAAACTAGATTTTCATCTCCTTATGAGAAGCGTAGAGTGATATGGGACTAAAACTATGTCAGGTACACTTGGTGGGGCCTCCGCGTGTGGGGATTGCTGGACTTGATGGACCTAAGGTCTGATTCGGAGATGGCAATTCTTAACCCAACTTAGTATACATATCACTTAGTATCTGGGGGAAAATACTGTGGGGGTGGGAAGAGGGTGATATGTAAAAATGATCAAAAACGACAGATATTAGTGTCTAAACCATAGTTTTCAGGCTCACTGAGATGAATATTGACACTCCCGATGCCGTTTAAGTCCAAGTTCAGCCCCATACAGAAGGACATTCTTGTAGGACATTTTGGGATAAATAAATATTCGGGCAACGCCGGGTAATCTGCTAGTATGTAATAAAGGTGAGCCAAGTAAAGGACAATCAAGCCATTGTGACATCACTGATGAGGTTACATAGAAACATAGAAGATGACGGCAGAAAAGGGCTGCCCACTCTGCTTACCCACCCCCTGTCTATGCCCTAATGACCCAATTTCCTTATCTTGACCTTCGTAGGGATCCATATTGGTATCCCATTTATTCTTAAAGTCTGGCACACTGTCTGCCTCGATCACCTGCACTGGAAGCTTGTTCCAATGATCAACCACTCTCTCTGTGAAGAAATACTTTCTGGTGTCGCCATGAAATTTTCCGCCCCTGAGTTTGAGCGGGTGCCCTCTTGTGGCCGAGGGTCTCTTGAGAAAGAAAATATCATCTTCCACTTCAACACGTCCCGTGAGGTACTTAAATATTTCGATCATGTCTCCACTCTCCCTACGTTCCTCGAGAGTATAGAGCTGCAATTTGTTCAGTCTCTCTTCGTACGAGAGACCCTTGAGCTCCGAGATCATCCTGGTGGCCATCCGCTGAACCGATTCAATTCTGCGCACATCTTTACTGTAATGTGGCCTCCAGAATTGCGCACAGTACTCCAGATGAGGTCTCACCATGGCCCTGTACAACGGCATTATGACTTCAGGCTTTCGGCTGACGAAACTTCTATTGATACAACCCAATATCTGCCTTGCCTTAGATGAAGCCTTCTCCACTTGATTGGCAGTTTTCATGTCTGCACTGATGATTACTCCTAAATCTCGTTCTGCTGAAGTCCTAGTTAAAGTTTCTCCGTTCAAGAAGTACGTCCTGCATGGATTTCCGCTTCCGAGGTGCATGACCTTACATTTCTTAGCATTGAAGCCTAGCTGCCAGGTTGAGGACCAACTTTCCAATGTAAGCAGGTCCTGCGCCATATAATTCTGTAAACTGCATTCACTTACTATATTACATAGTTTGGCGTCATCGGCGAATAGTGTTATTTTACCTTGAAGCCCTTGAGTCAGATCCCCTATGAATATGTTGAAAAGGAGGGGACCCAGGACCGAGCCCTGCAGCACTCCACTGGTCACCTCCGATGTTTTAGAGAGGGTACCATTAACTACCACCCTCTGAAGTCTGCCACTCAGCCAATCATTGACCCATGCAGTTAGTGTCTCTCCTAACCCCATCGATTCCATCTTGCTTAGCAGCCTGCAGTGTGGGACACTGTCAAAAGCTTTACTGAAGTCCAGGTACACGACGTCCAAAGACTCTCCCAAGTCCAACTTTCTTGTTACCCAGTCAAAGAAGCTGATGAGATTGGATTGGCAGGACCTACCCTTGGTGAATCCATGCTGACTGGGATCCCGAAGATTCCCTTCATTCAAGATCGTGCCCAATTTGCTTTTAATTAGTGTTTCCATGAGTTTGCACACTATTGATGTGAGACTCACCGGTCTATAATTCGCAGCCTCTGCCCTGCAACCCTTTTTATGCAGAGGAACGACATTAGCTAATTTCCAGTCCAGGGGAACTTTCCCCTTACTTAGGGAAAGATTGAATAGCTCAGCCAACGGTTTCGCCAGGACATCGCTCAATTCTCTGAGCACTCTTGGGTGCAAATTGTCTGGTCCCATGGCTTTGTTCACCTTGAGTCTTGCCAGTTCACTGTAAACTTCACCTGGTGTTGAACTCAAAATTCTGAAACGGGTCTTCTGTGCTTTGTGTTGCCTTGAACTGCGGACTGTGTCCTGGTGCCTCACAGGTGAAGACTGAGCAGAAGTATTCAAGTTTCAAGTTTATTAGGATTTTATATACCGCCTATCAAGGTTATCTAAGCGGTTTTTACAATCAGGTACTCAAACATTTTTCCCTCTCTGTCCCGGTGGGCTCACAATCTAAAGTAGTTCATTCAGTAGTTCGGCTTTATCGGAATCTGCTTCCAAGTAACTTCCGTCCGGTCTTCTAAGGCGTACTATCCCACCTGTGTTCCTTTTTCTGTCACTAATATACCTGAAGAAGGATTTGTCCCCCTTTTTAATGTTTTTTGCCAGAATTTCTTCCACTCGAAGTTTTGCCTCCCTAACTGCCATTTTGACCGCTGTAGACCTGGTCCTATATTCTACCTTTGCCTCTCTTTTCTCCGTGCGCTTGTAGGAGAGAAACGCTTTTTTCTTCTCCTTAATGAGGTGCGAGATCTCCGCGTTGAACCATTGGGGTTTATTGTTTCTTTGTCGTTTTATTTAGGTTGGCTCTTATTGGTGGAATGAGGTATGACATCACAATCTCAGCTCTTGTTACCAGAGCCTGAAGTCTTCCAACAACTGAAAAGTTCTCAGCCCAAACAAGAAGAGAATGACGTGGATATGGTTCAATCAATGATCTGAAACAATATCAAAACAGAGAATTTTGTTTCTGCAAATTGGCACTTAACAAAATAAGATAGTACTCTTTGCAGCTACAGTGGCAATATAACGCTCAGAATTTAAGAAGTTGGTTGATTGGGCAGAGCAATTTTCAGCCCCCCTTCATAGGAACTCCATTATACAGTATTAGTTGCCTTGACCACATGCTCTGACAAAAGATTCCAAAGCAAACAGGATTGTTTGTTTGTTTATTTCTCATCCGCACAGATGGTACAGACAGACCATAATGCTCAATTGAGCGGAGCAGTCGAGCCGGCTCATGCGGCAAGATACTCTGGACCAGGTGTTTAGGGCCAACTTCTGTAAGCACATAAAGACATTCACCAGTAGCTTATACCATATCTTGTCCTTTACTTTCAGCCAATACAACCTTATAAAATATTCTGTTACATGCTCACGTCTGTCCAATTTAAACAGAGAGCACCACTGAATTTCAGGTCACCTGAAGCACTCCCAGGAATGATTCTGGTACTAACAAGAACGCCAGACTGCAATAGTCGTAACGGATAAAACCATCCTAAACAATGTGGCCGCTAAATAAGGGCTCAATCCATTAACTAACCGAAGATAAAAATACACCTTCCGAACTACAGCAAGAACCTGCCCTCTCATAGTGAGTCCTGAATCCAAAAGCACACCAAGATACTTCACCTCGCGCCTTACCAATACTCTCTCCCCAGCAACTCAACTGTCTCCGGAACATATAACACTTGTGTCTTCCGAATACTTAACTTCAGCCTGTTACGGTCCATCCAGTGTTTAATAAGAACATAAGAACATAAGCAGTGCTCTGCTTCGTAGACACTCCTGTCTTCCCTTCCTTTTCTTCTCTTTTCTTCTTTCTTTCCTTTCTCTTTTAATTTCTATTTCTGTTCTCCCTCATCTTTTTCTCATATAGTCTTCACAAGCAGTTCCAATACTTGGAGCTTTTCTTACTGCTATGGTCCTCTACAGTTAAATATATATTTGCAGATTCTTTATACACAAAGCTTTATTTTGTTTTTATGTATTTGAAATGCTCCCTGTATTTTTCAAAATACTCAATAAAAATTATTGAACTAAAAAAAAAAAAAGAATATAAGCAGTGCCTCTGCTGGGTCAGACCAGAGGTCCATCGTGCCCAATAGTCCGCTCACACGGCGCCCATCAGGTCCAGGACTTGTATAGTAATCCTCTATCTATACCCTTCTATCCCCTTTTCCTTCAGGAAATTGTCAAATCCCTTCTTGAACCCCCAATACCGTACTCTGTCCTATCACACCCTATGGAAGCGCATTCCAGGTGTCCAATGCTAGAAGAACTTCCTAGCATTGGTTCTGAATCTGTCCCCTCTTAACTTTTCCGAATGCCCTCTCGTTCTTGTAGTTTTCGAAAGTTAGAAGAATCTGTCCCTCTACCACTACCGTCTGTAAGCGTGGTGAAACTCCATCAAAATCCCCTTCAATGGGGAAAAAGAATTGGATGTCATCAGCGTACAGTCGGTATGATATGGCCAGGTCCGAAAGCAGTTTACACAGTGGAACAAGATACAGATTGAACAAGGCCGCAGATAAAGCAGATCCCTGCGGCACCCCTATTTTAACCTCCTTACGGCTCGACAGTTTTTCACCCATAAGCACCTCCTGCTGACTCCCCCTCAGAAAAGACTCAAACCAGACCAGAACCGATCCATGAATCCCACATCCCCTCAGTCTGCTTAACAAAATCGCATGCTGCTGAGATATCTAGAAGCACCACCAAGAATTGTTTTCTCTCATCCAGACCCACTCCCAATTCATCAAGCATAGATACCAACAGAGTCTCCGTACTTTGGTTTTTTCTGAATGCATATTGATGATCATCCAAGATATAATGATCCTGCAGAAACTGATGAAGTTGGGAATAAACCACCTTTTCCATTATTTTTGCCAGTATGGGTAATGATGCTATCGGATGGAAATTACTCAGTTCGCAGGACCCTACTTTCTTGTCCCACATCAATGGTTTAATTGTCAAAATTTTCAATGACGGGAATTTCGCCACTCTCCAAAATTACATTGATAATCCTGGTAAGTATTGGAACCACCTTCCCTGCTAATTTCTTCAAAGCCCTACTGAACAAGCATCACCAGAGGATTGCGTGGGTCTGCAGGAACTTAAAGCAAGCCGCCTCTTTCACCTCCTGAAAAACATTCCACTCATGGTAGATTCCCTTTGTGCTGTACAGGATGGTTGGATAGGCTGGAGAGAGAACTTGGACGGCAACTTCAGCATTTGGAACCTAGGACATTACCAGGTGGACTTTACAGTCTATTTTCTAGAAATATCGAAAAAGAGACAAGTTAATTTAGGGCTACTTTTACGAAGGCGCGTTAGGGCCTTAACGTGCGGAATAGCACGTGCTAAAATTCCCAGCACGCTAGTCGCTATCGCCTACTCTTGAGCAGGTGGTAGTTTTTCGGCTAGCGCGCACTATAGCATGCGCTAATCCGGTGCGTGCCCTAAAAACGATAGCGCATCTTTGTAAAAGGAGCCCTTAAACATGAATTTTTAATGGATATAACTAATGGGCAGACTGGATGGACCATTCAGATCTTTATCTGCTGTTATTTACTATGTTACTATGTTCAAGCTTCAAATTAATTTATAATTTGGTATACCGACCATCAAAGGTATCTGGCTGGTTTACAATATTAAAAATGTATAAAACTTGAAGAATAAAAATAAAATAGGGCAGGTTATAGCCTAGACAGGGACAAAGTTTGGACATGTTAGATACAGAAGGAGCTGAGGGGGGAGGGAGATTTTAATTACATCAAAAAATAAAAATAAGAGGCAGGGAAGAGGGGGAGGAGAATACAGGAAGAAAGGGAGTTTTGGCATGTGTCTTTGAACAGAAATGTTTTGAGGTTAGTTTTAAATTTGGTTAGAGAGTTTTCACGGCGGAGATATGGTGGCATTGTGTTCCAGAGGGAAGGGGCTGTTGTGGAAAGATAGTGTTTCTGGTATAATATAGGTCTTTGATCGAGGGAACCGTCAGTAAGTTCTGATCGGAAGATCTGAGCACCCTGGAAGGAGTATGTAAGAAAAGATATTTATCTACGAAGGCAGGTGAATGGGAGAACTTAATTTTGAAAACAAGAAGGACAATTTTGTAAGTTGTTCTATGTGAGACTGGCAACTAATGTGATTCTCGAAGAAGCGCGGTGACATGGTCATATTTTTTGGCTTTATAGATGAGTTTAATCACAGTATTTTGAATCAGTTGCAGTCGACAAATTTCCTTTTGAGTTATTTCTAATGTTGTCTTCAGTTTGCTGATCATGGATTTCATGTAGTGTCCTCTTTGTTTTAGTGCTGTTTCAGAGGTTAAACAATGTTGTATGCCTATTTATAACTAGTTTTTTAGCCTGTTACATTAACGGGTGCTAGAATAGATGTGTAGACTTAGGCATTTCTTTCTCTCTTTCTGTATGTGTGTCTTTTTTTCTTTCTCCCTGCCCCCCTTTTTTTCTGTCTTTTCCTTCTGTCTCCCCCCCTGTCCAGCAGTAGCCCTTCTCCCTTCCTTTTTACCTCCCCTTTGTCCAGCAGAACCCCTTTCCTCCTCCCCCTGTCCAGCAGTAGCCCTTTTCTCTCTGTCCAGCAGTACCCCTTCCCTGCTCCCCCTGTCCATCAGTAGCCCTTCTCCCTTTTTTTTTCTACCAATATTCCCATTTCCCCTTTTACCTTTCCTATTTCCACCTTTTTCACCCCATCCAGCATCATTAGAGTACCTGTTGCATTGTTGGTGTTCCAGTGTCTCCTCTGCCTTGGGTCTGGGCTGACTATTGTGGGCCAGGATTGCCAGGGGTGCCCTGTGGGACAGGCAGGGGCAAGGGTCAGCAGAGATGGGGGAGTTCTGGGTGGCAGCGTGAGTTCATTCTGGTGTGGGGCCTCTGCCGGGTCGCGGGGAGCTGGTGTTTGCGCCCATTCCCTCTTCCACAGCCGCCACCACCAACATGTCCGCTTAGGCAAGCCGCAGCGCTTTCTTCTGTGTGCAGCACGCAGGCGTCGCATCGCGCGGCGGTGACGTCCAGGCCTCGCACTGCCACGTCTCTCCTGGGCTGCGACGGAGAGGGCAGGGGGTGCTAGTGGCCGGCAGCCGCCGCTCCACACCGCCTTTCGCCTCAAGCTGCCGCGGCCTCCTCCTGGCAGCCACCTCTCAGCACTGCCTTTGCACTGCCTTGCTGCGGTAGCGTCTAAAGAAACTTTGGCCAGTAGGGCCGTATTGTGAGGTGGAGAGCAGGGAAGCTTGTCTGGCGCACATGCGCACTTGTGTTGCCACATCCCGACAGAAAAGGGATCAGGGAACACGCAGCACGAGTGCGCATGCGCGCTTAGCATTTTATTATTAAGATATTTATTTTTACCTGTTTGCGTTTCATTATTTTGCTCTGTTTAATGTAATTCTGTTCAATGCACTTATATCCTTCCTAATACACAATATTCTTGACAGGTTACAAAAAACATCAACAGTTTAGAAACCAGCAATCAATACACTATAATTTTCAATTACATCATCAAATACAAACCCGAATAAATACATTTTCATATGTGTACGAAAGGTCCCATAATCAGCAATTTCTCTAATGTTTACTTAGATAGTCTGTTCAGAAACTGAGGTGCTATCACTGAAAATGTTCTTGATCATGGCTTGTCTTTTGAACAATCTGTGGGATCCATGGCTCTGACTTGACAGTCTGTGCTGAGTGCTTTACTGAGCTAGAGTTTCATCAGGGCATGATAACCTGACTCCACCCCTAATATGACATCATCAGTGAATACCAGGAAGAGCCCTGAAGAGGTGATGATATTTAAATTCTACAATCTTCAGGCACCATGGCTATTTTGAATGATAGGTTACAGATTACTGGTAACCCATGGCATAGCCACGGGTGGGCCCAGGCCCATCCACTTTAACCTCAGGCCCACCCAGTAACAGCACATATACTGGTGGGGATCCCCAAGCCCCGCCAGCTAAAACTCCTAAAAACTCTCCTGCTGCATACCTTTTGAGAGCATGGCAACAGGGCACGGAGATTCAGTGGCTCCTCAGGAGATGAAAGAACAGACAGAGCCTGAGGAACTAAGGACTCCCCACTGCAAGTTGCAACTGGTAGGCAACAGGGGGAGGAGGGGAAAGGAGAAAACAGACAAAAAAAAAAAGATGGTGGGGCTGTGGAAAGACCATAAAGAGAAGACGTTTCACTCTGTGCCTGGACTCTGGATGGATTTGGAAAGAGATATAGGAGCTGATGGGAGAAAAAAGAAGGTCCTGCTAAGCCTGATGGCACATAGGCCTAGGGTAAATGGCTGAAGGTTTACCCAGGGCAAGTGATTCCCTTGCACTAGCCTTTCATTTATACTGAACCATACTACACTTCTACTGTAATTGTTTGATTATAGTTTGCATAAATATCATGCAACATTCACTTATGCACATTCCACATGACAACACGTAATCGGCATTTTTGTGAAGTTCTACATGTATTAAATACAAATTTGGCATTCTCACCTTTCCAGAAACATCAGTACAACCATCTTTAGACTTTCTGCATTTCAGAATAATATTATTTTTCAGTTCTTCTGCTGATGTTTGGTATCTGCTTGATTTCCTTAAGATGGCAATTAGCATTAATGGGATGCTCTTTTAATGGCCGCTATCTCAATAACTGGCCAGATCTGCTGGGGTAGCCAAACAGATGGTAATGTGCTCTCGGAGCTCGTGTGGCTGAATAATCAAAAGAAGCAGTGAAGACTGCAGAAGTGTAATTTAGTGAATTATGTGGCCCTTTGACCTCATCGACTCTAACCTTCTCCCCCTGCCCCCACTCCAAATGATCCATGTAGACTGAGAGGACCCATGACAGAGGTATAACCTGAATCATTTTAAATTCACTACATGCCATAAAATAATATTTCTCTGTGTCTGCTTCATTTAAATAACTACAATTTGGGGTAACATAATTCACTAAACATAGGTCCCTAAATTTGTCATTTGTCTTTGAAATGTGTTTTGTCAGGGGAAAAGGGGGTAAGTGAAGAACTACTACCTTGAACCTACGTAACTGCTGTGTGTTGATAGAAGAGAAGTTCAACAAGGAGGAAAAAAAGAGGAATATTTTTTCTAGCCACAGAGATAGAGTTTGAGTTGCTTTTCTAAGTAGATCAAGTTAATACTGTATATTATTTTGATGCTTTTAGTTCCTTAATCCAAAGGAAAGAGGATCTGAGGCCTGAGAATTTATTTCATGGTAGATTCCCTTTGTGCTATACAGGGGAACAGCCACTGTGGCTCACCTGAACGTGACTATTGTGATACCAGAAGTGTGCGTATTAGCCTGGGACATAAGAACTTAGAAAGAGAGACTTTGTTTATAGGTAACATATGGCTCCAAGCCAAAGCGCTAATCATGATTGCTTCTGGAGCGGTTCTAATCATCTGTATGAAGCTGCCTCGGTCCTTATGTTGTTTATACAAGCTGGTAGTTTAGACCATGTTGTGTACAATATATTTGTAGTCATAATTCCTTCAAACAGGTTAAGGCAAACATTAGAAGAATCAGCATATTAATGAGCTGTGCTTCAAATTAGAATTATAAACACAGTTTCCTCATTGGAGGCCTAATCTGCTAGGAAGAAGCCAGATGTTTAATAACGAGACTATTATGTTGAGGGAACTAAACTAAAACAAATTATTATTGTTTAAATGAATACAAAAATAAAATATAAAAAAAGCTGAGCAATATACAAAGGGCAAAGTTCATCAGTCTGCCCTGAGTGGCATCAGTAGTTCTGCTTCCCGCCCAACACACAGAGCAATGTGCAAAGGCTAACACTTTCTGAACATGTCCGACTGGCACACCAGGCTTCAATACATCATTTATGTTGTCTCTATAAATTAATTTGCCAATAAAGTAACTTGTTGCAAAGCAGTGGTTCCAAAACCTATCCTGGGGGGCTCTCCAGCAAGTCAGGTTTTCAGGATATCCATAATGAATATTCATGAAAACCATACAAAAAGCTAATTACCTATTTTCAAATCAATTTCATATTAATTATTTATTTCATTATACTAATTATTTCAAATTATTTCACATAAATATAATACATATGTGGCATATAAATAGAATAGAATATACAAACATCCATCACAGAAATAGAACCCCGCCCACCAATTCATACACCCGTTAAAACAGTCACTAATAACCTTCATTCAATGTTCACCCATATTTTCAAAATAGCAGCAACTATTGTAGCTTGTAATTAGTTCATCGTTGAATAATGTGACCAGGCGTGGCCGAATGAATGTGTCCAGAGGCCAATACCTTAAGTCACACAGATAGCGAAAGTGAGGTAGAGGTAGCTGGGAAGGACTGCAATACAGTTCAAAAAATAGTGCAAAACAGGTATCACTACCAGAACGAAGGAAGTTATCCTGCCACTGTATCGGGCGATGGTGCGCCCGCATCTGGAGTAGTGCATTCAATACTGGTCGCCGTACCTTAAGAAGAAATCACTGATTCCAAGCATTTACAGAGAAAATCGCTTATTCCCAGCACTTTCTTCACCGTGTTTTGCCTTTCCTTCAGGAGCGCTGATAAAAGAAAGCATCGATGAGCATCTAGAAAAGAACAAATTGATGAAAACAAGCTAACATGGATTCTGCAAGGGAAGATCATGCCTAACGAACTTATTGCACTTTTTTGAAGAAATTAACAAACAAATGGACAAAGGGGACCCCTTAGACATCGTATACTTAGATTTCCAAAAAGCCTTTGACAAGGTACCCCATGAATGCCTACTATGGAAACTGAAGAACCATGGGGTGGAAAGAGACGTACATAGATGGATCAAGAATTGGTTGGAGGGTAGGAAGCAAAGGGTAGGAGTGAAGGGCCACTACTCTGACTGGAGGAGGGTCACAAGTGGTGTTCTGCAGGGGTTGGTACTCGGACAGCTGCCATTCAATGTATTTATAAATGATCTAGAAGCAGGGACAAAGTGCGAAGAAATAAAATTTGCAGACGACACCAAACTATTTAGTGGAGTTGGAACAAGAGAGGATTGTGAAGACTTACAAAGGGACCTGCAGAAACTAGAAGAGTGGGCAACGAGATGGCAGATGAAGTTTAATGTAGAGAAATGTAAAGTCTTGCATGTAGGAAACAGAAACCCGAAGTACAGCTATACGATGGGAGGACTGGTAATGGGTGAAAGTACCCTAGAAAAGGACTTGGGGGTAATAATGGACAAGACAATGAAGCCGTCGCACAGTGTAAAGCGGCCTCTATGAAGGCGAATAGAATGCTAGGTATTATCAAGAAAGGAATTACAACCAGAACGAAAGAAGTTATCCTGCCGTTGTATCGGGCGATGGTGCGCCCGCATCTGGAGTACTGCATCCAATATTGGTCGCCGTACCTTAAGAAGAACCTTAATGGCGCTACTCAAGAGGTTTCAGAAAAGAGTGACACGATTGATAAAAGGTATGGAAAACCTTTCATATGCTGAAAGATTGAAGAAACTGGGGCTCTTTTCCATGGAAAAACGGAGGCTTAGAGGGGACATGATAGAGACTTACAAGATCATGAAGGGCATAGAGAAAGTGGAGAGGGACAGATTCTTCAAACTTTCGAAAACTACAAGAACGAGAGGGCATTTGGAAAAATTAGGAGGGGACAGATTCAAAACCAATGCTAGGAAGTTCTTCTTCACCCAAAGGGTGGTGGACACCTGGAATGAGCTTCCAGAGGGTGTGATAGAACAGAGTACAGTATTGGGGTTCAAGAAGGGATTGAATGATTTCCTGAAGGAAAAGGGGATAGAAGGGTTTAGATAGAGGATTACTATACAGGTTCTGGACTTGATGGGCCACCGCGTGAGTGGACTGCTGGGCATGATGGACCTCTGGTCTAACACAGCAGAGGCACTGCTTATGTTTCACCATATTCACGAAGGTTTTTAATAGAAAACAGCGAATAACACATGAAAAAGTTATTCACGGTTTTTCTGTATTCGCGGGTCTGTTAATCCCCTATCACAGCGAGGGAGAAGTGTATCCTTTAAAGCTCAAGTTACACGAGTTGTCCAGGCTGCACAAGCTATCTCATTTGAACAATGTGTTATCAAATTGGGACTTCAGACAAGTATTGCAAATGATGGTATTATCACAATTAGACTATTGTAATGGAATTTATCTGGGCTTGCCGACTACTCAGATCAATGCATTACAGGTTGTTCAGAACTCAGCGGCCCGGATGTTGATGGGAGTTTCTCTCATCTTAAGAAAATTACATTGGTTACCAGTATCTTTTCATGTTCAATTTAAAATCTTAAAACTTGTTCAACAAGGCGTCTATGATAATCTGCCAGATTATCTAGCTAAATGCCTGTTGCAGTACAAGCCATCCAGGGAACTGAGATCTGAAAATTGAATGTTGCTTAATAAAGGGAAAATGAATATTGTTTGATATGTGTGAACTAAAAATCTTGCTTTTCTAAGGCTGGGTCTGTTCTATGGAATGCTATGTTTGGCCTATGAGGTTTTGCGATAATCTGTTGCAATTCAGAAAATTGCTCAAAACTTATCTCCTTGTACAGGCATTTTTCTGTTAGCTCCTAACGAAGATTATGTTACTATTAGTAAGATGCTTATGTGATAGTGTTTTTATCCCTGACCTCTGTTTTTTACCTGTTATGTACTTGGTCTTGTAAGACTGTATGCATTATAAGCTGTGCATGTGAATTGGTAAAAAAAAGCAGATGTTCTAAATAAATAAATTTGCTTAAATCAGTAGGAGCTGCCAAATGGAGCTGGCTCTGGTAGGGCCGGCTCTGGTAGCTATCCTGAAAACCAGACCTGATGCACATCTCTAGAACCAGATTTAAGATCCATTGGATTGTTGATGTGCTGGAGGGCATTTCATTTCACTTTGTTATGCTTAGTAAATAACATGGGTGAGTCCTTTTTTTACTAAGAAGCACCAACTGATTTTTCTTTTTGTTTCCTTTTTAGATCAGGGACTTTGGCCTAGATTCACTAAGCAAACTGATCTTGTATTGATCAGTTTGCGAGCCCTTTGAGACCCGATTTCCCTCCGACCCGATTCACTAATCCGTATAGCGATCCGATCCCGATCCATGCATGCAAATGAGGGAAATCAGCATGCAAAGCAGGAAGGATGCAATTTGCTACACTTTTTTCTGACATACCGACTGGCTGGCCGATCAAGAACAAGCGACTGGTGAGGACCAGTCGCTTGTGTAAAAAACTGCTCTCTGCCCCGATTCTCCTGCTCTGGCTGCTACCTGCTCTCTGCCCCGATCAGGCTTCTCTGCTCCCAGCCCTGCTCATGCATAGAAAGGTGCTATTTTTTTTTCCTGTCTGTCTTGGTGAGGCTCCACTCGGAGTATTGCCTGCCCCTACTCTCTTTCTGGCTCCCCGACACTCCTGCTCTCTGCCTCCCCTGACTCTCCTGCTCTCTGCCATGACCTGCTCTCTGCCTGCCCTGACTCTTTCTGGCTCCCCGGCTCTCCTGCTCTCTGCCGCAACCTGCTCTCTGCATCCCCTGACTCCCCTGCTCTCTGCCTGCCCTGACTCTTTCTGGCTCCCTGGCTCTCCTGCTCTCTGCCTCCCCTGACTCTCCTACTCTCTGTTGTGACCTGCTCTCTGCCTGCCCCGACTCTTTCTGGCTCCCCGGCTCTCCTGCTCTCTGCCTCCTCTGACTCTTTTGCTCTCTGCTGTGACCTGCTCTCTGCCTGCCCCGACTCTTTCTGGCTCCCCAGCTTTCCTGCTCTCTGACTCCCCTGACTCTCCTGCTCTCTGCCGCAATCTGCTCTCTGTCTGCCCCACCTCTCTCTGGCTCCCCGCCTCTCTCTGGCTCCCCGACTCTCCTGCTCTCTGCATCCTCTGACTCCCCTGCTCTCTGCCTGCCCTGACTCTTTCTGTCTCCCTGGCTCTCCTGCTCTCTGCCTCCCCTGACTCTCCTACTCTCTGTCGTGACCTGCTCTCTGCCTGCCCCGACTCTTTCTGGCTCCCCGGCTCTCCTGCTCTCTGCCTCCCCTGACTCTTTTGCTCTCTGCCGTGACCTGCTCTTTGCCTGCCCCGACTTTTTCTGGCTCCCCAGCTCTCCTGCTCTCTGCCTCCCCTGCTCTCTGCCATGACCTGCTCTCTGCCTGCCCCGACTCTCTCTGGCTCCCCGACTCTCCTGCTCTCTGCTGTAACCTGATCTCTGCTTCCCCTGACTCTCCTGCTCTCTGCCTGCCCCGACTCTCTCTGGCTCCACGACTCTCCTGCTCTCTGCCGCAACCTGATCTCTGCCTCCCCTGACTTTCCTGCTCTCTGCCATGACCTGCTCTCTGCCTGCCCTGACTCTTTCTGGCTCCCTGGCTCTCCTGCTCTCTGCTATGACCTGCTCTCTACTAGCCCTGACTCTCTCTACCTCCCCCGACTCTCTTGCTCTCTGCCACCCTTTCCTACAGCACGAGCCTGTGATTTTAACCCGCTTTAAACCCGCAGGTTAAAATCATGGGCTCGCACTGCGGGGAAGGGCGGCAGAGAGCAGGAGAGTTGGGGCCAGTAAAATAACTAAACAAACAAACAAAAAACCAGACAGCAAACACATGCGCAGATCATTTACAGGCAAAGTAGATAGTTTACACATGTGGCGGGATCGCTACCTAGTGATCCAGGTCGACGGATGGGGGCGTGCCTCCGATTGCCCCCATTTGAATGTTCTTGGTTCCAGAATCGATCGGCCCTTCCCAGATTGGATCGGGCAGGTTAGTGAATCTAGCCCTAAATCAGTTAGCATACCTTAACAAAAGGACTCTTTGAACATGAGAAATAATTCTATTTTGTTCATTTTTTTTTTCATTCTGTTTTCTTCAATCACCTCTTCCCTCATGAAAAATATGCCTTAGAGTTGACTTTTTTTAATTTTAAGTGTACAGTTAAATTAACTTTAGAAACAATAGGTATTTTTATTTCTATTTTTTCCATTTGTGCGTCACACATACCTATACAAGCTCTCAGCGACATTACAGAGGAAGGGGTTAGAACAGGGTAGGGAGGACTATGGAGGGCAGGAAGGAGTGGAGAGGAGAGAAGCATAGAAATTCCTAACTTTACAGATAGGAGCACCATCTATGTAAATGATATCTAAATGAAGTAAAGCAATATGTAAAAAGTAATAGAAGGGAGGAACTGTTAAACAATATAATTCAGGGAAATTCAAATGATAAAATAAAAAGAATAGGGGTAAAAACAATGGAATAAAATTGTAAATAATTCATAAACTGGGAAAAAAAGAATCAAATAAGTCTGGCAGAAGTCCAATTTCCTGAAGCAGCTTTGTTGCCTCAGCATATTTTAAATAATCCCAACGGCAAAAGTCCAGATGGGATAGATATCAGCACAGGCACGGCAAAAGTCCAGACGGGACAGATATCAGCATGGGCTTTCCAGCTGCTGCAGCCCCGATGCACAGAGATAGAACAATCCAGCGCCGGGCCGCACTGCTCTCAGTGGGCAGCTCCCAAAGAATACAGCACTCTGCCTCCATTGGCAGACAATCGGGAGGAGGAGTCCATGGCACGGCCCCACTCCACGGATCCGGAGACACCACCAGCCCCTCCTCAATGAGAGAGCAGACTCCGCCCCATCCTAGGTAACAACCAGCAGCGATCCACCATGCCTCCACTGGTCCCGCCTCCAGCAACGATCTTCTCGCAGTGATCTCCAGTCACCACACACAGATAGGAAGGGCCTCTGTGGAAAATTAACCGTTCCAGACCTTTATGTTAGTAGACAGTTATGCTGTGATTCTATAGCTGTCAAACTCCTCCTATCCAAGATGTTTTCTGACTCGCCCAAGTGAAAATTAAAAGAAAAAAGTACAGAACCATGTAAAACTATGAATAAGGTAGATGAAATGAACAAAATAAAGTAGAAACCAACAAAATAAAACTAAATATAACTAAAAACTTAAACATATAAGAGAGAGACACTGAAGCCCAGGTTTTACTCAGGCAACATTTTAGAATTCTAGAATATGAGAGAGTAACCCCCCTTCCCCCATTGTCAACACTGCACTAGTTGAGGCTCAATCAGTATTTATTTATTTAAGTAGTTATATACCACGTAAAGCCTTAGTGGTACTTGAGCATTTTCCCTCTCTGTCCTGGTGGGCTCAAAATCTATCTAATGTACCTGGGGCAATTGGGGATTAAATGACTTGCCAAGGATCACAAGGAGCAGTGTGGAATTCGAACCCACAACCTCAGGGTGCTGAGGCTGTGGCTCTAACCACTTCACCACACACGCCTAAGGCTTCTGGAAACAGGCAGCCAGGACACCCCCGTGGTGATATCAGGCATGTCCTGGATTCGTTGAAGAAAAGGTGCATTATGGGAGAAATCAGAAGAGAGGTACTTGGTGTAAGAGCCTGGTTGGGAGAAAGGATGCTGCTGATGCCCTTGTAATAGAATTGCTGCTGGAAACAGACAGCTAAGATGTCCTTGTGGAACAGCTGAGATACCCTTGGGCAGGTGCTTGATGCTTTGAAGAATGCGTGCACCTTGGAAAACGTTGGAAGGGAAGTATCTGATGGAAGAGGAGAGAATGCTGCTGGTATTGAAAGCAAGCTTTTTGTAAAATATTTTTGAAATTGTTTACATCCTGCCCTAGTTGTCCCAATTGCTACCTAGGTGCCCTATGCAGAAGTGGGCTTTCGATGTCCTACATTAGGAGGAAGACAAGGTAGCCTAAAAATTGAAGCTGGGTTCTTAGATTCTGCATGTCCCTGATTTGTGTTGACTTAGGAAATTGCACTGCCCGATATTCAGGATAGGCTTCTGTCAGGTTAAGGGGCACTTAGACACACAAAGTACCATAGTAACCTGTGGAAATCTGTGTGTCTAAATGCTTTGACAATACACCTCCACATCACCTGTGGCCCCCTAATCGCTGATATTTAGTGCCACTTAACAGGACAGTGCTGCTGAATACTTAAATCAGTTAGCAGTGATATTCAGATTGCTAACTGGTTAAGTGACTAAAATTAACACAGAAAAATAGACTATCCTAACTTTAGCCACCCACCTATCTGGGCACTAGTCTGAATATTGACCAGTGGCTAGTACCCTGATAACTTTCAGCTACCGGTCTGGTCTTCTGGATCCTCCCCAGTCCAGATCATCCCTTCCACCCCCCTCCAAAGAAAGCTAAAGCCCTGGTCTGAACTCTGACCCCACCTCTGTTCCAGTCCCCCTTCCCTCCTGCTCCCCCTGAATACTGAAATCCAGGCCTAAGGGCTCCCCCCTCCCCAGGGCCTACCTCAAATATTCCTGGTAGTCTAGGGAGGCAGTACAGGCAGGAGCAATACCCATTCCCTCCTGCCTCTTGCAGGTCTGGCCTCAGAATGGCCTCCATGCTCCCTCGCAACAGTATCATGATAGTTACGGAACATCAGCTATATGTGTGTGACTTACTGAACACTTGTGACAAAGCCATGGGTGGGCCTGAGCCCACCAAAAATTGTGGTACCCTTTTAAAGACTGGCCAGGGTCCCAAAGCCCCACCAGCTGAAGAAGGCCTCTTCCAGCAGCTGGAATAATCCTGTACTGTACAGCCCATGGCCAGAGCACTCCCATACTACTCTCTATGTGCCACCTCCCCCTCTATGTGCCAGCCTCCCCCTCCAGGTATGCTCAGTTTTTGCACATGTGCAGGTAGAAGGGACAATACGGTGGCATATAGCGAGTAGTATGGGAGAGCAGAAAGGACTACAGGGTGAAACTTAAAGAAGCCAAGAGAGAGATACGTCTGGCGAAAGCACAGGAGGAAGAACAAATGGCTTAAAAATGTAAAAAAGGGAGACAAAAATTTTTTCAGATATATTAGTGAAAGGAGAAAGATGAAAAATGGAATTGCTAGGCTAAAAGATGCTGGGAACCAATATGTGGAAAGTGATAAGGAGAAAGCAAATGTGCTAAACAAATACTTCTGTTCTGTGTTCACAGAAGAAAATCCTGGAGAAGGACCGAGATTGTCTAGCAAAGTTACACGAGAAAATGGAGTAGATTCTGCGCCGTTCACGGAGGAGGGTGTTTATGAGCAACTTGAAAAACTGAAGGTGGACAAAGCAATGGGATCCATCCCAGGATACTAAGGGAGCTCAGAGAGGTTCTGGCGAGTCCTATTAAAGACTTGTTCAACAAATCTCTGGAGACGGGAGTGATTCCTGGGGATTGGAGGAGAGCGGATGTGGTCTCTATTCATAAAAGTGGTCACAGGGATGAAGCAGGAAACTACAGGCCGGTGAGCCTCACTTCAGTTGTTGGAAAAATAATGGAAGTGTTGCTGAAAGAAAGGATATTGTACTTCCTTGAATCTAATGGGTTACAGGATCCGAGGCAACATGGCTTTACAAAAGGTAAATCGTGGAAAACGAACCTGATTGAATTTTTTGATTGGGTGACCAGAGAGCTGGATCGAGCACATATGCTAGATGTAATTTACTTGGATTTCAGCAAAGCTTTTGATACAGTTCCTCATAGGAGGCTATTGAACAAACTTGAAGGGCTGAAGTTAGGACCCAAAGTGGTGAACTGGGTCAAAAACTGGCTGTCGGACAGATGCCAGAGGGTGGTGGTTAATGGAAGTCGCTCGAAGGAAGGAAAGGTGAGTAGTGGAGTCCCTCAGGGATCGGTGCTGGGGCCAATCCTGTTCAATATGTTTGTGAGTGACATTGCTGAAGGGTTAGAAGGAAAAGTGTGCCTTTTTGCAGATGATACCAAGATTTGTAACAGAGTAGACACCGAAGAGGGAGTGGAAAATATGAAAAAGGATCTGCAAAAGTTAGAGGAATGGTCTAATGCCTGGCAACTAAAATTCAATGCAAAGAAATGCAGAGTAATGCATTTGGGGATTAATAATAGGAAGGAACCGTATATGCTGGGAGGAGAGAAGCTGATATGCACGGGTGGGGAGAGGGACCTTGGGGTGATAGTGTCTGAAGATCTAAAGGTGAAAAAACAGTGTGACAAGGCAGTGGCTGCTGCTAGAAGGATGCTGGGCTGTATAAAGAGAGGCGTAGTCAGTAGAAGGAAGAAGGTGTTGATGCCCTTGTACAGGTCATTGGTGAGGCCCCACTTGGAGTATTGTGTTCAATTTTGGAGACCGTATCTGGCGAAGGACGTAAGAAGATGTGAAGCGGTCCAGAGGAGGGCGACGAAAATGATAGGAGGCTTGCGCCAGAAGACATATGAGGAGAGACTGGAAGCCCTGAATATGTATACCCTAGAGGAAAGGAGAGACAGGGGAGATATGATTCAGACATTCAAATACTTGAAGGGTATTAACGTAGAACAAAATCTTTTCCAGAGAAAGGAAAATGGTAAAACCAGAGGATATAATTTGAGGTTGTGGGGTGGTAGATTCAGGGGCAATGTTAGGAAATTCTACTTTACGGAGAGGGTAGTGGATGCCTGGAATGAGCTCCCGAGACAGGTGGTGGAGAGTAAAACTGTGACTGAGTTCAAAGAAGCATGGGATGAACACAGAGGATTTAGAATCAGAAAATAATATTAAATATTGAACTAAGGCCAGTACTGGGCAGACTTACACGGTTTGTGTCTGTGTATGGCCATTTGGTGGAGAATGGGCTGGAGAGGGCTTCAATGGCTGGGAGGGTGTAGATGGGCTGGAGTAAGTCTTAACAGAGATTTCGGCAGTTGGGTAAAGCTTTGGATTCTTGCCCAGAAATAGCTAAGAAGAAAAAATTAAAAAATTTAAATTGAATCAGGTTGGGCAGACTGGATGGACCATTCGGGTCTTTATCTGCCGTCATCTACTATGTTACTATGTTACTATGTTCCAGGCTTAAGATTCTTCCAGCTTTAACTGACAGAGCTTGGGAATCCCTGCCAGCTCAGGTATTTATTAAGTTGAGAGATGCGGGAAAAATTGTGTGCCCAGCCAACTTGGGCTCAGGCCCACCCAAAATACCAGATCTGGCTACACCCCTGATGAACACCACCTATGTGTAGGTGTGAATTAAATTACTTCATGTTAACAGAGCCACTTATATTTCCTTACTATTAATCCTTAACATATTGTACATTTAAAGTTCTAACATAACACAAGACATGTTACGAGGGATCTTCACAAAGTTTCTGCACTTCTCTTTTTTTAAAAAAACACTATTTATAAGTCACAACTACAAGACAGTAATTGACGAGAGCAAATACCACATATGCAATACTATGGGCTCCTTTTATCAAGCTGCGGTAGGGGTTTAACGCGAGGAATACCGCGCGTTACACCGCCTGCTGCGCTAGTCGCTAACGCCTCCATTGACGAGGCGTTAGTTTTTTGGCTTGCCGCGGGGGTTAGCGTGTGATGAAATGTCTGACGCGCTAACCCCGCTAGCGCACCTTGATAAAAGGAGCCCTATGTTTCTCTTTGTACAAATGGCTGATGTACTTTTGCTATTTTTGTACGTTCTAAACTTCAATAAAAATTATTGAACTAAAACCCCCCCACAAAATACACTATTTATTAAATTTCTCAAAAGCAAATGACATCACTTTTCAACATAATCACCCTGTTTTGCAATACATTAGTCCCAGCATCCTATTGCGACATGCCCTCGTACCGCTTCTCCGCCCCAGCATATTCCCGTGAAAATATGAACGTGTGGAAACGTTTTGAAGAACCCTCGCATGCTATGTTATGCAATCAAATTAATACTCCTGGGATGGCAAAATAATGGCACAAGTGCCTAAAAATAGAGCTTCCGACCCATTCTAATGTTGTTCAAAATGTGCAATTGCTAATTGAGAATTAAGTAAGCCCAATGATATTGTCCCCCACCAATACAATAATTCTCAGTGTTTGATACCTGATGGAACCTTAATTCTACACAGTTCACAATCACTGAAATAGTGCATAACTTGTGGGAAAAGGAGATGAATTCTGTGCTGTGTTCTCTGATGTTTTGCTTTGTCTCTCCTTGCCATCAAGGCACTAATTGCTTTTGTCACTGTGCCTTTGTTGTAACTCTCAGGAGGTAATAACAGATGTTCCTCTTCTGTAAGAGAAGCCATAAGTGGGCTACAGAAAGTAACTCTTTACTAGTTCATCTCTGGAGAATGATTTATTTTTGAAAGTCGGTGGCCTGTGCTTCTGAACATGATCTGGGGAAAAGTTGTGGACAGTGGTAGACCTGCACTATAATAAAATAATGTTGATTAGAATATAACAAAAAACTTGGGAAATCTTAATTGCTTGCTTCTTAATTTGTATGTTCTAATTTGCTTTAATTTATAATGAGAAATACTATACCCTGGCTCTGCTTATTGTCTGCTCTGAGACAGCCTAACAGAATTCCAAGGCGGATGGCTGCTGGCACTAAGATTGCCATATGTCACTAACAATGGCATCGTACTCCCTAAACATTAGAAAGTGTTTGAAGTTGATATGACAGTGGGCTCAAATTTAGGCACAGACAATGTAGGCAACTGTCTTGTGTCACATTGTCTTGCTTCAGATTGTTTTATGTATGATTTTATGAATGTTGGTGTATTTATTATATGTGTTCACTTGTTCTTCGCTTTCTATAAGGTGAATAAATAAATAAATACAATACAATACATTGAAAGCTTCAAAATATCCAGGCCAAACAGAAGTCCAATTCCACTTACTGTATATACTCAATTACTACGTAATTGTCCTGTATTCTCACCACTCTCAACTTACTAGGCTAAGAGAAGAAATACGAGGAAAGCCCTGAGCTACCTATAATAGAGTTTTAAGGAAGTAGAGAGGTTTTGAAAAATTAAGACTCTCAAATTAAGAGTCTTTAGAGAATTCTCAATATTCTTCAGCTAATAATGTATTATTGTTTTATTTTATTTATGTATTTAGATTTCTATCCCGTTCTCCTGGGAGCTCAGAATGGGTTGCAATTGACATTCACAATAAAATTATAGAACAAAGTTTATAGGTGGTCGTAGAAAGACAGGAGGGGAGATGTAGGGGAGGAGGGGGAGGTAGGAGAGCAGGGGAGCGGGAGTTAGGAAGGGGAGCGAGGAGCAAGGAGAAGGCGGTCCAAGGGGGCTGTTAACTTGAAGAGGTGAGTCTTCAGTGTTTTCCGGAAGGTCATCAGCGAGTTTTGTGATCTAATCTGGGCAGGCAATTGGTTCCAAAGACTGGGGACAAAGTGGCTCTAGGAGCATCTGCACGCTGTTTCCATTTGAAAAGATCTTCCTGCAGGGATGCATAGTCATTTCTCAGCCTCAGAGCGGAAAGGGTGGGCAGAAATGTATTGAGGTAGTTTTGATGTGATGTAGGCAGGGGTGATGTGGTGGAATCTCCTGTAGGCCATCACGAAGACTTTGAAAACATAGCGTTTGTTAACTGGTAGCCAGTGTTCTGCATGGAGAATGAGGGAGATGGAGTCGCGGTAATCCAGGTCATGTAGGATGCGGATCGCAGAGTTCTGGACACGCTGGAGGCGTTTGAGTTCTTTGGCGGTGATTCCATTGAAGATGGAGTTACAATGGTCCATTCTGGAGAGAACATAGGCATAGAGGAGTTGGGCTAGGTCAGGTTTAGTGATATACAGTTTGATCATTTTTAGCTGGTGCAGGTAGTAGAAGGAGACAGAGCCCACTTGAGAGATATGGGCTGAAAGGGACAAGTGGCCATCTAGTATCACCCCAAGACTACGCACTTGATCTTTTACTGACAAGAGTGTGAGGAGTGTATTTGCCCCAGGTACTGTATATAAAGGGCGAGGCAAAAAAAAAAAAAAAAGTAATCCTCTAGAGTTTTTGTTGTCTCCTCAGCAACCGCTTGGAATTTCAAAGTAAATATTTGCAGATTTATTTACTACTACTACACGAAGAAGTTACAGACTTTTTAGCGGGAACACCCAGTGATTTTTGCACATTCAAAAATGCACTGTAAAACTACCATTACTGGAAAACAAACAAACAAACCCAGGGTATTAGTTTATTGTTAATGATGCCCATTATAAAAACCCCCAAAAAACAAAACCCTACTCTTCCTGCTTCGAACAACTGAGGGGCAGGAGGCTGCTTTAGGGCTTCCCCTGCTGCTCTGCTGTTCTGGGTTTCCCTTGCTGGCTCTGTGCCTGTGACAGTCTCTTTAATATAGTAACATAGTAGATGACAGCAAATAAAGACCCGAATGGTCCATCTAGTCTGCCCAACCTGCTTCAATTTAAAAATTCGTTGGGTTTTTCTTTTTTCTTCTTCTCCTTAGCTTTTTCTGGGCAAGAATCCAAAGCTCTGCCCGGTACTGTGCTTAAGTTCCAACTACTGAAGTCTCCGTCAAAGCTCACTCCAGCCCATCTACACCCTCCCAGCCATCGAAGCCCTCCCCAGCCCATGCCCCCTCAAACAGCCTTATACAGACACAGACTGTGCAAGTCTGCATAGTACTGGCCTTAGTTCTTCAATGACTGATTGGATGGGATTATGGCAGACCTCCGCAAAACTCATTTGCATGTGAAATTGTTTCATCATCAATCGCCGCTTTTTAAATCGAACAACCCGCATTTTAGCGTTGGTTTGAGAACATCCGGTCTTTGGTTCTACTCAGTTTTCAAAGGGGTTGATTAGAGCACTTCTCGGACAGTTAGGTTCTTAAACCCCTTGATAACTGACTCATAATACTGTAGTTTATGGGATAAGAGGATACCACCATGGACTATGATATATGTATTACCTTTTTATGTTGATTCATGAACCACCAAGACATATAATTCTTGGACTGGTGTGATAAAAGTCCTTGGAAGTAAATAAATGATAAATGCAGAAAAGTGTGGTGTAATATAGCATAAGAAACATCCCTCTATCCATGAAGCACCCTGAGTTTTGATAAAGTGAAGTGTCAGAGCTGTGCCAAATTAAAAGTTGTCAGTGAAATAAATGGAAGAAACATGTTTGACATGAAAAACAATTGACATGACAGACACCCTCATTGCATCTGCATTTTGTGCTGATTGTATAATCTGGCTCTCTGCTTTTCTTTATTATTAACGCCTGTATATTTAGCATCTAGTGCATTTATTTCTGGAGCTTGCAGGTTTACGGTTAATGTAAATGAAGGACACTGTTTGTGTAAAATGATTAGAGTGGAGAGATTACTCAAGCCTATCAATCACCCATTTCCAGACTGTGCTGCTTTTAAAGCACCTCATTTCTTTTTCAAATGGATGGTAAAAAACGACAATCTGCCACATTTTTATCCCCCCTCCCCCCTTAACATTGTTTGACATTTGTTTACTAGGTGTATGTTAAGGTTTTTTTTGACCACATGTCAAGAAGCAATCAACATTGCCTCAAGGTAAAATGCTATGCCTTTTAAGGTCTAACCAGTGGCGTAGCGAGGGTGAGAGGCGCCTGGAGCAGTGGTGCCCCTCCCCAACCCTCTTCTCTAACCCACCCATCCCATCCACTCCTTTCCTGCTCCCTCTTGCCGTGCCCCTTCCCTTCCTTGTACCTCTTTAACGTTCCTGGCACCAGCAGCAACCCCAACCTGCTGCTCGCTCCAGCATCGGCTCTTCCTCTGATGTCATTTCCTAGCTGTGAGTCCAGGAAGTGGCATCAGAGGAAGAGCTGATGCTGGCGTGACAGCAGGTTTGGGGTTGCTGCTCACACCAGGAATGTTACAGAGGTATGGGGGAAGCAGTGCGCATGTACAGCAGTGGGGGGGAGGAGGGGGAGAGAAGGATGGGTGCCTATATCCTCACCAAGACAGTGCCTGGGACGGATCACCCCCCCCTTACTACGCCACTATGGGAGTGGCCTAAGGGATCTGAACAATCGGAATCTTAGGCCACTCCAGCACATCCCAGAATGCCCAGAGAGAGAGGTCTAAGATTCTGGTTCACCTGGGTGCCTAAGGCCCTTCCTATCCACCAGGAAGGGGCAGGTCCACTATTTAGTTGGAGGCGAGCCTGCTGGCCAGAGGGAGTATGCATCCCTCCAGCCAGAAAACTTAAAAAAGGTACTGTGGGATCTGGGTGGGCTTGGGGGGGGGCAGGGAGCATGCCCTTCATTGGGGGATGGGTACCCCCTCCTGCTGGTGGATGTCTGGGTGAGGTGGTGGCAGGAGAAATTGGTCACTCCTTCTGCCACGGACATTAGGGGGGTGGGGTGGGTCGGAGGGACTGGGCATCCCTCCTGCCTCTAGTCTTCGTGGGAGGGATGGGTTCCCTGCCGTGGTCACTAAACTGATCACAGTAGGGAGATTCTCTTGCCACGATCAGCTCAGTGGCAATCAAATTCTCTAACCGGCGCTTTTAACATAGACGCCGGTTAGATAATCGTGATGTTAGACGATTGTATATAGGTTTTTATAATAGAGAACCTAAGTGGGCCGCCGCGTGAGCGCATTGCCGGACTTGATGGACCTCGGTCTGATCCGGTGAAGGCATTTCTTATGTTCTTACGCCCTTGTGCGAATCTCAAAAGCTGCTTAGGCGGTTTCTGAGACCGGGTATCTTATACAGAATCTGGCCCTTAGACCTGGTTTTACATCATCTAAGTCAGTGGTTCCCAACCCTGTCCTGGAGGACCACTAGGCCAGTCGGTTTTTCAGGATAGCCCTAATAAATATGCATGAGAGAGATCTGCATATAATGGAGTTACCAAGCATGTAAATCTGCTCCATGCATATTCATTAGGGCTATCCTGAAAACCCGACTGGCCTGGTAGTCTTCCAGGACAGGGTTGGGAACCACTGGTCTAAGTCACAACATATAAGTTCCATCCAGGCAGCCACGTAAAACTTTCGATTATCCCTGTAGTACGACTAAGTTTAGGTTGGCCCACATCCCATCCACCTCCTACCCTCACCACTCCATCAAAAATGTCCCTTTCTGCTCTGGACGTACAGTGGGATTCAGAGGCCTTAAAAGTCTCTGGATACGTCTAAAAACCCATTTCGATTATCAGCACTTGGACAACCTATGTTTTAGGTCATCCAAATGCCGATTTTGGCGGGTTTTTAGATGTATTTTTGTTTTGATTATGATCCCCATAGAATAGATCAGGCATGTCCGACTTCGCCGGTGCCGGTGATCTACCACCATGAAAATTAAGTTTCAAATCAGTTTCAAATTAAATTTTAACCCAATAAAGTTGGAGGATTCCCCTCCCCCATTTTTAATGAACCTGTCATTTACTTGGATGTGATCAGCTGTTAAGCAAATTAAGCAAAAACAAAACAGAGAGATGAAGATCCAGTAAAAACTGCGAGGAGAAATGGAAAGTATATTTTTTCTTAACGTTTTATTGAGTAATAACTTTCTTTTACTTTTATTGAGTAATTTGTGTTAAATTTAGGTTGAGTATTGATCCAGGCTGATCTTGAACAATCTTTACTATTTCGCTCCTGCTCATTAGTGAGACGTCTGAGCCTAAATTTCATCCACCAGCTTTTTGAATTTGGGTGAATATTGCGTGAGGGCCAGTCTCAGGGAATCCTGGATCTGTCATGTTGGAACATTGTGTACTCTTTGTCATTTTCAGATGGGAAAACGCAGATTCACACAAATAAGTTGAACCGAAACAGGAGTGTACAGCTTCAATGCATCTTCTCAAGTTGGGAAATTTGTTTCTAGGCACTAGCTTCCAAAATGATTCTTGCTTAGCACGGGTCTTGAGAAAAATGACATTTTTAAGGGTTAATATTTATTTTTCAAGAGATGGCCTGTTCAATGAGTAATTTTTACTAATAGCAGCTGCAGTTTCTTTAATGTCCACATCTACTTTGAATTGGTATGACAAGTACTCCACAACTGTTCCAATTTTTTGGAAGTCACAGAATCTATTTTTGAATTCTTGGATAACAGAACAGATTTCTGTCACATACATCTCGTTCTGAAAAACAAAATTTGGATATTGTCCCAGATGGTCCTGCGTATTATGAAAATGATCAAAAGTGTTGTTGCAAGGTCAGACATCATTAGCTCAAATTTGCTCTTGTAGGATGAAACTGTACTTATCATCTCGCCAATGCATTTGTTTTTACCTTGTAGTTCAAGGTTCATATCACTTAGTTTGCCTGTAGAGTCAGTGAGAAATGCCAGATCACATAACCACTTCTAATCTTCCAACTCTGCTTGGTCATCTCCCTTCTCCTTCAAAAAATGTCTTATTTCATTCAGCAAATCAATAAATTTTTGCAGAAATTTGTGCCTACTTAGCCACCTTACATCTGTGTGCAAAATGATTTCCGCTGCCCCTTCATCAAGCGCAAGATTGAAAAGCCGTCTTTGAAGTGATCTTCCACAAACTGAATTTCTGAATTTACAATTTTGAAAATGATGTCCATGACAGTCTTTATATTGAGTCTCTTGCATGCCAAAACTTGCTGGTGAATAATGCAGTGGTATGAAAGGAAATCTGGGAAGTTGTCATGCTGTCTACAGAGGGCTATGAAACCCTTAACCTCACCAGTCATTGCTCTTGCTCCATCAGTAGTGATGGAAACATGTCTATGCAATGGAAGATTACACTTTGTCACAAAAGAATGGAAAGAACTGAATATTTCCTGACCGATAGTTCTCCCTTTTAAAGAAATCATTCTAAGTAGTTTTTCTTTAACACCGAAGTCTTCAAAAACCATCTGGATAAAGACTAGTAACTGGACTATGTCTCTTATGTCTGTAGATTCATCCAGTTGGAGTGAGAAAACAACATCATTTGAAACATCCTCCAACAATTGTTCAGTTGTGTCTCCACGACAGAGTTTCTTGACAATTGTACATCTTGAATAGCAGCTATGATCTCTTTGTTTTTAAATCCTTCTAAAAGATTGTCAGCTGCTTCAAGAAAACAATCTTTTACAAATTCCCCTTCAGTGAAAAGTTTGCAGTTCTTTGCGATCAGGTTGCTGACCTTGAAGGATGTTATGGTTTCATTGACTGAATGTGACCTTGGCTTCACCATCAACTATTGCTGAGTAGCCAATTTCGATTTAAGTTCTTTGAGCTTCAGTTTACGAATTTCACTTTTGGGTGGAAAATCAGCATCAAACTTATTGCTATGCAGAGCCTCATAATGACGTTCCAAATTATCCTTTTTGGGCAAGGATACTGGGGTGTTACAAATTAGACAACAACACTTGTCTTTTACCATGATGAAGAAGTAGCCTATTTCCCATTCATCATGAAAGTGGTAGGATTTGCTCTTCTTTGGATTACTCATCTTCGTTATACTGGGGTGGATGGATGTAAGAAGGCCAAATTTGCTAAGTTAGTATAAACACTGGCTGAATCTGGTCCAAAAATGTCATTGTCCCAAAGTATTAAAGACCAACAGGAACTGAAGACCTCTGGATGATGTGCAATACAAGGACTGGAGATGACAAAACCACACATGCAGTTCTAAAAGTAAAAATAAGAATTCATCATACGGGTACCAATAATCAAATACCACCAAACAATTATCAAAAAAACTCAAACACCTGTCCAGCAAACCAGATAAAATCAAATACCTTCAAACAAGTTCAAATACCACCATACACAATTTAATAAATTCTGCACACTATGTAACAACGCAAAGGCAAGGAGAAATAAAATTGCAGTGTAGAATCAATGCAAAAGCTAGACAAAATAAAATTGCAGCGGCAAGCAAAAGTCACAGTGGTTTGAACCAATTTGAAGGCAAGGCATAGGCAAGTTAGAACAAAATTGGAAAAGCCCGCCAAAATCACCAAATTATTGATACTTTGTTGTGTCTGCCCGAAAACATTTAATGAACTATAAAGTGACCAACAACCAGCACACAACAGAACTAATATGGTAAGTGTATTCAGGTAAAGCCTGGGCAAATGGATATCGCCTGGTATATAACACACTTCTAAGGGGTATTGGGGTGGAGGCAGGAATGGGTGATTCTGAGAGGCAGGAGACCAGGTATGACACCGAGCCTGTGGTGTATCGTCATAGGGCATGGGCGGAACATACTATTGGCATGAAAACAACAAGTGCCCCAAATACACCCGCAGGCAAGATTCCCGCAGGCAGGGAAAAAAGACAGGCAAAGGATCGGCAGCGGTGGCAAGCCCTCAGCAGACGACCTGCTGGCACGGGCTCTCTCCTAGTGATGGGGCGAGCTGCTGGAGACATGGAGCAAAGTGGGGATGGCGATCTACCTCTGACCCCTCCGTGATCTACAGGTAGATCACGATCTACCTGTTGGACATGCCTGGAATAGATGATCCTTAAACCAATCAACATCAGAGTAAAATGCTACGCAAAGTATAGCACTGCAGTTTAAATGTCTGCTGTGAATTCCTTATGTGGATTAAAGAGAGAGAAAACCATTCAGTTCCATGTTGTTAATCTGTTTAACAAGGCGGTATATATAAGATTATGGAGTTATGAACACTTAATTATTAAGATGACTGACTGCCTGAACCTTGTTTCTTATGAATGAAGAAAATTAAGCATATATGTAGTAGGTTATTAGCTACTGAACTTGTTTATCACTTTAAATTCTTAGATTTCTGATTGTGAGACCAACTCAGAGTGTTCAGCACTGACGAGATATGAAAGGGACTGGTACAGGATCTGCCTTAGCTTATCCCAAATCACTCTCAAAAGCAGAGGTGAGTAACCATAGTTTGAGGGCTACAACCCATTGGGTTTTCAAGATTTCCATAACAAATATGCATGAGATCAATTTGCATACAATGGAAGCAGTACATGCAAATCAATCTCATGTTTATTCATTGTGGAAATCATGGACTGTGGTCGTCCACCTTGCTCAAAACTATATGCTTAATTTCCATCATCCAACATGATGACTTCAGCAAGATTTATTGCAGGCATCATTTTTTGTGATATATACTTAGAAAAAACCCATGTTGCTTTATTGTAAAACTCGCCATCTTCTTTCAGTCAATTTACTGTATGCAGAGCCTAGATCTCACCAGTGGTTAAAGTTTTAAGTCGCAAAATACATAAATAGAGCTGCGTTTGAAATATAAGCCCTGCTATCTTTATATTTAAAAGAGGTTTCATGAAGGCTTGACAAAGGAAGAAGCTGGAGGACTAAATGACTCAGTGGACTGGCGACCTTTCAACTTTAAATTGCTCGTTCAGTTCTGATGTAAGTTGTTCACAACCAAAAGCCTTTAGATTCTAAATCCTATTCAGAGGTCTGGGGAAATATACTGGTGGCTTTGATGCAGTTTTTCACAGGCCAATACCATACTCTAGAACTACCTCAATAACAAGCACTGGTTTTCTTCATCGGCAGTGTGAGGAAGCAGGTGAGATGGCAAGGAGCTCTTCCTCATTGAGGATGCAGTTTAGCTGTCTGACAGCAGATGGCACTAAACTGCTAAAATAGACCCCCAAGTCACAGGGGCAGGGCTCAGAAGAAAGGAGGCTTAAAAGCTCTAACAGGATGTAGAAGCAGGGAAGGCCTCAAATATAGAGGCTTCCAGGAGGGAGGACCTGAGTCAAAAGGACTACTGTGGAGTGATGAGCCATAGTACTGTACCTGAAGAGAGGACCATGGAAGCAAGGTGGCTCAGGTAACTTTGTGTGGAGATAGACTATTAAGGTAGGAAGTCTCTTATCATTTTGAAGGCCCAGATATTAGGAAACAGACAGAAGGCAAGTCTATGTGGGACTGTGTATGTTTGGGGAACTTCAATTCTGTTTGGGATGTAGGGTCAGCCCTAGTGGAACTTGCCTTCTGTTGGTTTGTAAGGAATTGTGATATTGTACTTCTGTTTTAATACTAGTTCTGTTAATAATAAAATCTATTGGTTACTCCTACTCCTTGCCTGCCTGCTGAGAAATCTAAGCCTGCTGCTTGCCCACATTACCACAGGCAGTATTTGTGGAGAGATCAAGGACTGAATAGGTACATAAACAACAGTGGATAAAGGTCAAAATACTGTAGCCCATCTTGTCAGCCCAGCTAGGTGTTCAGGGCTGTAACTGCCAACCCCACGTATTCTGAAAGCACAGTATAATAATGGGATTCAGCTCTGTGGGTGCCAGTGGATGCTCAGAACCCCCAGTGTTAAGCATGTTTCTTTACTGTATCCATGGAGGGATAATTTGAATTCTTTTTGGCACCCTCAGTCATTTTAAATTGTTGGCACCTATTATAATGTTTTTACTGCTTTAGGCTGGACATACCTTTTTATTCATTGGGATTTATTAATCGCCTTTTCATGAAGAGATTCACACAAAGCGGTTAGCATATTTGACACCTGGAACTAATTACTTTTTAACACTCCTCTACATGAAAAAATAAATTTTAGTAATAATTCATGAGTCACACAACAAGGTGTATCTAGGAAAAGGTGACATCTTAAGCATTGCAGTGAACACTAGATCATCAATATGTTCATTGTAAAACTAAACAATCCAAATTAGTACAGATTGATCCTTCACAGTCAATGCTAACAGAAAACTACCATGTCTTTTTCATACACACAGAACACAAATACATCCTTGCCTAGAATGGAATAAATAATCACAAACTAAAAATAGAAAAATGTAGACAAAAGTTAAACTGAACCACCAAGAAGCCAGGCTCTGCATACAATGCAACACCATAGAAACAAAAACATTGACTCATGTCCCCTAATACTGTGCAAAATATAAATATAAATTTGCATGTAAATTTGAAAACACTGACAAATAATCACAATTTTTTAAATTAATAAAGAGAAATAAAACAAAAATGGAAGGGCATTTTCAATAAGACATCTAAGTCCGACTTTGGATATTTCCCACAAGATGTTCAAAGTCGGAGGCAGAGAAATGGCTGTTTTCAAAACCAGCAAAACCGCTAACGTCCAAATATAATTCAATTTTCAAAAATCGTCTGTTTAGACTTCTTGGCCATCAGGACATCTAACCTTAGATCTAACTTTGTTCACCATTTTTGATCACAAAAATGTCCAAGTTCATTTGGACATGGAAGGGACTAGCTTTGTAATAAACTGGCCAAACGGACATGCCAATAGAGCAGTGGGGCACCTTAGAAGACACTGTTGTGACCTTCACATAAAGGGTGCCAGATGTACATTTCACCATATCCCTCTTATAATTTATACTGAGCACTCCAAAACTCCCCAAAAACTATGCCCACCTGTATACATTCCAATAACCCTTATGGTTGCAGATAGCACATATATGGCAGTATAGTAGGGTTTGGGGGCTCACCCTTTCCACCATGAATGTAGTACTTAGAGTGACTTATGTGTCTGGGTCCTCTTCTCTGTGGTTTATTAGACCACCCATCAGGCTACTTAAGACACCTGTGTGCTGCCTTGCTAGGCTTTTTCATACCAGAGACAGGTATGCACTGATTCATTCAGATCTTTATGAGGTGGGACCACTGGAGGACCACTGGAGGAGTGTGTGTATGTGTGTGTGTGTGTGTGTGTGTTGGGGGCATGTGTGTCATAACATAATCCGTTCTGTGGCCATCTGGTCAGTTTGGGTACTTTTTTGGCACTTAGATGCTTTTAAAACAGGTCTAGCTCAGAACATCTAAGCTCTGTCCATGACTTCTTGGAAAGGTTTCCAGGTTTCTAAGTTTTATTAAGGTTTGATATCCCATCTATCATAAAATGTCTAAGCGGCTTTCAATAAAAAGTTAAAAAATAGAAATTAGAAAAATTAGAAGTGTGTGGGAAGAAGGGAGAACTTAAATATAAATAGAAAAGCAGGGGGAGGAAAACACAAAAGGATGGGTCCCAATGCTCAAACAAATGAGCTGGTTTACCTGTAATAATACAGAAACAAAGATCTATGAAAAGAAAAAAAAAAGCACTTAGAAATAAACATCAGCAAATAAAAATGATTTACGCAAATAAAAAAGATTTTTATTTTTTAAAGATTAAGGGTTTCTTTTGCTAAGGTGCGCTAGCGTTTTTAGCGCATGCTGCATTGTCCTGCGCGCTAACCCCACGCCACACGCCAAGAACTAACACCAGATCAATGCTGGCATTAGCATCTAGCGCGCACAGCAATGCAGCGCGCACTAAGCACGCGCTAAAACCGCTAGCACAGCTTAATAAAAGGAGCCCTAAGTGAAATCAGAGATCTGAGGTGGTTTGGAAGGAGATTCCATAGTTCAGGTCTCTGTAAAGAAAAGATAGAGCCACGAGTAGTATCTGGAAGGATTTCTCTAAATATGGGAACAACCAGACAATTTTGATTGATGGATCTTAAAGTTCATGAAAGCCTGAAAGGCAGGGGTGTCAATGTCCCTCCTCGAGGGCCGGAATCCAGTTGGGTTTTCAGGATTTCCCTGACAAAAAGGCATGAGATCTATTAGCATATAATGAAAGCAGTACATGCAAATAGATCTCATGCATATTCATTGGGGAAATCCTGAAAACCCGACTGGATTGCAGCCCTCCAGGAGGGACTTTGACACCCCTGCTGTAAGGTGTCAGTTGTCTACAGAGGTAGAGAGGGACATCAGCAGTACAAATTATGAAGACAAGTAGAAGTATTTTATAGGAGTAACATGATAAAATTTCCTATGGCCAATTATTAGTTTGATAGCGGTATTCTGAATGAGTTGGTCTTTTAAGATCTTTAATCCAAATACCTTTGTACAATGAATTACAATCGTCTAAGTGACTAAATACAAGGGAATGAACTAAAACATTGATCACTGAGGGATGTAGAAGAGGATAAATGGGGCATATAAGACAAAGTTTGGAAAAAGAACCACATATAACTGATGAAATTTGGAAAGTATATGAAAGGGCGGAGTCTAGGATAGCTCCTAGCATGCTAGCGGAGACCAATGGAACAGGTATATCATTTAATAGAATCGGGGGAGAGATTGATTATGATTTTTACCGAAGAGTACCATTTATACTCAAATATAAACCGACCCGAATATAAACCAAGGCAACCTTTTTCCCCTCAAAAGAAGAGGAAAAAAGGTTGACTCAAATATTAACTAGGGGGGTGGGGATGGGGGGTATTACTATTAAAGTGCAGTGCCTTGCCTTGCCCTACCAGATTCTTCACCCTGTTCCTCCTCCCTCGCTGCTCTGCTAGGCTCTGCATCCAGCCCCCTCGCTCCTCTACCCTGCCAGTCTCTGTACCCAGCCCCCTCCCTCCCTGCCAGGTTTTGTACCTTTTCCCCCTCCCTCCTGATGCCTTGCAGGCCTCCACCAGGCCTGCCCTAGTGGTCCAGGAGGTGGTCTAGCGGTGGCCTGCCTCCTTTCTCAGCCCAATTCTAATTATTTTTATCTCCCTCCCACCTCCCCCGCGTACCTTAAGTATCCCTGGTGGTCCAGCGGTGAATCGCGGCAGAAGCGAACATCCTTCGCTCCTGCTCATGCAGAGCCGTTAGCTGATTGACTGCCATGAACTTGTCTAGTCTGCCTAATGATTAAGTTGGCCATGCCTAAATATATATTTTTTAATTGGATCCTATATAAGGTTATCCTATATAAGGTTATCTAAACATAGCTGGTTAATCTGGCCAGTTTGTGAAGGTTTTGCCTGTTGAGTACATCTCTGTTTAGCTGGTTAGATCCCTTAGAATATTGACCTAACTTTGAATATTAAGAAAAAAAATCCCCCATCATTTCACCATTAAAATGAACCTACCAAACTTTGGAAATAAAAAAAAAAATAACTTTCTGTATGTTTGCATAGAGATAAAGGTTAAAATTTGCATTTAAATAATGTTTTAAAAAGTTCAGTACACACTGTTAGCTTAGTGGTTTGCATAGCACTTTTGAATTTTGAAAGTATTCACTGTGTACAGAGCAAAGGGCTTCAGTCACCCAAATTCTTTCAGGTCTCTGAATAAGGAACAGAGCAAAAGCTGGACTGTGGTAAATATAGGTATTCAGGAATTATTCAGCAATAAATGCTTTTTGGAATGGTCAAAAGGAAAACCCACCACAGATATTCCATTAAGGTACCATAGTTAGATTGTGAGTCTGCTGGGACAGATAGGGAAAAAAAATACTTAAGAGTACCTGATTACTCTTCAATGTATTGTAAATTGCTTTGGGTGAATCCCTTCATGAAAAAGTGGTTAATAAATCCCAATAAATAAATTAATATACAGACAGTCCCCGAGTTACAGACGCCCAACTTAAGTACGACTCATACGTAAGAATGCAGTCGCAGCTTCATTTGATTTCACTGAACAGTATTTCCAGTGGCATAGACTCCTACACATCTCCTGTAGCAGATTCAGGAATGTTGCATGGCCACATTAAGAACAGTGTGTGGTTGTGCATGCTGTATCTTAGAGGGAACACTAGTAGGTTCAGTTCTGAGTTACATACAAATCCGACTTAAGAACAGATTTAAAAACGTAACTTGTTCTTAACCCGGGGACTGCCTGTACTCATTGTCTCCCTCCCCTGCACAACTCACAAACACCCGTTCTCCTAAATATATTAACAACTTTTATCACTATTATGCTGTGAGGATGGCATATGTCTCCTATTGGGGGTAATTTTGATACATTTAAATTTTTGTTTATGCTGGGTAGGGGGAATAGAAGTTAGGGACCACTGAAAAGACAGAAAGAACAGTGCATAAGTGTGTGTGTGTAGAAGGGGTGGGGGTGGAGGGAGGGGGGATAGAGATGATCCAGAATCTGGAGAAGGGGTATGGGAACATAGAGAGAGGGGACCAGATATGAGTAAACAGGGTATTATGAGGAGAGAGATGATGGATGGGGAGGAGAAGTGTGGAAAAGAAACCATTAAAAGGGAAACAGGTTGGTGGTAGCAAGAAGGAGGGATCAAAGTGAGGACAAATAGAAAGAAGTGATACGCATAAGCAAATCATTTTCAATTCAGTTTTGCTTAGTTTGACTTTTTATTCCAGGTTTGCGGTATATTTTCAGTTCTTTTTAAACATTCATTTTCATATTTTTAAATGTGCATTCAAAGTTTTTTACATGTACGAATCAATTGTACATATGCTAGTTCATAGGCTAATGTGCAAACAATCAATTTTGCATGCACTAATATTTTTAAGGTGCCCAAAAGAACTGAATGTGTGCAAATGAATGCACATGCCTACTATAAAGGGATAGGAAAAGAGACGGGAAAGGAAGAAATGCAGGAGGGTATAAGGGGGAGGATAAAAAAAAAAAAGAGAGAGAGATGGGCAAAGCCAGAGGAAGGAAGGTGTGAAGGTAGACAGAAGGAAAAAAGAGGAAAGTGAGGTCAATGAGGGAGAAAAGAGTTGAGGTGGGGGGAGGGGAGAAAAGAAAGGGATGAGAGGAGGAAAGATGTGAAAGAGAGATTGGTGGAAAAGAGGGAGGATACAAGAGGAAGAAGGATGGTTAGAAATGAAGTGCTGAGGGGACGAAATGGCCTAACAAGGGTAAGAATGGGTATAGGGACAGGAGAAATGCAGTATATGACAAGTGTAGAAGAGGAGGAGTGTGTATGATAGGGGGAAGAGAATAGAAAAATATAAATAGGATAAAGAAAACAAAAAGAAAGCACAAAAATAAAAGACAAAAAACTTGACATGCAAAAGGAAAAAGAGTAGAAAAATCTAGATAACAGAAAACGTAATAGAATGAAATCAAAGGGGGAAAGGAAAATGATATTTATTTTAGGTACCTATATACTGGCTAGCAAAGTTATCTAAGTGGTATACAATCCGGTATGCAAGCATTTTCCCTATCTGTCCTGGTGGACTTACAATCTTTCTAACGTACCTGAGTCAATGGAGAATTGAGTGACTTGCCTAGGGTCACAAGGAGCAGCATGGGATTTGAACCCACAACCTCAGAATGCTGACACTGTTGCTCTAACTAGTAAACCATGCCAGCTCCAGGAAAGAAAACTGGAAAATAAAATAAAATAAACAGGAAGGAAACTGAAGAATGGTTAGGAGAAAAAGAAAAGAATGTCAGAACAAGAAGTGCAAAAATCTGACAATATTTAATGAAAGTGCTCTGCTGCAATTGAGTTAGCCTTCCCTGGCATTCTGACCTCCCTACATCTTGCCCTCTGCCCCAACTAATCAGGCAAACTGTACCTCTGCTAAAAGATACTCATCATTTATGCCCAAGAGGTTAAAGGATGTCCCTATAGAGAACACCATTTGAGGAGCCTAAATGGGCTCTCATGGTCACATGTTGACTATATCCTGAAAAGCAAACCCATTTTGACCCTCAACTTCAGGTGAATTTCCCTGAATCTATATATTAACAGTACAGGCAATGGCATAAATTCAAATTCCAGACTACCATGCAAGCATTTTGAGAGGGGGTGACACCTCTCTACACACTTTCTTGCACTCCTAGCCCTTTCTCAAATAACCTGGAGTGTTTTTTTTCTAAATCTAGGATTAGAAGAAGGCACTGCTGAAAGTGACAAATGTGCATTCAACTGAGCTAACTCCGTGGATATAAACTAAAATATCAGGAAGATTCTCCTAAGCATTAGCAATATTATTTGTAAGGATTAAGGCTGTATTTCCATTAAAAATTTTAATTGTGATTAATCACATGATTAAACATTTTAACCATGCAATTAATTGCATGATTAAATGCAGGGGATGAGGATAGGAGGGAAGAAAGATTGAGATAATGGACCTGGGGATAGAGAGGAGGGAGAGAGAGATGCTGAACAACGGAAGGGGGGATTCTTTGGGGAGTTTAGGGATTCTTTGGGGAGCTGGGCCTACCACTTTGCCAGAAGACTTGCTAGTAGAATGCCAGTTGAGACAGCTAGAGGCAAACTGCTAACTTCCTCACGCCTGAGACAGTACAAAGAGGAAGGGGGCGACTCAGGCAGCAAATTCTACAGCTACCCCACCATCGAACAGGTACTGCAGCTTTGGAGGAGGAGAAAGCCCAATGTGGGGAACCCCCTTCCTATTGTCCCCCATCTTTCCCTTCCTCTTCAGGTCCATTAGCTTTCTCTTCTTCCTCTCGTTCACCACCCCTCCCCCAATCCAACAAGTTTCTTTCTTCCTTCCCTCCGCTCTCTCTTCCCCCAGGTCTATTATTTTTCTCTTTTTTTCCCTCCCTCTCTCCCTCCCTCTGAATCTAACATCTCTTCCTCTCTCTTATCTCTTGATTTCCTTCTGTCCCTCAGTTTGACATTTCTGCCTCCCCCCTCCCACACCATGCAAGGTATGGCATCCCTCCCTTCCTTCCCTGGCTCTACCCAAAGCTCTAAAATACCTGCCCCCCCTCATCCCCCACTATCAGTGTACCTGTTAAAAATCAAATCTTTGGTAATGCCAGCAATACTCTTAGGCTACCTGCAGCAACTACTGAATTTTTACCTCTGACTCGCCCCACCCCTTCTGATGCAACTTCTTCTTTGTGCAAGGGAGGGACGGAAAGGAGGGAAAGGTTCAGCACAGCTGGAACAAAGACTTGGGACAGGATTCTCAAAACTTACCGTGCCTTTAATAATGTTTGCAAAACTGTTTCCAGCTGGTTTAACATGCCAGTATTTTATTGCCCGATTAGAAAGGCTCACCTTGGTCTCTTCCGAGCTTCCTAGCAGCCTTCGACTCTGCCATTCAAATGTAGTACAATGAGGTCATTACTATTAAAATGGTAGTAAAATGGTAAAAGGGGTTCATTAATATTTAAACAAGCACTCTGGGTGATTCTCTATCATTGCTGGTTGATTCTTCAAGTGAAGCACTGGCTTTTAATGACCAAAAATTATCGGCTGCTCCGGGGGTTTGTTTCTGGCTGTGGCTCATGATAAAAATAATTTTTAAACCCACTATTCACATAATTTTGTGTTGCATAGACTATCAAGAGAAACTAGAAACTTATACTTGTGTTGCATAGACCATCTACTAGTGTTACATAGACCATCAAGAGAAACTAGAAACTTCTACTTATTTGCTTATCCAAAAATTAATGGGTGTAAATATAGACCTTCTTACATAGGACCCTAGCATATCAAGCTGGTAGGCAACAATCTTGGTTAGGTAAATGTATGTATTGCTGTTTTTTTGGAAATTAATTAAGACCACTTTGTTTGATAAGTTTATTACTTAGTGAGTTTTATTATTGAAATTCTATTTTATAAATATTTGCATTTTTTACTGTATTATTGTATTTCACTGATTGTCCAGCTCTTTAGTGTAAACCACCTAGAACTTTTGGTTATGGCGGTATAAAAGAATAAAGTTGTTATTATTATTATAAATTATAACAATATAGTGATGGGAAAAAAATCTCAAAAACATGCATCTTGAGCACATGTATTAGAGGCATGTATTAAAGGCATCTTATACGTGCTTGTTGAAAGCCAATGACTGCATCTCCCTTCCATTCCCCTCTGTCCAATAGTGCTGGTGCGCCTATGATTGACATGACATAGCGTTGCTGGTAGTTCTTTGCCCCTCCTATCCACCCATGCCTCTTTCTGTGGACTATTCTGCACACCTGCTGATCACTATCAGCAGAGACTGATCTGAACCTCATTTGCATGCATGATTCTTCCAGAATGACTCGTCTTTTTTGAATTGTTAGATTTACAGCTGCCTCAGTGACCCGTTGGATTTTACTGGCGATATTAGAGAATCCAGCCCTCAAGTTTTAATTGGGAGATGAGAGAGGGAATTGAGAGAGTTTTATGGAACTGTGGGTAGGGCTGAAAGGGAAGGGAAAGATACCAGACCGTGCATGGGCAGTGGGAGGGAAATGTTTGCAGCACTCAATTATTAGTCTCAGTTAATTTTTTTTTTTTTTACAACTCTTTTGTGTTTCCAAAACATGTAACTCCATTGCACACAATTGCACTAAAGTAGGGACAATTGTTTGGTATGAACATAAAAATGATAAGGAACAATTTTCATCAATTAATTTTTGAAATCACAACTAATAATTATCATGTTAATCAAAGCGTTAATAGTGATTAACTTTCAGCCTTAGTAAGGATCCCTAGAAGACCCTCACTAGTCTACTATGTTCCTGCCCCCAGGAATAGAGAGAAGGTGCATACTGTTTGCTTATAGCATCCCCCCTTCCATGGATGGTTGGAGTGATATATAATGGGCAGGTAATAAGTCAGAGATCCAAGAAGGTGACTAGTGTCTGCTTATAGCATCCCTCCTTCCAGGGATGGCCACAGTAGTACTGCCAGCCCCTTATATAAGTCAAAGATCTTAATAAGCACGTGTGATGGTGTGAGCTAGATTTAGGCTTCTTAATGGAGTGTGCATTAGGGTCCAAACCTTGGGCCTCTGTTTTGTTACGTCTTGTGTGAAGATTCCCTTTACTCTTGGTTTGAGTCCAGTGTGAAATGAATAAGACAGATCTGACATTTTACCCACCAATGTGTCTGATGTTTAACTAAAGAGTGGGTTAGCATAGAGGCTATCAAGCAGGTGGGCCTAAGACAGAGAAACACCACTCGGAAACTAGACTACAAAAGAGTTACAGTATAAGACTATCCCTAAATGGAAGGAACTGTGTGGAAGCAGATCTCAGGAAAGAGACTAAATGGAAAGAGACTACTTAGAATGTAGTAACATTTTCTTGCTAGAAGATATGATTACAAAATATTGATCATGCAAACTGTCAACCCAACCCCTAACCACTAACTATGAACACTCTATTCAATTTACGGAACATTTCTACTTCTGTGCAAATAGCTGGGCACTTCCTGGCCTTGCAACACACAAACTGTTGCTAACATTATTAATATTATCAAATGTATACTGCCATACTCTTTAATCCATTGTACGAGATGTATACTGCTATACTCTTTAATTCATTGTACGTAAAGTTTCTCTTTATTGTATTTACAGTTTCTTTCATTGTATTCACAGTTTCTTTTATTGTAAACCGCCTAGAAGTCGCAAGATAGCTGGCGGTATATAAAAATAAAGTTATTATTATTATTATTACCCTGATATTTGGTGCCGGGATCTGTGCCTGTTTTGGTTGTGTTCTCAATGTACACAGGCAGTTATGATATTCAGCCTTCTATCTCGTAGGCTGACCTTGAAGCACAACAGCCGCTAGCGCGGCTTTGTAAAAGAGGAAGTGTGTCTTCATTTTTCTATTTCTCATCTGTGATGCCTTGTTCTGTATTTGGTGAGGGTCTGTGCCCATGGTGTGGTATTCCGTTTGCATGTTCTGCTTTACCAGTGGTAAGTGCATGGATATTCTAGCGCCCAGGTAATTTTTGTAGTGCTGCCTGTTCAAAGGTAGTGTTCACATTTCCTGTATCAAAGGAATTAGTGCTACTTTTTTAATTGTAGGTTTGCTACATGGATGTTGTTAGGATTTTGTATTTAACAATGTTGAGAGATTTTATGTGCTATTAATCAGATGACGTGAGACAGGGGGGGAATACAAGTTTTTTAGATAAAGAGCATGTTTATGTTTAACTCAAAAAAATTGCCATACTGTCAGATCAAATATCTATGAGGGTCATGTATGTGGTGTGTCACATGTGTACGCATCGTCTGTCAGGTGGGTCCTGACTGAAAAAAAAAGGTTGAGAACCACTGTTCTAAAAAAATGACTGGCAGGCACGTTTTTAAACTCCTAAATGTAGCTACATTTTCAGTAGAAAAACTTTGGATCCAATGTTTGAAAATAGGACATAAATTTAGACACCTAATTTAGGATTCTAAACTTAGGAGCTCAGCTTCTTTGAATATCAGACCCTGAGGATTAAATATAAAGCATCCCTGGTTCTCAGTCCAAAGGGGAGAAAGTTTAAAAAAAACAACCTGTAATTGTGAACAAAGGCTCAAGGTACTGGAGATTAGAAGAGTCAGGACCCGAGTGAACTGATGTCCAAAAGGAATTGCAGGAAACTACCTAGCTAAGCTTCCCCCCTCCCCCCCCGCACCTTCTCTAATTACATCTACCGTACATCTTCATTCATGCAATAGGGTAAAAGCAGGACTGGCTCCGCCTCTGCATTATGACATTGAATTGTGACAACCGTATCAATGCTCTGCATCAGCAAAATAACAATTGTGACCTGAAAAAGCTTGAGATTCATCTGCTCTTATTTAATAGCTTGACTAGCATTCTATATGTTGGTAGGGGACTGTGACCAAGGGGACTGGTTATAATGTTCCTTGATAAACCTTTGTAAAGCAATGCGCTGTGTTCAAGTAATGGGCTTCATTCATTATTAGCCCAGTTGATTTTCATTTACACTTGGCTTTAACAATTAGCTTGAGCAGCTGTGAAGGTGATGAAGAGGCCGGGACGCTCAGAGGTCAGTCACTGCTGTATGTGATAAATTAACCATTATTATAGGCAGTGAAAGTGGCTCTTTACGGTTGTCAGTAGCAAACAAAGAGGCAACATATCATATATAAACTCCAGTCTGGTCTGAAAAACCTGACTGAACGGCTTCCTTCTGTACATAAAAGTAACATTCAACCTTTGCATAGGAAGCCACCCAATTGACAAATGTTATCAGAGCAGCAGGTACTGTAAATGAAGCTTCCACCTGTATTTGATTTTTGAAATTCAGTTAAACACAGAAGGGCTCTTATTTTAAACTATGCTTGTAGATTTAAATATGTGTTTTGTCATGTATGAAGAAGAGACCCATAGTTATTTTGAAGCTCAGATCCATCAGTTTCTTCGGCTATCATAAGAGTTAATCAAATAGAGGATATCAAAGACCTGCAAAGAATTCCAAATATGGTCAATTAAAGGGGAACTGTGTAATAATAATAATAATAACTTTATTTTTCTATACCGCCTTAGTCAAAATGACTTCTAGGCGGTTCATATAGAAAGAAGGCTGAACAGTCAGTGAATTACAGAATGTATGAAGAAAGAAGTTACATAATAAATTGGAAAACCTGGGGAAAGAATACATGAGAGGAGAAAGATGTTACATAATATACTGCCTTTCTGTGGCTTTGGCATTTCTTTGCTGACATTCAAAGTGGTGAGCACTGGAGGATTAAGTGACTTGCACTGGGATTTGATCTCACAACTTCTGGGTGCAGAGGCAACAGCTCAACCAGTGAGCCACAGCCCTTCCTGGATTAGTGCCAGAGCAAATGAGTCAACAGTGAGCACAGTTCAACACAATACAGAATTTAACAGCAACTGGTAAATTGTTATGCAACTCTAACTTGAGGTCTCCCCAACAAGTCTCGCTGACCTTCTTAACTTGATCTGAGTAGTGCATTTGACCTGGTCGACCACACTATTCTCCTGGACTGTCTGGCAAACATCGGTATCTCGGGCTATGTTCTCAACTGGTTCTATGGGTTTCTGGGAAATAGATCATACAAGGTGTTTAAGAACGACTCTTTCTCCTACAGCTGGGAAAACTCTTGTGGGGTTCCACAAAGCTCCCCCCTTTCCCCCACCCTGTTTAATATCTATCTTGTCTCCCCGGGTAATATCTTGCAGAGTTTAAAGCTCAATTTCTTCATCTACGTTGACGACATTACTATAGTCATCCCGCTAACCTGTTTTTCACCAGAGTTGCTAAACTCTCCATCAATCACGCTTAATCAGATAGAACTGTGGATGCTAGCTTTTAGACTAAAATTAAACTCAGAAAAAACTAAATTCTTCCTGGCAACACCCAACGAAAAAAATCAAGGACACCACAATACATGTGAATGGGTCAGATTATAGTCTCGAACAAACCTTAAAAATACTAGGAGTCACTTTAGACAAATACCTTACTCTGGAGAAACACTCTGACCTAGTATTTAAGAAAAGCATCTTGGTGCTCTGGAAACTCCGCACCATAAAAGAATTCTTTGACACCTCTTTTCGTCTGTTAGTACAATCCTCCATTCTCAGCATCCTGGACTACTGCAACATCATATACCTGGGCTCCTTGAAGAAAGCAGTCAGGAAACTGAAACTGATTCAGAACACCGCTGTCCGCCTCATCTTTGGCTTGAACAAATGGGAACATGTCACCCTTTTCTACCATAAATTACACTGGTTACCATTTGAATCCAGAGTCCTGTTCAAGTTCTCATGCATCTGCTACAAAACAGTATTTGGTATGTCACCAAGTTATCTTAACCTACACTTCAATTTAAATTACAACAATAAAAGCTCACGCAGAATTCACCTGTTTGCCTTTCCCTCACTAAAATTATGTTATTTCAAAAAGGTTCCTTGATAAAAACCTTCTCCTTTCAGGCAGCTAAACTCAATCCATGGCTCGCCCAAATTGTGCTTGATGCCCCCTCCTATCTTGACTTCAGAAAGCCGCTTAAAACTCACTTATTCCACAGACTGAACTCTTAATGCATTTTCTGCTTTTACCTTTCCCCTTTTCTACTACCTAATGACTGCTTTCCCTTCCACTAATTGGCCTGTATTCACTTCCTGCTTCCTTTTCTAATTCTGCACCCTTCCAACCTGTTAACTTCAATGATTTCATTGTTTGTATTTTTGATTAACTGATGTGAACCGCCTAGAACTCCCTGGGTATGGCGGTAAACAAAATAAATTATTATTATTATTACTAGTCTTTAAGCCCGTTACATTAACGGGTGCTAGAACATATGTGTGTGTGTCTGTCTTTATTTCTTTCTCTCTCTCCTTAGCCGCTTTCTTTCTTTCTGCCTTTCTTTTTCCTTGGCTGTCCTCTGTTCCTTTTTCTTCACCCCCCCTGTCCATCAGCATCTCTTTCCTTCTCCCCCTGTCCAGCAGTAGGCATCCCTTGCTTTTTTATCCCCCCCCCTCCTTCTTATCCCTATGATACTCTTACCTTGCTCTATCCCTGATCAGAGGTTCCCGACAGCCGCCCAGTTGCACCCATTGGAAAAGTTCCCACTGTCGCATCCCGCACCCCTCCTGATGCGGCTCCCGCTGTCCTTTCTGTCTGTCTCTGTCCCTGGCCCCCTTTGCCTGTCTGTCTTTCTGTGTATCTCCCTGCCCCTGTGTCTTTCTTCTTTCTCCCTCTGCATCCCCCTCCCCCCACACCAGTTCCCTGTGCACCTGCCCCTGTGTCTTTCTTATTTTCTTTATGTTTCCCTTCCTCTCTCTGTCTGTCTGTCTGAAGCAGCATTCCCTCCCCCTCCATTTCCCTCCCCCCCACCAGTTCCCTGTGCAGCAGCATTAGCGTTTCCTCTACCCCCCCTTTCCCTTCCCGCGGTCCGGACTACAAATGTGGTGATTCCAGCAGTGCTTGCATCAGTCTCCACACGCTGCTTCGGGTCCTTCTACTGCCCTGATTTACTCTGGCACGTCCCTGATGACATCATCAGAGACGCGGCAGAGCAAATCAGGGCAGTAGAAGGGCCCGAAGCAGCGTGTGAAGACTGATGCACACGCTGCTGGAATCACCATTCGGGCCCGCAGGAAGAGAAGGGGGTGGGTGTCAAAGGAGGAACGGAGATCAGCGGCGGCAGGAGGAACGGAGATCGTCGTCTGGCTGCGGTCCGGCTTGTGGAGAGCAGGGAGGCTGTGACGTACTAAGCGATCAGGTGGTGACGTAAAACCCGCGCATGCGCAATCGTGTTTCCGCAACGGATCAGGGAACACAATTTTTTTTAGTGCGCATGCGCGGCCTATCATTTTATTATATTAGATATAAAATCTCTTCTAAATCTCAGCAAGATAATGTTGGAAGTAAGGTAAGACGGAAAAGGAATATGGTACATACTAGTTGTCTTTCATCCTGAATAAAAAAAACACAAAACAAAACGTTCTCACCTACAACTTAGCATACTAGGGGTAAAGATAGTGGTAGCAGTAATTCAGAATTTCAGGAGACAATAACTTTTCTTCTTTTTTTTAATATCATTATTAGCAATTGCAAAGGGAACATACAACCAACAATAGAAACAGATAAAAGCAAGGCACAACAGCCATCTAGTTCAACAAGCATAAGAACAGGACAAGAAGGAAACAGTAGCGGAGCAATAGGCTTGGTGTTCTTGAGCTCACTGCAGCAACACAAAAACCTCAGAAACAAATGAAAAAATTAAAGAGGACAAAAAAAAAACAGGGGGATTCCTGAAGATGAAAAAGAGACGGTGCCAGAGCAAATGCTGATGGATCTATTATAATGCGCACACCAACTCCGAGAAAATGGAGTGTGTAAATACAAACCACAGAGTGCAAAAACCATATAGTGAAAACCCTATAATCCAAGATAAGTAAGATGTGGAGAAAAAGACCTCACAAAAAGGCTCAACCTTCACAGTCAGATCGCTGTATTTACTTTGCAGATATATTGATGAACAGTCTTAAATGTAGCTGGTTTAAAAAAAAAAAAAAGGTTTGGACAAATTCCTGGAGGAAAAGTCCATAGTCTGCTGTTGAGACAGAGATGGAGGAAGCCACTGCTTGCCCTGGATCGGTGGCATGGAAAGCTGCTACTGTTTAGGTTTATGCCAGGTACTTGTGACTTGGATTGGCCTCCATGAAGATGGGATACTGGGCTAGATGGACCATTGGTCTGACTCAGTCAGGCTATTCTTATGTTTTTATCTTATGACTAATATCTGGTATGCTTCACTTTTCAAATAGTTAATATGGACAGCCTATACTCTAAAATAAGTTCTACTTAGTGAACCAAATTAGCAAAACAAATCATGCACTTATCTTCTCATCTGCAATCCAGCATCTGGTAAATGAAATTTCTCCTCCAATGATATCCAAAAATACAACAGTGGTCCAAACTCCAATCCCAACAGGAAAGCTCCATGTTTCACTAGGGCTGCAACAAGGGAAGGAGATGTTGGAGAGAAGTTGACATTCCCTTCCCCTGACGCAGCCCCATCAAAACAGGGAGTTTCCTGTCAGCAATCTCTTTGAGTCCAGTATGGTGTCTTAAACTGGCAAGAGCTATGCTGGTTATATCCTCAGAATTATATTTTGGCTTCGTCCTAACTTTCTCCGTTGGTTTTTCTGCCACGTCATGCAAATCTCCCTGTCTCACTTCAAGCATACTGTAGATCTCTCCATCATCTCTTGCTCTTCTGCTGTTCTTCATTCACTCTCAGCAGCAGTGGAACTATCCGCAACTACCAAGAGCCCACAGATTCAATCCAGCCAAGAGTTTGAGCTCCACCTCCCCCTGCAGTACACTAGGAAGATCAACTGTTTTTATACACCTAAGCAGCAACAGGACCAGCCACCACTACCGAGAGCCCTTTGCCCTGATCCAGCCAAACAAGTAAGCTCTTCCCCCAGCATTCCGTTGGAAAAATCAATATGCTTGCTTTTAAATATCATCAGAAGTAGGAGATCAACTGCTTTTACACCCAAGCAGCACCAAGACCAGCCGCCACTATCGAGAGTCTTTGTCCCAATCCAGCCAGACGAGTGTGCTCTTCACCATACAATTTGTTGGAGAGATCAATCTGCCTGCTTTTAAATATCAGCAGCATTGGGAAAACAACTGCTTTTACACCTAAGCAGCAGCGGGTACATCCGCAACCACCAAGAGCCCACAGACCCGATCCTGCCAGGAGCGTGAACTCCTCCCCCTGCAGTCCATTGGAGAGATCAATCTGCCTGCTTTTAAATATCAGCAGCAGTGGAGATCAACTGCTTTTACATCTAAGCAGCAATGAGACCAGCCACAACCACCGAGAGCACTCAGACCCGATCCTACCAAGAGTGTGAACTCTTCCCCCCCTGCAATCTGCTAAGAAGATCGACTGTCGGTTCCGGGCGGCTTTCCCACAGAGGAGAGAATCCTGCATTCACCGTGGGTCTCATCTGGGGCAGCCTCCTTGGAGTGGCTGGGGCACGGGCAGTGTGTCTGGGAGGGAATGCATGGATGGGAGAACATCGCAGGGGAGGAGACATAGGCATCCTGGGACTGTCGGCCAGAAGAAGCCCTTTCTGGATACGTCAATCGCTCCTCCTAAACTTACTTGCTCCACTTCATCACTGACGCTGACCCATTCTGCTTCTATTCCTTTCTCTCCTCTCTTCTACCTTCCAAAGTATTTAGATCAATGCTGTCTTTTTAAAATGTTTATTTTATTTTTATTTTTCCTCTAACTCTACTTTTCACTTCTCTATTACCCTCCAGGTACTTTAGTTAGATTGTGAGCCTTCGGGACAGTAAGGGAATTTTCCAAGTACCTTTCTTATTTCTAATCTTAATGTATATTTTCTGTAAACCGCTTAGAACCTAACGGATGTAGCGGTATATAAGAAATAAATTACATTACATTACATTACTGTCTGTTTTTCTTTATCCTCCTTCTTTATTGCCCGTCTTTCCTTCTGTAGTTCTTGCCTTCTGGTCTCAGGGAGGTTGACTAGTCTAATCTTAGGTTCACTTACAACTATTTTTTCTTTGGCTTTTTATATAGGCTAAATGGAATTGCAGGAATTATCTCTCTGCTGCAGTCAAAGCATGTGTATTCTATTCACACAGACAGAACTGCATCCCACATCAGTACAACTCTTTATTTCACACTTGTAGGTAAGTATGCCCATCAGTATGTCGAGCTTCTCCATAAATCTGTCTTTCTTCTCCAGTTTTGCTCTGCACACAGAAACTTTGCTGGCTTGTCCCCACAGGGATTTCAACTGTGCTTTAATCCTAACATGGCTGTTTATAACAGGACTACTGAATTTTGGATTTGCTTTTGTGCCACTGAGCAAGGAATCCTGTCGTTAGGTCATTGACCAGTTCATCAGTGCTATAATTTCATCTGACTTGATCACTGATGTGTCTCAAATACAACCCATATCTAATGCGATCATTGACAGCTGGTAGTTCAGCTACAGGTAGCTCTCTGCATGATCCTACCAAATGATGCAAAACTTACACTCTTGGTTTTCTTTTGGACATTTTCAATATTAGATTATCGCTATGATGACACTATGGGCTCCTTTTTTACAAAGGTGCGCTAGCGTTTATAACGCATGCACCGGATTAGCGCATGCTATCCAAAAAAAACTACCGCCTGCTCAAGAGTAGGCGGTAGCGGCTAGTACGCGTGGCTTTTTAGCGTGCGCTATTCCATGCGTTAAGGCCCCAACGCACCTTTTGTAAAAGGAGCCCTAGGTTGAAACCTGCGAATGAGAAAATGAAACTGTGTTAGGGCTCCTTTCACGAAGGTGCGCTAAGCGTTTTAGCGCATGCACCAGATTAGCGCGCACTGTAGCACGCGCTAGCCGATAATCTACTGGCTGCTCAAAAGAAGGTGGCAGCAGCTAGCGTGCACGGAAATTTAGCACGCACTATTCTGCACATTAAGGCCTTAGCGCGGCTTTATAAAAGGAGCCCTTAGTGTTAATATGGGTGGATAAAAATCAATGATTGAAAAAAAATCAGTTTTTTAAAAATTTTAAATTGGATTTTTTTTTTAAATAAAATGCTTTTTTTGAGAAAAATCTATCTAAAGATAGTTTTCTATTTAAGATACATTATAGTCCAAGGTTGTATATTCATACAATGCTTTCATTTTTTGCTAAGTCATGATGGTTGGAGTAATGGTCACATTGATCCTGTTGTATGTGTTTGTATAACAACAGAAGAAGGGGATGTCTTTCATGCAGAAATAATTGATACCTCATGAAATGCGCATACAGCAGAAGGCTTACAAGAAGTATCTACAAAATCTCTAATAAAATGTAAACAAGTATCCAAGATGAGAAGAAATTTAGAAGAGCATGAATACCAAACTAATAACTTATGAATGCAGTGCTCATTTGCTGCACCTCATAGGCAAAGACTTCACTGTCCCAGAAATAAAGACTAAAAATGTCATTGAAATTGGTAAATACTTCTGAAACAATCATTTTGCAGCAGCAGCTCTGAAAATGATGGGTAGAACCAAGCCCTCCTGCCATTTTGGGGGATACAGGGGGGTTTATTGGGGGAACTTCATTTTTTTTTCTTTATGGGACAGACATTTTGCATGTGTAATATATGCTAAATATCTGTGCCATTGAAAAAAAAACGAAAAAACAAACAAACCCAGGCAGACCTGTTGGTAACACAGTTACTGACAGCAGTCGGGTTTTAGGATTGGTAAAATACGATGCTAAATAGCCAAGCGATGTTAATGCATCAATTTGCATGGGTCAGATCGGAAAACACGCGGTAGGCAGTTTTGTGCATCGGGGAATCCAATCCGATCGCTAAACTGGATGTCCAGGCTAGTAGAAAGAAAGAAAACCAGACAGACTTCAGAGATACAATGCTTCCTGCCCTCGGTGAGTACTGCTTTGGTACTTCCTGTTCATTGCTAGCTAATTTTCTTTCCTTGAGTCTCTCTAGAGTCTAGACCAGTGGTCTCAAACTCAAACCCTTAGTGGGGCCACATTTTGGATTTGTAGGTACTTGGAGGGCCGCAGAAAAATAGTTAATGTCTTATTAAAGAAATGACAACTTTGCATAAGGTAAAACTCTTTATAGTATCTTTCCTTTAACAGTTAAAGGAAAGATTTATAAACTACTAGCTGATGACCCGGCGTTGCACGGGTATTTAATTATAGCAATAACACTGTAAATGGATTCAAATAAAGATACTTTATAGTGGTGAATGAAATTATTGTTTTACAGCTTAATAAAAAGTACAATATTCAAATTATAATGTGAAATATTTGACAAAATGAATATAATACAACTAACGCAAAACGTGATTATAAACAACATTTTTAGTTTCACCTCCAGGAGCAAGAACATATAAATTGTTGGGTGAACCGACCCTTGAGCAAGCAACATAGAGTTGTGGGCCGAGAGACCCCCAGAACATATCACCCCAGGTAGTGAGGGATCTGCATACCAAGTTTCGTTCAAATCGGTCAAGCCGTTTTTGAATTACTGTGAGAATGGCAGCTTTTTACATTTTTTCCATTGACATGAATGGGTGAAATCTGATTTTCTGTTTGTAGCTCCGCCCACGTGTGCAGGTGGGCCGCGAGACCCCCAGAACATATCACCCCAGGTAGTGAGGGATCTGCATACCAAGTTTCGTTCAAATCGGTCAAGCCGTTTTTTAATTACTGTGAGAATGGCAGCTTTTTACATTTTTTCCATTGACATGAATGGGTGATATCTGCTTATCTGTTTGTAGCTCCGCCCATGTGTGCAGGTGGGCCGCGAGACCCCCAGAACATATCAGCCCAGGTAGTGAGGGACCTGCATACAAAGTTTCGTTCAAATCGGTCAAGCCGGTTTTGAATTACAGTGAGAATGGCAGCTTTTTACATTTTTTCCATTGACATGAATGGGTGAAATCTGATTTTCTGTTTGTAGCTCCGCCCACGTGTGCAGTTGGGCCGCGAGACCCCCAGAACATATCACCCCAGGTAGTGAGGGATCTGCATACCAAGTTTCGTTAAAATCGGTCAAGCCGGTTTTGAATTACTGTGAGAATGGCAGCTTTTTACATTTTATCCATTGACATGAATGGGTGAAATCTGATTTTCTGTTTGTAGCTCCGCCCATGTGTGCAGGTGGGCCGCGAGACCCCCAGAACATATCACCCCAGGTAGTGAGGGATCAGCATTCCAAGTTTCGTTCAAATAGGTCAAGCCGTTTTTGAATTACTGTGAGAATGGCAGCTTTTTACATTTTTTCCATTGACATGAATGGGTGAAATCTGATTTTCTGTTTGTAGCTCCGCCCACGTGTGCAGGTGGGCCGCGTGACCCCCAGAACATATCACCCCAGGTAGTGAGGGATCTGCATACCAAGTTTCGTTCAAAGCGGTCAAGCCGTTTTTGAATTACAGTGAGAATGGCAGCTTTTTACATTTTTTCCATTGACATGAATGGGTGAAATCTGATTTTATGTTTGTAGCTCCGCCCACGTGTGCAGGTGGGCCGCGAGACCCCCAAAACATATCATCCCAGGTAGTGAGGGATCTGCATACCAAGTTTTGTTCAAATCGGTCAAGCCGTTTTTGCGTGATCGCGGCACATACACACACACATACATACACACATACATACCTCCGATTTTATATATATAGATAAAGAGTTTTACCTTATGCAAAATTGTCATTAACTATTTTTTCTGTGGCCCTCCAAGTACCCTATTTTTTCTGCAGCCCTCACATTTAAAGTTTAAAATCTTTCCTTTCTCAAAACTGACACATTTCAATAACTATATTGAAAATAAAATCATTTTCCCCACCTTTGTTGTCTGGTGACTTTATTTTTCTGTGCATTTAACTATGTTTCCAGGGTCTTCTTTTCTTTGACTGGTTTTCTCTCCGTCTTCCCTTTCTGCCTTGCATCCATGTTTGGCATTAACTTAATATTCAATATTTCTGCTTTCTTTTCAAAATCTACGTTTCCATATCTTCCCTTCTATCTCTCTCTTCTTCTGTCCCTATGTCCATGGTCTGATATCTCTTTCTTTCCTTTCTCTCCCTCCCTCCTTCCTTCCTTTCCCCTGGTCTGGCATCTGTCTCCATACGTCCCCAACTTTTTATTTCTTTCACCCTGCCCTCTTCTTTCTTTCTCTCTCTTTCTCCGTGCCCCCTTTCTTTCTTTTTTTCTTTCTCCATGCCCGCCTTTCTGTCTATGTCCTGTTTCCCTTCTTTCTTTCTTTCTGTCTGTCTCCCTGTCCCCCCTTTCTTTCTTTACTTCTCCCTGCCCTCCCCCAAGCCACCACCATTGGGGAACAGGCCGCCACCACCACAATCGGGAAAAAGGCTGCTGCCACTGCCACAATCAGGGAACAGGCCAGCACCGAGGTCTTAACTCTCCCTGCTTATTTTCCCCAGCGTGGGGCCAACCAATTCACGCCACCCAACGTCAATTCTAACGTCGGGGAGGAACTTCCGGGCCAGCTAGGCAGTGATTGGCTGGCCCGGATCTTCCTCCCCGACGTTAGAATTGATGTCGGGTGGCGAGAATTGTTCGGCTCTGAGCTGGGGAAGATATGCAGGGAGAGCTAAGACCTCGGGCGCTGGCCTTTTCCCCAATTGTGGTGGCTTGGGGGAGGGCAGTGGGAAGGAAAGCAGATTGGGGACCCCTGCTTTAGGTGAGGACAGATCGCGGGCCACAAAATAGTCCCTAGGGGGCCACCTGCGGCCCGTGGGCCGCATGTTTGAGACCGCTGGTCTAGACCATTCCTGAACCCTTTCCTTCTGCTGTCTTTGTTGTTGCTTGAACCTGGATGGAGGTGAGGACTTCGACTCTAGAAGAATCTGTCTGAAAAAAAAATGAAGATAAATGATGAATGTGGCGTTGTAGTACCAATGTCCAAATGAATATTGATTCTCAAACAGGTATGTTTCTGTTTCTGTATGGTTCTTTTCCTCCTCAGGGTGTTTCATTTTGGGGGATTCTGTTACTCCTGTACCACCATAATAGCTTTGTTGGTAGAAATACTGAGGTACTCAAGACTATGTACAGGATTTAATAAAGTGACATCACTAGTAGTTCTCAATCTCCCCATCTGCTGGTAGGTTGTTATATATCCCACTCATTGGGAGTGGTCTTGAGAAATGGTACACCATCAGTAGCATGCGGGACAATTGCACCCTGACAATTCTGCTTCGTCAAATGCATGCACCGTCAAGTGTGCACATGAAGGGAGCGTGATCCTCAGGGCAAAATTGTAAGTGGAGTATGTGTGTGTGTGTGGGGTGGGGGGGTTTGTGGGAATGGTGTAATTCAGAGTGCGTCGGCATCCCCCTGATTGTAGTGGGGGATTCCTCCAACAACCCCCTCAGAGCGGAAACAGGAACAGTTAAAGTTTGCGTGAGTAGAGTGCAAGTTGTAAGTTTAGGGGGTTCCCCCCCATCCCACCCCCAGCGAGAGTGTGAGTGTAGTGGGGGGTGTTCCCTCCAAACCCCCCCTCAGAGAGCAAACCGGAAGGCAATAGGGAAGGAAATAGGGTGTTGTGCAAATGTCGGGGCGGGATTCTCGGCACGCCAAAGTCCTGTGTGCATTGGACGGGTCACCTAAGAAGGAAATATCTAATTTCTCCATTTGCATTGTGCTGTGATTCTATGTCGCATTATTTTTGCTGAATTTCTGAATATGTAAGTACAATAAATAAAACATTTTTTTTGCTTAATTGATTCATGTATTTTTTATGATCAAGTGTAAAGCCTTTTGTTGTGACTGGCTCATCAAATGAAAGGAACATTGGTGCATAAGACTAGGTCTTTTCCCTCTTAAAGATAAGAGAAGCAGACAAAAGGTTTTTATGTAAGATGTGAACCTAAGAATTCCTGCCTTCTTATCTCCTCAAGATAAAATACAGTAGTTGCTTGAATTTTATGGCAGCTCCTTTTTTTTGTTTGGTACCTTGCTCTCATTATTGGCTTTAGACATTTCTATTTTGTTCATTGAAATGGAATACCTTTCAAAATCATTTCACTAAAAGTTAAATGAGAACTGGATTGGATCATTGTGAAGCCCACATAGGGTTCTGATATGGATTGAAGAGAAAGTCCCAAAAGGCCTCAACGACGATAGAAGCACAACACAACAGAGGAGTTGTGAGGATGAGATGTCAATAATTCAGCCACGGGTATACAGTTCAAAGTATACTTTATTGGTAGTAGCACGGCAAATACTTTGAACTGTATACCCATGGCTGAATTATTGACATCTCATCCTCACGGTTCCTCCATTGTTCTGATATGGATTGCCAGAGCAGTGCCTACAATTACTTATATTCATAATAGTGAGTTAGGTCAGGGTGGTCTGGAGACACTGCCAAGATGGAGCTGGAAGTTATTCAGGTTATATTGGTATTCAGCACTGGTCCCAGCTTAACTGGGTAGTTATCTGGGAACTGGTACTGAATATTGGTGGTGCCAGATAAATCCCCACAGTCTGTCTATACCTGGATATTTGAGTACAGATTTAAACAGTGTGATTGGCATTTAAGACCAACATTGACCATATTGGGGGGAAAATATTCACAATGATCTTTTTACCCTCCATAAATTCTGACCTAGTTCTGCAAATCTCTAGAACTCTCTCTCTACATTTACCCAAATGGCACTTCCCAATGGAAGGATGATGCAGGAAAATGGTTTAGATCACCTCAGATACTCACTATTATTATCATGTCTTCAGTATGAGATACCCAATGAAAACTACTGGGTCAAACTTAAAACTATGTCTCCCAAAAGAGCAGAATCATACAACAAAACTAGAAAGGAAGAACTAAGAAAGTCAACTTCACTTAAATATATAAACTTTCAACCTGATAGCAGGAAGTGATGTAATCACGGGTGACAAGGAAGGAAGAAGTTTTCACTCAGTTCCAGCTTGTTTGGCGGCTCTCTGAAGAAGCCTTGCGGCGAAACGCGTTAGAGCCCGCTGGAGTGAGACAGCTTCCTAAAGCACCCATGCAAGCTAAGTTCACATTTTTGAAAAAACGCTGAAGTTATTATTTTGTTCACATGATTGTTTTGGGACATTAATTCAATTTTTGGAAAAATTGGTTCACTATATTCTTTCTAACACGGGAGAGGATGCAATGATAGAACACTGAAGTGTCTATAGGGGCTTGTCCCCATTAGCATTTATTCCACCTTGTTTTTCAAGGTTCTGAGCACCTCTCAGGTTGAAAGTTTATATATTTAAGTGAAGTTGACTTTCTTAGTTCTTCCTTTCTAGTTCAGTATGAGATATGCACAGCTAGTCTGAGGTAGCCTTTCAAACCAAGTTTGGAACTTGGCATGGGAAACTTACCTTTGCGTTTCTGCTTCTGGCTTTGGCTTCTTAGGTGAGCTGGAGATGCTGCAAAGTTGATTCCTAAATTACACACTGCTATTCATGCTTTTTTCATTTCTACGCTGGACTATTGTAACCTTGTTTTACATAGGGTTTTCCTTATCTTAGGTTAAATTACTTCAAGTCTTACAGAACTCTACTACATGATGCAGCAAATGGAAGCCCTGGTGGGGCAGGACAGAAGCAGCCTGTTCAGAGCACTGTCTCTTCCTACTGGCCACTGCTGCTGCTTTTGGGCGGCCCATATGTCAGATATCACATTGGAAGGGGGTCAGTCGAGAGGTGATGCATAGGGGGATAGGAGGGAGGGAAAGCTGCTGCACATGGGGATGGGATGGAAAGCGGCTGCTATGAGGGATAGGGATAGAAAGCTGCTGCACCTGGGGAGAAAGAAGAGAGAGGAAGAATTGTTGGACAAGGGGTAGAGGAGAGGAAGGGAGAGATGCAACAAAGAGATAGAAAGGGGCGAGAGTGGGAAATCCACTATAAGCGAATTTTCCACTCTATGCTAACTTATCTGGGTGTAAAAACCTGGAATGATCTACCAGAAGTTATCAGGACAGAGGCAAACTACATTGCATTTAGAAAAAACCTGAAGACTCACCTCTTTGACAATTAACAGTCTTAGTTTCTGTATAACTTCCCCCTTCTTCTGGATCCCTCTCTTATTTCTCCATATCCCCTTCCCTTTCCCGCTTCCTCCTTGATCTGTCGCCTTGAGTCTGTATAGGTATGTGTGACGCACAAATGGAAGATTAGATTAGATTAGATGTATGGAGAAGAGAGAGGAAGAAATGTTGGATATAGGGTGGAGACCAGGGAGAGATGATGCATGGGAAGAGAAAGAAATGTTGCTCATGATAATGGAGGGAAGGAAGGGAGAGATGATGCATGGAGGGTAATAGAGACGGGAGGAAGAGAGAGATGCTGCATGGAGGGAAATAGAGAGGGGAGGAAGAGAGGGATGCTTCATGGAAGAGAGAGATGCTGCATAGAGGGGAATAGAGAGGGTGGAAGAGAGAGATGCTGCATGGAGGGGAATAGAGAGGGGGGAAGAGAGAGATGCTGCATGGAGGGGAATAGAGAGGGGGGAAGAGAGAGATGCTGCATGGAGGGGAATAGAGAGGAGAGGAAGAGAGCGATGCTGCATGGAGGGGAATAGAGAGGGGAAGAAAAGAGAGATGTTGCATGGAAGAGAGAGATGCTGCATGGAGGGGAATAGAGAGGGTGGAAGAGAGAGATGTTGCATGGAGGGGAATAGAGAGGGGGGAAGAGAGAGATGCTGCACGGAGGTGAATAGAGAGGGGAGGAAGAGAGCGATGCTGCATGGAGGGGAATAGAGAGGGGAGGAAGAGAGAGATGCTGCATGGAGGGGAATAGAGAGGGGAGGAAGAGAGAGATGCTGCATGGAGGGGAATAGAGAGGTTTGGAGAGAGAGAGATAGTAGACAGTGGGAAAGAAAAAAAAAATATTGGATATGGTCATGGAAGGGAAGGTACAGAGATGGAAGATGGATGGTGAGCACGGAGAAAGAAGAAAATGTCAAGCTGACTCGATTGAGGATATGGAACTGAAATCTGTCTGAGATTGACAGGGGTTTATTTTATTTTACTTTTTCTTTCATATTATTTTTTTCTGGGTCTGCTTAATTTTGCTATTTTTTCTTCTTTTTTGCTCTTATTTCTGCTTTGATACTGAAATTTTGAAGTTTTCTCTTATATTGTTCCCATTTGTATACCTATAGTATTGTAGTATACCCATTTTCTTTATATTTCTCTAGCATTTCTCTTTCATAGGTACTGTAGCTAGATTGTGAGTCTGTTGGGACAGAGAGGGAAACAAAGTACCTGATTAGACTTTTCAGTTTAATTGTTTTGTTAAACTGTAACCCATTCTGAGCTCTCTTGGGAGGACGGGGTATAAATCCAAAAAAATAAATGGGCAGGAGACCCTGGTGAGTGAGTTAACAGAAGACAAACAGAAACCACAGCCTGGGACCAACATGATCTGAATAAAAAAAATGACCAGAGAACAAAAGGTAAAAAAAATAATTTTATTTTCTATTTTGTGATTACAATATGTCAGATTTGAAATGTGTAATCCTGCCAGAGCTGGTGTTAGACAGTGAGCGTGAGTTAGGACCTAACAGAAAGAGAGAAAAAGTCTTTTTTGTTTATTTTGTTTACACCACAGCGCCGAGGGGTTGAAGAGGGCAAGGGAGTGGGTGGGGTGGGTGAAGAGGCTACAAAATAAACCCACCAGGACGTTTGAAAAGAAACACAAAAAGAAACCCCCGATTGGGCAAGAAAAGTTAATTGAATTGAATTGAAAAATCAATTCAATAGGCCAAATCGAATCGAATCAAAATATTTTCCCTGAATTGGGCAGCACTACTCCACACCTTCTGATATCTTCAATCTAGACCCCCTTCCCCAACAACTCTCCCTGCAGCAATAAGTGGAGAGAACAAGAATTCTCCAAGATGCTCCTACTTTGTTAGCACCCAGGAGCAAAATGATGCCTCTGACCCTTAATGGTCCTGCTTTTTTTTTCAGGGGGGAGGGGGAGGGAGTGGGCACCTTCATGGCAGGAGGGAGTGGCACTACTGCATTAGCTGCAGTGCAGTTAACACATGGTAAGAGTACATTCTCTGTTAATTCAAGTAATGGCCCCACACTCCTTCGGCACCACCCCTTCCGCTCCAAACCACCCCCCTGCTCCTATGCCACACTCGTGCCCTCCCTTTCCACTCTTGTACCTCTTTAAATTTTCATCAGCTTCTCCGACTTGCTGCTTGCGCTGGTTTTCCCTCTGACATCACTTCCTGGCCCCACGACCCGGATGTCATTATAGAGGGAGCCAGGCTGGCGCGAGCAGCAGACTAGAGTAGTTGCTCACTCTGGCTAACATTTTAAAGAGGTATGGACCTCCCCCCACGGGGGTGTGGGGAAGGGAAGGCATGGGCATGGAGGGAAGTGGAGAGGTGCTGGTGCTCCCACCTAAATGGCGCCCAGGGTGGTTGTCGTCCCCTTATTACGCCACTGGTCTAAGAGTTAGAACTGCAGGCTGTGAAGCCGAGAAGTGCAATTCAAATCACACTGCAGAATCTTGTAACATTGGACAAATTACTTAACCCCCCAATGCCTCAGGTACAAGTTTAGATTGTGAGCCCCCTAGGGATAGGGAAATTCTAGCATACTGAAATATAATAGTCTTTGAGCTACAACTGTAAAGGCAAGAGCCAAATCCAAATAATGAACCACTCATTCACTACTAAACTTTACCACACTTTAATAGCAGGGCCCTTACTGTGGCTATCATGAAAACAAATCTGTTAGAGCAGTGTTTTTCAACCTTTTTTGGGCAAAGGCACACTTGTTTCATGAAAAAAATCACGAGGCACACCACCATTAGAAAATGTTAAAAAATTTAACTCTGTGCCTATATTGACTATATATAAAGTAATTCACTTGAGTGCCATCGCCGCCATCGGGAACAGGCCGGCGCCAAGTTCTCCCTGCTTCTGTTCCCCGCGGGGCCGACCAACTCTCGCCACCCGTCGTCAATTCTAACGTCGGAGAGGACGTTCTAGGCCAGCCAGGCAGCGATTGGCTGGCCCAGAACGTCCTCTCCGACGTCAGAATTGACGCGAGTGGTGAGAGTTGGCCGGCCCCACAGGGAAAAGCAGGGAGAACTTGGCGCCGGCCTGTTCCCGATGGCGGCGGTGGCACTCAAGTGGCTAAAGAGCCGCAGTTTGCCGGCCTAGGGACAACACTGGAGGGTGGCCAGCTGTGCACCCCCTTGGGACGTAAACCCGGGGTGGGGCAGACCGCCCCCCCCCCACCCTGGTATGCCACTATCTGTACCTCACTCCCTCCCTATGACCAAAAATTCTCCTTTCTTCTATTCCCCGTGTACACAACCATCTCTTTCCCTCCCTTCCTCTCTCCAAAGTCCATGCCTTCTGTGTCCAAACACTCATTCCCTCCCCCACCTCAGCATCTCTTTCCCTCCCTTCCTCTCTCCCAAGTCCATTTCTTCTGTGTCCAAAAACGCATTCCCTCCCCACCTCAGCATCTCTTTCCCTCCCTTCCTCTCTCCCAAGTCCATGCCTTCTGTGTCCAAAAACCCATTCCCTCCCCCACCTCAGCATCTCTTTCCCTCCCTTCCTCTCTCCCAAGTTCATGCCTTGTGTCCAAAACGCACTCCCTCCCCCCTTTTGTGTTCCGTGTTTGCCTCCCAGCCCATCTTTGCAACTTTCTGAGCAAAACGAAGCTCAAGCCGCGAGGCTTGTCTTCTGCTTCCTGCCTGCCCTGCCGCGCACAAATAGCCAAACGGAAGTATTCTCCGACGTCAGCACTGACGTCGGAGGGCAGGCTTTGCTTAAGCCCTCCCTCCGACGTCAGCGCTGACATCGGGGAACGCTTGCGATCGGCTATATGTTAGCTGCAGGGCAGGCAGGAACAGAAGACGAGCCTCGCGGCTCGAGATGTATTGAACTCCATGGGTCCCCCGTCCAGCTCTCTCCTGTCCACGTGGGGCGGACCGCCCCTCTCCCTAGACTGTGGCCTAGGACCCTGGGGGAGCCCGGGCCCCATGTCAGCTCCGGGCCCCTGAATGCAGGACTGGTGGTACTGCCCTGATGGCGGCCCTGACCTTACGGCACACCAGGCAACATCTCGCGGCACACTAGTGTACCGCGGAACAGCGGTTGAAAAACACTGTGTTAGAGAACCGTACAGATTAGAGAACCACATGTTTTTCCTTTTTCAAAAATAGCTCAAAGCTTTTCTTCCTGGAGATTGTTACTGAATTTAAGAAATCTCAGTTATTCTACAGTAGAGAATGACATGGGGTCAAATTCTTCTCTATCCCCGCGGGAATTCATTTTCCTGTCCAGCCCCCGGGAGTTCTTTTCCTGTCCCTGCCCCATTCCTGCAAGCTCCATCCTCACCAGCACAAGCCTCAAACACTTTAAGATCATAAGTGTTCGAGGCTTGTGCGGTTAAGGCAGAGCTTACAGGAATGGTGGCAGGGACAGTGACAAAACTCAGTGACGGTATGGGGAAATTGAGTTCCTGCGGGAATGGGGACAAATTTGTCCCTGTGCCATTCTCTACACTGCACCCCTCTATAAATCAAGATGTAGTAAAAGTGAGTCAAGTAAAGGACAATCAAGCCATTGTGACATCACTGATGAAGTTGGCTCTTAGGCGATGGTGGAATGAGGCATTATGATGTCACAATACCAGCTCCGGTCTGGTTATCAAAGGCTGAAACTTTTCACACAATTTATTTATTCAATTTTCTATACTGTTCTCCCAAGTAGAGAATGACACGGAGACAAATTTTCCCCATCCCCGTGGGAACTCATGTTTCGTCTCTGCGAGTTCTTTTCCTGTCCCTGCCTCATTCCTGTAAGCTCCATCCTCATCTGCAAAAGGCTCAAACATTTTAAAATCATAAGTTTCCGAGGCTTGTGTGATTAAGGTAGAGCTTACAGGAATGGGGCAGGGACAGCGACAAAACTCAAGGGGATGGGGAAATTGAGTTCCTGCAAATTTGTCCCCATGTCATTCTCTATTCTGCAGCCTTATTTGCTTTCACTTTCACAGCACCTGTGGAAACACTTTTCTAAAGTGACCACTTCTATTTAAAGGAACAGTTTATTGTTGCCTCAACAAAGTGAATGTTTCAACTTGGCTAACATAGCTCCTGAATAAACACATATTGGTATTAGGGAACAAAATAATATATTAGTGTGTTACTCATTTGTGCTCTGATAGTCGCCCTGGTACTATTAGTCAAGCAGGGAGTGACAAACACAATTACAGTGAAGTGCTAATAGAGTGGAAGGGCAAAACTGCCTGCCCTCAACATCCTGGGTCGATTTAAATGTTTGATGTCTCATTGAATTAGTATCACAGTGTGAAAGACAAAGCTCCGACTAATGGAAATGAGCCTGGACATGCAATACTGCTGATTGGACTGATATAATTAGAATAATATTCTTTGCAGGGCTAATAACAAGCAGAAGGGATAAATAACGAAGATATAACTTAATGACTTCATGCTAAAATGCTCCTTTGAATATGCTAAGGTTAGCATTTTCTATTTACTTATGGCACATGGGACTTTATCTCTGTGATCGCCAGCTGAGGTGAAGAACTGTTCTGTGCTCACGACAACTATGTTATAGATCTGAGCTATTGACAGAAAAGATAACCTTTGGAAATGAGGATGGCAGAGAGTAGTAAAGATTCACTAAATTTGCATGTGCCCATCTCTGGTGATAGTGAAGGGCACATGCGCATAATAAACGTAGGTGAAGGAAGAATTATTAATTTTATAGAAATATATGACTGCCTTTTAAAGAATGTTATTTTATATAGATTGGCAAGATTCCTCATTGTGCTTTTATATATTTATATATTTTAAATTTTGAATGATAAAAATATGAGTTCCAGCCCCTCACTTTCCCCAACCCCCTTACCTGCTCCGGCCCCCACATTCCCTTGACACTCCCACTTTCCCCAGCCCCCCTAAATTCTGTTACCCTACCCACCTGTCCAGTCCCTCCCACCAAATCCCATCCCACCCACACTCTCTTGGCCCCCCCCCTTGTGCCCACTCAGACCCCATACTCCATCCCAGCCCTCCCCATTCTTTCAGGTCTCCCACTCTTTACAGCAACCTTTTACCTACCCAAGCCCCTCACCCCATCCCCCAGCTGAGCTCTTCACAAATTCCTGAGGCCTCCACCTAGGTTCTCTACTCTCTTGAGCCCCAACTCACCCAGACCTCCCAGGCCCCCCTATACCCCTGACCCCCCCTTCCCTGAACCACCACTCTCACCCCAGCTGTCCCAAATCCCCTTTCAGTTCTCTGAGCCTTTTCCCACCCCCACCCTCACCCCCACATGCCAAGCCCTGCCAGGCCCTCCTACTCTCCTGACCCCCACCCACTCAGGCCTTCCCCAACACTTTACTGAACCTGCCACCTACCCAGGCCCCCAACACTCCACTGATCCTCTCACCCACTTCAGCCCTCTCCACTCTGACCCCACACATCCCACCATCATCCAGCCACCCCAGTTCTCCCCAGCACTCATCCTCCCAAACCTTCACACTCTAGCTCTTTCCACTCTCTCCAGTCCCCTAATCTAGCTCTCCCCACTCTCTCCAGCAAACTGTTACCCATCCAAGCCTATCTCCAACCCTCCCAATTTTTTTCAGCTGCTTATCCTAGCCCTCCCCATTCTCTTCAGCCCTGCACCTTAGCCCTCCCCACTCTTTCCAGCAACCCTCTTATCCGCCCAAGCCTCTTTACAGCCCTCAACTTATTCTAGCTCCTCATCCCAGCCCTCCTTACTCTCTTCAGCCCCCTACCACAGCACTCCCCACTCTCTATAGCATATTGTCCTTACACACCCCAGCTGATCTGAGTCGACCACTCCACACTCTCCTGAGGCCTTCCACCTGGGCCCCTCCCCATCACTCAGGCCCACCACCTTCCAGGCATTCTCAAGTCCCCCCATTCACCTGGGTCCCCCCATTCCTTCCAGCCCACACACCTCAACCATCTCCACTCTCTGCAGCCCCAACTGAGGACATGTGGCCCTGCCCTGTTCTGCCCCATCCTTGCCTTGTTCTGTCCTTAGCCCTGCCGTTCCACCCCCAGTCCCACCCACATAGGACCTCATGCTTCCTTCCTTCCCTGAGCTCCAGGATGTGTCTAGAGGACCACTTCACATGCGTGAATGTCAATGTGATGACATCACACTCAAGCATGTGATGTCATCATGCCAACATCCGTGCATAAGTAGAGACCCTCCAGATTTGGCCCGAGCAAGGTGCCTTCCAAAATCTGGACAAACTACCGACAAATATCTTCCTACTTGGGGCCATGACACCAATAATGCTTAACAAAAGTTTGTCTATAAATGCCGGTTGATTAGAGTTTTTAGTTTTGAAAGTGAGGAGAAGTATTTTATAGGAAAGACGATGAGAAACAGGTAACCAATGTGCTTTACGAAAAAGAGGGGTGACATGATCAAACTTTTTTAGCATGATAGATTAATTTAACAGCTGTATTTTGTAATAATTGTAAATGACGGATTTCTTTCTGGGTTATGCCTTGATAGAGGGCATAATAGTAATCAATAGTTGAGATTACTAGGGAGTGAATCAAGATATTAATAGAGGAATGGTCGAGAAAAAAGGAAATAGAACGGATGAGCCTGAGCTTATCAAATCCAGCTTCTGTTCCTTATAATCTTAGGCAAGTCAGTTAACCCTCCATTACCTCAGGTACAAAATTAGATTGTAAACACCTCTAGGGACAGGGAAATATCTAGTTTAACTGAAAGTAACTCCCTTTGAGCTATTACTGAAAAAGATCTGAGCTAAATCCAAATGAGCATGCTTTGAGTGTATGGAGAAACTGCAGAATGTGTCATACAGCTGCTGCCACCTGCTGGCCAACACATAAGTGATTGTAAAGAATTGTAATGAGCCTTTAAGACTTCACTTAGCACAGCAATAATTTTTAACAAAGGCTTCACATAATGTTCAGTTTGTGACCATTACTAATTATTGTTGCTATATTTTTCTGCTGGTTTTGCATAAGAGCAAATAGCTAGGTTTTCCCATTTGGTTGAAGGGGCTAGGCACGTGAAGGGCCTTCAGGGTTATGCTCTCCTTACATGTGTAAATGCAGAAAAAAGCAACCCTTAAGCGCATGTGCCCTAAGTGCTTTTTTATAATGATGTGCATAAGTTTTATAGTGCATAACTGCAAGGGAGGCACATATGTGGACGGAGAATGGGTGAGACAAGGGTGAGACTCCCTGTTATACATGTCACACTTATGTACAGTGGCGTAATAATAGGGAGGGTGGGAGTGGATAACTCTGGGCGTCATCTTGATGGGGGCACCAGCACCTCTACTCTCTCCCCCACTGCCGATGGAAGAGGGTCTCTTAAATGAAATCCTCTCCACATACCTCTTCCTACCTGCTGCTCATGTCAGCCCTCTCTCCAACATAACTTCCTGTTCATGAGACCAGGAAGTGACGTCAGAAGGAAAGATCAGCTGACGTAAGCAGCAAGTAGGAGATCCTTCTCACTGCCGACAAAGACATGAAGAGGTACCTGGGGTGATAATTGCGTCTAAAAGATTCCGAGAAAACAAAAAAAACTCTGTGGAGTGACGATGTTCCCAAATGGACTTTATTTGAAAGTATCAAAGTTCCAAAGATACACTAAAATCATCCACATAAAATAATTCCATTCACATAAAAGTAAATCATCCACATAAGAGCCTTAAAGGACCTAGTCCGCTAGGGATACAGGACCCAACATGGTCCACGTTTCGACAAAAAGTCTTCTTCAGGGGTCCCTGGGGGTCCTATAAAGGTGAGTACGTGGGAAACAATTGTGTGGTGAACCGGAAGTGAGACACTGCTTGCTTCCTCCACATCACCAGATGCAACTGTCCCTTGCTACACCACTACTCATGCATGCACCCCTTGCTGCATTTAACTGCCCACAGTTATATCAGGTCTATGGCCAGTATCATGACTTAATTTAAGGCATACCAATGCAGGTTATGTTGGTATTCTATTATGGAATCTGTGTGCTCAGATGCTGTTATAGGGTAGGCTTCATGTGCAGCATTGGGGCACCAAAATAGCACTGCCCACATATAGAATTGCCTCCTAAGAGGATAATTCTATAGTTGTGCATCTTTGTGGTACCTACTTTCTTTTATAGAATACTAGCAATGCCAAGAATTTGTGCACATATGCACCTAGGCGTGAGCAATGTTCCCTCTTAAGCTATGCGGGAATCCTCCAACCGCACTGCTGTCGTGTGTGTATGTTGGGGTGGGGGTGGGGGGTTGCTTCAATATTATTACTACTACTTCTAATCATTTCTATAGTGCTATTAGACATATGCACTTCTGTACATCAAAACACAGAAGAGACAGTCCCTGCTCAAAAGAGCTTATAATCTAGTCAAGACAGACAAACTGGATAAGAAGATGCATATATACACAGTGCTCAGGTGGGGGAATCACAGCCGGAATGATAAGACAGATATTGGTGCTTTTCAGGTGGGTTAGAGTTTGGAATCCTAAACAGGCCTTCTGAACAACCATCTTCACTTGCAGTTTAAACGACAATTTATTTAATAAGATGCAAATATAAAACCAAAGGTAAATCTAAGCAGTTTGCAATAAAAATTTAAAATAAACAATATAAAAATAGGGTAGGGAACAAAAATGAAATAAAACATAAAATACAATTGAAAACATGAGGAAAGAAGGGACTCAGCGATTACAATAAAAACAAAAAGATTGGGGAGAGGAAACAGAAAATGAGTTCTGCCCACACTGATATGATTTCCTTCAGGAATCGTAGGGGTAATACTAGTTGAAAATTTGTATACACTGACAGCGTTTTTCGGCGATGGTGTCACATCACCGAAGTTTAAAAGTGTATGAGTTTCAAACAAGGACTTCTATTGCAATTACGAGTCGGGTCTCCTGAAGAAGCAATCGAAACAGGGCCATGTAGAGACCCCTAACCCGCTATGAAGCTAAGTTATTACATTACTTACAGCTCATAGAGTGATGTTTGCTTGTTGAACACATAAAAAAGAAAAAACTTTCACACAAGAAGTTGCAAGATTGTAACATTTATTTATTTATTTTTGTAACCATATATGGAGCGTGACCAGCATTGAAACAGTTGCAATGACTGGAAGGCAAACTCTGGTTCATCTCTAGGGGGGAGCGTTCCTCCCTTGAAGAGTTTCACGTTTCTGAGTGACTCATAATTTGTTGATCACAATCCATATCCAGGTTGCTTGTTTGAATGTGAGGTCAGTTTATATATTTTTTGATCTAAGCACACTGATATGATGGCAACTTTTGGGAAAGGTTGCCATCAATGAAAAATAAATTAAGAGCAGAAGGCCAAGGAGAAATAATATGCCTTTTATTGTATCTTGAAGGTCGCAAATGATTTTTCTGAACGGAGATAAAAAGGCAAAGAATACCAGAGAGTAGGAGCCCTAACAGAAAATGAAGGATTCCTATGAAAATCAAGGAAAAGTTGTTGGAATGAAGGAACGACCAATAACTGCTGTTGTGAAGAGCATAGGGTTCATTGCGACGAGTATGGGTAAGAAAATTCAATTGAGTCAAGCTCTTAAAAGGGTACTGAAAGAACTCAAACATGAAATTGCTAATCTGCTGTTAGTGATCTAAGAACATAAGAATTGCCGCTGCTGGGTCAGACTAGTGGTCCATCCTGCCCAGAAGTCCGCTCACGTGGCGGCCCCAGGTCAAAGACCAGTGCTCTAAATGAGTCCAGTCTCACCTGTGTATGTCCCAGTTTAGCAGGAACTTGTCTAGCTTAGAAACATAGAAACATAGAAATAGAAACATAGAAAGTGACGGCAGATAAGGGCCAAGGCCCATCAAGTCTGCCCACACCAATGACTCTCCCCTACCTCCCTTTGTGAAGAGATCCCACCTTTCGATCCCATTTAGCTTTAAAATCAGGCACACTGCTGGCCTCAATCACCTGCATCGGAAGACCATTCCATCGATCCACCACCCTCTCGGTGAAGAAGTATTTCCTGGTGTCGCCATGCAATGTCCCTCCCCTGATTTTCCATGGATGCCCTCGTGTTGACGTTGGTTCCTTGAAGAAGAAGATATCCTCCCCCACCTCGATACGGCGCGTGAGGTACTTGAATGTCTCGATCATGTCCCCCTCTCCCTGCGTTCCTCTAGGGAGTAGAGCTGCAATTTATTCAGGCGTTCCTAATACGGGAGATCCCTGAGCCCTGTGACCATCCGTGTGGCCATTCGCTGGACTGATTCAAGTCTCAGCACATCTTTGCGGTAATGTGGTCTCCAGAATTGTACACAGTATTCCAGATGGGGTCTCACCATGGACCTATATAATGGCATTATGACTTCAGGCTTACGGCTAACGAAACTCCTTCGTATGCAACCCATGATTTGTCTGGCTTTAGATGAAGCTTTCTCCACCTGAGTTGCAGTCTTCATGTCCTCACTGATGATTACCCCTAAGTCTCGTTCCGCTACAGTTCTCTCTAGGATCTCACCATTAAGAGTGTAAGTCTTACATGGATTTTTGTTGCCAAGGTGCATGACCTTGCATTTTTTGGCATTGAAGTTTAGTTGCCAGGTCCTGGACCAATTCTCCAGTAGGAGGAGGTCGTGTGCCATACTATCGGTCTTGGATTTGTTGTCAGGTCCTGTTGTGTTCTTGTCCACTATATTGCATAATTTGGCATCATCGGCGAATAACGTTAATTTACCCTGAAGCCCCTCAGCCAAGTCCCTTATGAAGATGTTGAACAAGATTGGGCCTAAGACCGAGCCCTGCGGCACTCCACTTATCACCTCTGTCGTTTCGGAGGGGGAGCCATTCACCACCACCCTCTGAAGTCTACCTCCTAGCCAGTCCCCCACCCATGTAGTCAAGGTATCTCCCAAACCTATAGAGCTCATCTTGCTCAACAACCTGCAGTGTGGTACGCTATCGAATGCTTTGCTGAAATCTAAGTACACGATGTCCAGGGACTCCCCAATATCCAGCTTCCTCGTCACCCAGTCAAAGAAGCTGATCAGGTTGGATTGACAGGACCTCCCCTTTGTAAACCCATGTTGACGGGGATCTCGCAGATTCCCCTCATTAAGGACCGTATCCAATTGGTGTTTGATTAGAGTTTCCATTAGTTTGCTTACTATTGATGTGAGACTCACTGGTCTGTAGTTCGTAGCTTCCGTCCTGCTTCCTTTTTTGTGGAGTGGAATGACATTAGCCGTTTTCCAGGCTAGCGGGACTTTTCCTTTGCTAAGGGAGAGATTGAAGAGTGTTGATAGTGGTTTCGCCAAGGTGTCTCTTAACTCCCTGAGTACTCTGGGGTGTATGTTGTCTGGCCCCATAGCTTTGTGAACCTTGAGTTTGGATAGTTCACTGTAGACACTACTGGGCGTAAACTCGAAGCTGCAAAATGGGTCTATCGAGCTATCCCCTGTTGGTAGCTGAGGGCCGGATCCCTGCGCCTCACGGGTGAAAACTGAGCAAAAGTATTCATTTAACAGTTTAGCCTTCTCGGAGTCCGATTCTACTTAGTTCCCGGCCGGTTTCCTAAGGCGTACTATCCCTCCTGTGTTCCTGTTTCTATCACTAATATACCTAAAGAATGCTTTATCGCCTTTTTTGATATTCTTTGCTAGATTCTCCTCCGCCTGCAATTTGGCCTCTCTGACTGCTGTTTTGACGATTCTTGACTTGGCCAGATAGTCTTCCCTGGAGCCCTGCTTCCCTGAATGTTTGAAGGAGATGAATGCTCTTTTCTTCTCTTTTATGAGGTTGGAGACCTCCGTAGAGAACCACTGCGGTTTGTTTTTTCTTCGTCGTTTACTTACAGATTTAATAAATCGGTTTGTTGCTTCGTGCATGGTAGCTTTCAGTGTTGACCACAATTCCTCTACATTATCAGTCTCTGCTTGGTTTTGCAGCGACTGATGGATGAATTCCCCCATGTCCTCGAAGTTGGTGTCCTTGAAGCTGAGGACCTTAGTTAATGTGTTGGATTTGGTGAAACCTTTTCTGAGGTTAAACTATACCATGTTGTGGTCACTGGATGACAGCGTGTCTCCCACAGAGACATCTGTGACACTTTCTCCGTTGGTAAGTATTAGGTCTAGAATCGCCTGATCCCTAGTTGGCTCCAAAACCATTTGCTTGAGTCTTGCTCCCTTTATAGAGTTTAATAGCCTTCTGCTGCTGCCGGTCGCAGAGGAAAGTGTGTTCAAATTCACATCAGGCATATTGAAGTCACCCATCAATACTGTGTCCCCACGCAAGGTGATATTCTCTATGTTCTCGATTAATTCCATATCAAGGTCTTCCTGTTGCCTTGGAGGTCTGTATACTATGCCAAGGTACAGACATTTGTCCTTTCCCCTGGCCAAATTTACCCAAAGGGATTCCCCTGTGTACCTAACATCTGTGATTCTGGTAACTCTGATGTCATCTTTGGCATATAGTGCTACCCCTCCTCCCATTTTGCCCTCCCTGTCTCGGCGGAACAAATTGTAACCCCGTATGACCATGTCCCACCTGTGGGAGTCCGTAAGCCAGGTTTCGGATATCGCCACCACATCTAGGTCGGCGCCCCTCATTTCCGTCTCCAATTCCAGAATCTTGTTGCCCAAACTGTGGGCATTGACGTACATAGCCTTCCAAATCCTAGGTTTGTTATGGCTATCTAGAGATATTCCCGATTGAGCTCCATCAGCTCCTTTGGTATTGTTTGCAATGTGTGTATTCTCCTTAGACCCTGAAACACAGTGTGAACTTACCCCGGACTCGAAAATGTCAGTATCCCCCCCAGATCCATGATTGCTATGTGTATATACCTCAGATCCTGAATGGTATTTGCAGCTTACATCATTAGATAGGTTATTAGTGCCCGTACCCTCCCCCAACTTACCTAGTTTAAAGCCCTATGGAGTAGGCGGGCTAATCGGTGTCCAAAGACGTTCTTCCCTCTGCTGGACAGGTACAACCCATCTGGTCCCTGTAGTCCTTGTAGTGCCTCTCCGTGGTTCAGGAACCCGAAGTTCATCTCCTTGCACCATCCTTGCAGCCAGTCGTTTGCCTTCTGGATCCGATTCTCTCTGGCTCTTCCCTTGCCCCTTACTGGAAGGATCGAGGAGAACACAACCTGCGCATCCAACCTCCTCAGCTTCTCACCCAGGGCACCAAAGTCCTCAGGTATCCTCTCCGGGGTGCTCCTGGCGGTATCGTTGGTTCCGACATGGATAAGAAGCATGGGGAAGTGGTCCTGGGGCTTGATGAGACTGTCCAAGCAGGCGGTTACATCCCGGATCCTGGCTCCTGGCAAACAGCAAACCTCTCTCGATTGAATATCTGGTCTGCAGATTGGGCCCTCCGTGCCCCTCAGCATTGAATCCCCAATTACCACCACTCTACGCTTCTTAGGGGAGGACCGTACTGATGTCTCTGGGACCGGAACTTCCTGCTGGATATCTTCCTGTTCCTCATTGTCAGGTCTTCCCTGAAGCAGCTGGAATCTGTTCCTCAATGGGATTTGCGGGGTTGATGTAGAACTACCCTGTGTGTGAGAAAAAGAGACAGTATATGAGGAAGGTTTTTTGTGTTTGCCTGTGGAGGAGGTTACCAGCTGCCAGGAGTCAGCGTCGTCAGCCTCCTCCTGAATTCCAATTGTTGGTCCCAATGAAGCAGGAATGGTGGTTTTGGGCGTCCCGAGGATGGTCCTGCCAGGTTCCTGTACGGTGATCTGGGACAGTTCCTGGATGACTTCATCGATGTAGGCCTCATCATCCCGGATACTTCTTAAGCGCATGACCTCCTCTCTCAAGCTATTCAGTTCTTGTAAAAGGCTGTTCTCTAGTTGATCCGTCGTTTCTGTCTGCGTAGAAACTGTAGCCATTTTTGTGGGGATGGCCTCGGTCTGTACAGATACCTCTGTGCTCTGTCCCAGCTCTCCCTCTGTTTCCGTGGCCACCCCCTCGATCCCTTTGGTGACTGGACCGCCTACCTTGATTGTAGTCCTGTTGCTTCTGGTTCTACCTGCCATTTTTTTTTTTTTTTTTAAGATATTTGTAAGTTATTTAATCGGGTATTCGTTAGTTGTCAGACAGTTGAAGGTTAGAAGGATGAAGGTTAGAAGGATGAAGGGTGTCAGCTAATTGTTAGTTATACTGCCTGTTTATTAGTTTGCAAGTTTGAGGATAGGGTGACTGCTGGTAAGAAGAAATTAGAAATTAAGCAGCAAGTTTAAGAAAGTTTAAGGAAGTTAGTGATAGAAAGCAGCAAGTTTAAGAAAGTTAGTGATAGAAGGTTATAGAGGGGCTGGGATAGCTTAAAAGCTGGGTTAAAGGTTAATTAGCTAGTTATCAGTGAAGGTGATTGTACTCTGCCTTGTTGTGTATTCGGATCCTACGTTGGCAGTTTTCTGGAGCCCCTCCTAGAGGTCCTTCTCGAGGCCCTTCGCAAAGGCGCTCTCGCTAAGGTGAGCGCCTTTGCCGCTCGCCTTCGCCGCGCGCCGAACGGCTGCGCGCCGTTAGCTCGCCCCCTTTTATGGGGGATCTCGGCTGTGACGTCGGGGGTGGGCGGAGCTACCACCCGCCTCTGTCCGCTCCCTTTGCCGCTTCTCCTGCCTTCTCCGCTCCTCTCCGCCCCCTTGTACCGCCTCCTCCGACTCTCCTGCGCTTCTCCTGCCCTGCACCTGGACTCAAGCACACACACACAGCACCTCTGATCCTCCGATCCTCTCCGCTCTCAGCTCCCCACGTGCTTGTGTCCAGAAGGCTGGTTCAGCGATGTGGACCCTCTGCCTGCTCGCCCCCTTTTATGGGGGATCTCGGCTGTGACGTCGGGGGTGGGCGGAGCTACCACCCGCCTCTGTCCACTCCCTTTGCCTCTTCTCCTGCCTTCTCCGCTCCTCTCCGCCCCCTTGTACCGCCTCCTCCGACTCTCCTGCCCTGCACCTGGACTCAAGCACACACACACAGCACCTCTGATCCTCCGATCCTCTCCGCTCTCAGCTCCCCACGTGCTTGTGTCCAGAAGGCTGGTTCAGTGATGTGGACCCTCTGCCTGCTCGCCCCCTTTTATGGGGGATCTCGGCTGTGACGTCAGGGGTGGGCGGAGCTACCACCCGCCTCTGTCCGCTCCCTTTGCCGCTTCTCCTGCCTTCTCTGCTCCTCTCCGCCCCCTTGTACCGCCTCCTCCGATTCTCCTGCGCTTCTCCTGCCCTGCACCTGGACTCAAGCACACACACACAGCACCTCTGATCCTCCGATCCTCTCTGCTCGCAGCTCCCCACGTGCTTGTGTCCAGAAGGCTGGTTCAGCGATGTCAAGCTTAGTCTTGAAATCCTGGAAGGTGTTTTCCCCTGCAACAAACTCCATCAGAAGTATCTGAAGATTGGAGGGTGGCTAATGTTACACTGGTTTTTAAAAAGGGTTCCAGGGGTGTTCTAGGAAATTAAAGAGCAGTGAGCCTGACTTCAGTGCTGGGAAAAATAGTTGAAACCATTACAAAAAATGAACACATAGACAAACGTGGTTTAACGGGACAGAGGTCATAGCCTGAAACTGAGTGGCAGCAGGTTCAGGACAAATGTCAGGAAGTTCTGTTTCACACAACGAGTGGTGGGCGCTTGGAATGCTCTCCCGGATAAAGGACGGGCAGTTGATGTAGTGTATCTAGATTTTTGGAAAGCTTTCAACAATGTTCCTCGTGAGAGGCTCCTGAAAAAAATTAAAGAGTCATGGGATAGGAGGCAATGTTTTTTTGTGGATTAGATATTGGTTATTGGATAGAAAACAGAGGGTAGGGTTAAATGACAATTTTTCTCAATGGAGGAGGGTAAATAGAGTGTCACAGGGGGGCTGTACTGGGACTGGTGCTATGTAAACATATTTATAGATGATCTGGAAATTGGAATGACGAGTGAAGTGGTTAAATTTGCAGATGACATTAAACTGTTCAAATATTTTACAAAGCGTACAGACTGTGAAAAATTGCAGGAAGATCTTAGGAAATTGCTGGGCATACAAATGGCAGATGAAATTTAATGTGGACAAATGCAAAGTGATGCACATTGGGAAGAATAATCCAAATCATAGTTGCCAGATGCAAGGGTCTACCTTAGGGGTCAACGCCCAAGGAAAATATCTAAGTGTCGCCATAGGCAATATGCTGAAAGCCTTCTGCCAAATGTGCAGTGGTGGCCATAAAAGCAAACAAAATCGTAGGAATTATTAGTAAAGGGATGCTAAATAAGACTAAAAATATTATAATGCCTCTGTATCACTCCTTGGTGCAGCCAGAACTGAATGCAATACTCAAGGTGAGGTTGCACCATGGAGTGATACAGAGAGAAGATATAGCAGAATTAGAAAAGGTTCAGAGAAGAGCAACCGAGATGATAGACGATGGAACTCCTCTCGAATGAGGAAAGACTAAAGAGGTTAGGGCTCTTCATCTTGGAAAAGAGAGCCGAAGTCTACAAAATACTGAGTGGTATAGAATGGATACATGTGAACTGAGTTTTTACTTCATCAGAAGTTACAGGGAAATACTTTTAAAACAAATAGAAGAAAATATATTTTCACTCACAGAATAGTTAAGCTCTGGAATACATTTCCAGAGGATGTGGATTGGCCACGTGGAAACAGGATACTGGGCTAGATGGACCATTGGTCTAGAAACATAGAAACATGACAGCAGATAAAGGTCAAATGATCCATCTAAACTACCCATCCACAGCATCCTTTATCTCCTCCTCTCCCTAAGAGGTGCCATGCTTTCTTAAATTCAGTTTTGTCTCCACCACCTCTACTAGGAGACTATACCACACATCTACCACCCTTTCTCTAAAAAAAAGTATTTCCTTAGATTACTCTTGAGTCTATCACCTCTTAAGTTCATCCCATGCCCTCTCACTTGAAAGAGACTCACCTCAATCACATTTATGCATGTAGGTATTTAAACGTCTCAATCATATGAGGTCTGACAAGTTTGCTAACTTGTCTCCGTGCGCTTACATTGGCAGCACTGTACAAACAACTCGGTAAGGTTTCATAACCTTGGCATATTGATGTTTCACAGCTGTATTCGTGTCAACATGTGATGGTGTCTTGCTGAGTGGCCTTTATTATTGTTGCGTGTTTTTGTGTACCTCCCGCAAACATGTCAGAGCTGAATGAGAGCAACGACCAAACATTAAATTTCTTGTTAAACTTGGCAAGAATGGAAGTGAAATAAGGGACATGTTAATCCAAGTTTATGGTGTAGGTATTCAAAAGGATTTACCAGAGAACAGCTTCATTGGCACTTAACTGCCTAGTGTCAATGAATATGTATTCTGACTGCTGTGGCACTATTGGGTTAGTGTCAGGTTGGTCTGGGCATGGAGTCAGGACAGGGCTGGGACTTCTGGTTAACAGCGATATTTTTGTCTGTTAACCGTACAGGTGCCAGGTAAAATTAGGATAGCAAAATAGCTGTCCTAACTGTGTCTGGCCAGTTATCTGGACACTAATGCATTGAATATCAAGGTCAGATTCAACTTGTAATGGTCAGTGGATCACGGCCTTGAACCTCCAGCAGTCAGCAGGTTTACATAATGGGGAGGGGGGGGGGGCGGTAGGCATCCCACTACATCTGCATGAGTAAACTTGTATTGTAAAATCTTGCACTGTAACTATGGCAAATCTAACCTGTAAACTATCTGTGTGTCAAATTAGGATAAAACTTGTACTGAAAACCTTGCAGTGTAAGGATAACTGTGGCAAATTGTGACCAGTAAATTGTATATTATGTACATTTACATTGGACTCTAGTATGTGTCAAGTTAGGATAAAAACTTGTATCGAAAGCGTATACTGAAATTATGGCAAATCCAATGCAAATTGTAACCTAACTGTACTGTATATTATGCATGTTTAATTTGTAACCCGTTCTGAGCTCTTTGGGGACAACAGGATAGAAATATTACATGTGTAGGTGACACACAATCAGTCTAAAAGAGGGATATCAAAGTCCCTCTTCGAGGGCCGTAATCCAGTCGGGTTTTCAGGATTTCCCCAATGAATATGCATGAGGTCTATTTGCATGCACTGCTTTCATTGTATGCTAATAGATCTCATGCATATTCACTGGGGAGGAGGGATTTTGACACCCTGGTCTAAAATGACCTTCAGGATTTCCTACATTTGTGCTACTTTTATGAAAAAAAAAAAAAAATGAACCATTTTTCTCTGTATCTTATTTGGGAATCAGAAAAGGGGACCAGAAAGATAATTAGGGAAATTATCTTCTGCTCCTTTGTATGGTGTAGTCTCTGGGAGAGTTTGAGCACAGTGTTCTGCTTGGTCTATGCGAAGGGTTGTACAAAGGACCCTATGACGTGGCCCTTCCGTGGGGCCCGCCTGCTCAACAGCCCTTTAAAGGGATGGAGATCGGATCAGGCCTGCTGGGCGCGGAGTTGATGTTGGGCAGCTGAGGAGGACTTCCAATGGGGCAGGCAGAGGCTGCTTCAGTCTAAGTAGTGCTGAAGTGTGTTTGCAGTCTAAAGTGTGTAAAGCTGCTTTACCTGGATGAGAATGTGATTTTGGGGAAAAAACAGGCAGAATGATAGACTGGTTGGGGAGTGGGGGTGTCATGTGATGCAGCTTGCCTGAGCAGACATGGTAAAGTGGCGCTCCGAGAAAACCAATCCAAATTGGTCTATTTTATCCCCAGGACACAAATTTTCCTCTTGGCAAGAAGCTCCAGGATGTGAGAGGACCAGACTGATTCTATTTATAGCCTCTTGTAGTCTGGCATGCCCACCGCGGGCAGTAAAGAAATGGGTCATATCGCCTTGACCCCACTACTGAAAAAATCTGACCTTGACCCTTCCATATCATCCAGCTATCGCCCAATTGCAAATATCCCTCTCCTAACCAAGATGCTAGAGTTCATCATTTCTACCCTATCAATATGGCTTTCGTCCTAACTTCAGAACCGAATCCCTACTGTCTTCCCTGATTTCAAGGGTTCAACAACTTCACTCTCGAAACAAGTTCGCCGTCCTCCTACAATTTGACCTTTCCGCTGCTTTCGACGTTGTTCACCATGATATTCTTGTTTACCAACTCTCTGAGATAGGTATCAACTCCACAGTCCTAAGTTGGTTCTCTAAATTCCTCTGCTCTCGTTCTTACATTGTTAATATGAATGGCACCTCATCCTTCCCCTGGAAACCGAATTGTGGAGCCCCGCAAGGCTCTCCACTATCCCCTATCCTTTTCAACATCTATATGTCCTCCCTAAAACTCCTCCACCTATCCCCCCTTGAAACAATTTACACTTATGCAGATGACATCCTTGTCCTCCTCGAGACCGATTTGAACCTCACCGACCTGTCTAAGAACATATCCTCTTGTATAATGAACCTACAATCCTGGGCCCACACTGTGCAAATGAAATTGAATGAGTCCAAAACAAGACTTCTTTGGCTCGGTCCAAAACTAGATCACCTACCCACCTCTATCCCACTACTCTCTGGCTCCTCTCTGCAGCTTGAGTTCTCGAGCAAGGTCTTGGGCATCATCATTGATTCCACATTGTCCTTCAATGACCACCTCTAATCCTTGGTACAAAAAATGCTTTTTCAGCCTTCACATGCTGAGGAAATTTAGATCCTGCTTCCATCAAAAACATTTTACCCTCCTTGTCCAATCCATCATCCTCTCCAGATTGGACTATTGCAACTCTATCTACTTAAGCCTAACTAAGAAAAACCTCCACAGACTCCAACGGATTCAGAATGCCGCGGCCAAGCTCATCTTCGCTAAAAGTAAATTTGACCATGTCTCCCCGCTCCTGGCCAAGCTCCACTGGCTTCCAATAATTGCCAGGGTCCACTATAAATATGCCTGTTTAACTTTCAAAATCCTATATGGTATCCTCCCTCCTTTTATCCCTCTTTCTTGGAATTCCTCAAACCCTAATACCACCAGATCCTCCCACAAATTAAAACTATCCTTCCCCTCGCTAAAAGGCATTTCCCACACAGGAAAGCTAGGGACCTCCCTCAACTTCAAAATCACTGAGCTCTGGAACAACCTTACCTCCCCTCTTCGGAACTTGAGCTCTCTCCAAGTTTTCCGCAAACATCTGAAAATCTGGATTTTCTCAAAAAATGTAAGTCTCCCTCCAACTTAGGAATCAAGGAAACTCTTATATCTTGGCATCCCAAGTCCTCTAAATTTTTCTTCACACTTCTACCTCTAACCCTCTGTTGTAGTTACTTCCTATTTCTCCTACTGTAAACCGCGTCGAGCTCTACGAACGTGGAGATGATGCGGTATACAAACCTAAGGATTAGATTAGATTAAAGAACAAGCTGAAACCCTCACCAGCCAAGATAATGTCAGAGCCTGCTTTATTTACTATCCCAGCAGGAAAATGGATCCAAGAGATTACTAAATCTGTCTGGGAAGCATTCGCGGACAGTCTTAACAAACTGCAATCTGCAGTTGATGAGCTCAACAAAAATTTGATTCGCACCATAGAAGACTATCAGAAGTGGAACAACGATTTTCCACACAGAAGGATAATAGTACCACATGGCCAGCCAGATCACGGCGCTGCAAAAAGAAACCTGCAGGAGAAGATCAAAGGACAAAAATAGGTACAATAACCTGCGCTAGGTAGGCCTGCCTAAGACTGTTACAGATGGGGGCTTGTACTACATTTTTAGCAGCTGAAATCTGACCATGAACAATTCAACTGCGAGCGGGCCCTTCAGATTGGTCCTAAAAGGCAAGAGAAACACCGACCCTGCACAACTATTGCCAGGTACTGTAACTGGCGAGAAAAGGAACAGATTCTCACCTATAGAAAGTCTGGACCTCTGGACTATAAAGGGACAAAGCTGCTCTTATTCAATGACTATTTCACCAGTGGCCAGCGAAAACCATGGTTCCGTTTTTCACAGAATTGCACCATAAGGGTATCCACTTTGCCTCAGTATATCCAGCAAAATTGAGGGTTTGGCATACAGATAAAGCTCTGCTATTGCAGTTGGTTCAATCCCTATGGAACATATGTATTAGATTGTACTATCAGATAGATTCCTCTCACTGCACACCATGACCATAAAATCATGACATCATGCTCTTCTGAACCTTAACCCTTGTGCTGTTAATGTATCCCTATGAGTGTTAACTGTAACCCTATGTAAGGTAATACTGTACAACTGTGAACGCACCTTAACCCTATGTCATTGTAACCCTATGAGTGCTAACTGTACTCCTATATAATGTAACTACTTTACAACTGTGAATGTCAATTTGTAACCCATTCTGAACTCTCCAGGGACTCAGGATGGGATATAAAACCAAATAAATAAATTAACTTTCATAGCATTTTGTAACAAGACAATGAAGCCATCGGCACAGTGCGCAGCGGCCTATAGGAAGGCGAATAGAATGCTAAGTATTATCAAGAAAGGTATTACAACTAGAACGAAGGAAGTTATCCTGCCGTTGTATCGGGCGATGGTGCGCCCGCATCTGGAGTACTGAGTCCAGTATTGGTTGCCATACCTTAAGAAGGATATGGTGATACTCGAGAGGGTCCAGAAAAGAGCGACACGATTGATAAAAGGTATGAAAAACCTTTCATATGTTGAAAGATTAGAGAAACTGGGGCTCTTTTCCCTGGAAATGCGGAGACTTAGAGGGGACAAGATCATGAAGGGCATAGAGAAAGTGGAGAGGGACAGATTCTTTAAACTTTCAAAAACTACAAGAATGAGAGGGCATTTGGAAAAATTAAGAGGGGATGGATTCAGAACCAATGCTAGGAAGTTCTTTTTCACCCAAAGGGTAGTGGACACCTGGAATGCGCTTCTGGAGGGTGTGATAGGACAGAGTACGGTATTGGGGTTCAAGAAAGGATTAGATAATTTCCTGAAGGAAAAGGGGATAGAAAGGTATAGATAGAGGATTACTATACAGGTCCTGGACATGATGGGCCGCTGCGTGAGCGGACTGCTGGGCATGATGGACCTCTGGTCTGACCCAGCAGAGGCACTGGTTATGTTCTTATGTTTTTTAGAAGGGGGGAGGAGGAAGGAATATAATTTAAAAAAATACTGTTCCATAAGCAGTTCAATTATTTGGGGATGAAGCATGCTACTGCTTTAATTTGCAGTCTGTGCTTAATTTTGCTGAAAGCAGTGTTTATCTCTCTCCTTACTCTTGGTTTAAAGTTGGTTGTTGACAACTCTCAAGTGTGTCAAGCTGTCATCGCTAATAATTGCTTAAGGACCCTTAACTTCTACAAATGTTGGTACCAGCTCAAAGGCCTAGTTCGCCCCGTAAAAGAGAAGGAAAAGAAGAAAAAAAATTTCTTCTGATGAATTTTTGATTTTCCTGCTTGGCAAAGAGACGTTTGCAATTCAAAGGAATAGCTTAAAGTGATATTATAAAATGGAATATGAAGTGCACTGTTCAGAACGACACTTTGCTTTTAATGTGAACCTAAAAAATTGTCAGTGCCTTTTTTGATTAGATGATATGAGGGGTTTTTTTTTGTACTTGATCTAAGCATTGAGAGGAAGGGGGTAGAATCATGCCACTTGCATTTGAATATGTAATCAGCTAGCTCTAAAGTACTAGCGATAAAGCAATACCAGTTCTGCCTCCGGGCGGCACCTCTATCTGTGGGTCAATGCCATCTCTCTTTAGATCATTGCTGTGCCACTCTCTTGGTTGCTGCTTTATTAGGCCCAATTAGGAAGGCTGTCACTTTTGTTGATGATGGAGAAGAAAGATCAGGGAATCGCTTGTGTCTTCTCTCTATCAGGACAGGTCTCAAAGTCTAAAATGATTGCTGGGGGCCACAGATTTATTTCATGGCAGAGAAAGAAAAGGCAGAAATATATAAACCGCTTGAAATGACTTTCCTTTGATATCACTGTGTATAATTTCAGATCCACAGAGGGGAGAATCACAATACACAAAAGTTGTTTTCTTTAGTTGAGGAATGGTGCATCTAATGGGTTCTATGATATCCTAATCAAAAACACTAGCTTGTTCTGCTTAGATTTCCATCTGTGACTCAGTTATTCTGAGTTCTTGCTGAAAATACACTCTTGTCTCTTCTAACTTTGTATGCTGTTCTGGGCTTAAATTGTTTAGGAGTTTCTCCCACTTCGTGCCACCGAATGGCGAGGCTCAATATTAGGAGGTTTCATTCAAAAGTGAGGATTCTAGACTTTAGGAAAATTAGCTTTATCAAGATGGGGAAATACCTCAAGGAGTCCGTAACTGCATGAGAACATCAGGGGGGGGGGGGGGAAGAGGATAGAAAAGCAGTGGAAAAAACAGAGATATATTTCAAGGGCAACAAACCTTTTTATTAGGAAACTCAATAGAAGGAGGACAAAGGAATCCCTACGATTCTTGAAAGTACTAGTTGAAAAAGCAAAGGGTAAACCACAAGAGATTGTAGAAAGATGGGGACAAGCAACAAAACACTGCCTTTGGAGAATTTTTTTCAAAAACATGGCCCTGTATGTAAATCTAAATAAAAAATATCTGGAAAACCTAAGTGAAGCTTGTAAAGTAGTCAGGAAAGCAGAGATGTAAATGGAATAAAAAAATAGCCAATACAGTAAAATGAGAACAAGAACAAGGCTTTTTTTTTTTTAACATATGTTAGTGGCTGATCTGTCCTGCTCACCCCACCCCTGTAAGGTCAGCTCTGAATACATAAATACTAACAGTATTTATGAGTAAATTATTACAAATACTGTTTAATAAAGATGTCTTCCTTTGGTGCTTATGCATAGAAGGGGCAATCTTCAAACCACGTGGGTATCTGTAAGTTAATGTACACAAATAAGTTGAGCAAAAAATATATTATTATTTCTCAGTATTAATATCTATATATCAAGGTTGACCAATATATGTATATGTTGCAAAAAGTATCTTTAAATGGAAAGTGGAAAGACCTCAGTTTCTTTTATTCCCAACTCATTATAGAGAGGATCTACTCTGTGGGAATTAGTATAATTATTGGTTGACCACCTCGACCATAATCAATACATCCAAATCTTCAAAATATGCAAAATTTTCATAAAACTAGGAACTTAGCTGTGAATAGCAGATCAAAAATTCTAATCACTGATCCCAATGGGGCCCATTTTGCCCTGGCTTTCATCAGGAGATCAGGAACAAATCCTCACAAAGCTGTGTTCCAAACATTATTCAAACCTTTGTAGGTAAACCTGCTTATCGATCAACAGCTACCTCAGGTAACTGCTTTCAGTAATGGCGCAGTTACTTGAGATACTAAAATGAACCAGAAAATGATACAAAACCCCAGAAACCTCCTCCTCCCCCCCTCTCGCTCAAATGAAATGAAATAGAAAACCCAGTGTGCACACTCCTGGTGCAAGGTACTTCGTCCAGTAATTGGGACATCTGGAAATGTTAACTATATTGGTAACATTACGGTGCAATGCAAAGTTATGGCCTGTCGCAAGAATTTGCTATGTATATGACACATTTACATTTATAAGACTGAAAAGCATTAACTTTGCTTCTTGCTGTTTCACATTTTAAGGAGGAATAAGCTGTGCTCTCAGCTCATAACTCACATTCCACTGCAGGTGATAACCTGTTTATTGAGCACATGTTAAAGACATATTCTGTTTTTAATGACCATTTAGTCACTGGCATATCAACCATCCATATTCCCTACTTAGGGAGTGCATGCAAGGCTTATTAAATATTAAGAAGTGGTTCATTACTGCTCAGCAGTGTCACAAGAGAGAAGAGCTGCCTGTTTGGAAAATGATAGGCCTGTATTCTTTAAAACGGTGGCTCCATCTCTCAGGCTGAGAACTAATGTTTGCCTGGCTAAAGAGGCATGAAAACCAAGTCTTTCAGCACGAGTGAAGAACTTAAAAACTGAAGTTATGAATAGAAGAATCGTAAGTTCACAGACGGATTGAAAAAGTACACATTGAGGGGCATTTTTGAAAAGGATGTCTAAGTCCGACTTGGACATGTCCCACTAAACGTCCAAATTTGGAAAGCACAGAAATGTCCATTTTCAAATGGGATGTCCAAATAATTTTTTGGGGGGGGAAATCACCTACTTAGACATCTCGACCACCAAAATATCTAGACTGCCAGGACATCTAACTTTATAACCATGTTAGTCCTTTCTATGCCAAATTGCATTGGTTGCCATTTGGAGCTAGAGTGTTTTCTAAGTTTGGGTGTATTTGTTATAAGGCACTTTTTAGATTATTGCCATCCTATTTGGTTTCTTATTTGAAATTGTCTTGTTCAATAAAAGGTACCAGAAACTCGGGTATGTTCGTCTTCCCTGCCCCAAGGGCCTGCCGTTACAAAACCTTTTTGGACAGGACATTGGAGTATCAGGCTGGGAAGATGAATTCCTGGTTAAATCTGCCGATTGCTCAAACCTATTCTTATTTTACATTTAGGAAATCATTAAAAACTTATTTATTCGTTAAACAAGAATGCTGATTTTAATTTTACGATGTGTTTTTTTATTTTTATTCTTCTAAACTTTTTTTTAGTAATTGGGAACTGTATTTTAACTAATGCTGTATCTGACTGCTGTATGAAATATTATTTTATGAAATTGTATTTTTTCGCTGAAATGTTTCAGGTTTTCTTCTGTTGTGAACCACCTAGAACTGGGGACTGCAAAGCTTTCATCTGGCTTAGGGCTTTCTCGGACCAGGGGGTACTCCCCTAACACTATTCTTGTCTTGTGTGACTGCAGTATTCTGTTAGCATGATATTTCTGTGTAGCATTCTGTAATAACTTGGCTTGTTCAGTTTTCTTGATAGTAGAGGGGATATATGTGAAGGGGAGGGGAGACAGGGGCTTTGTTGGTCCGTGCTCTGTATATTTGTATTTATAAAATCACAATTGTTCAGAATATTGTTTCTTTTTATACTTCAATAAAATACGTTCAATATAAAATCATAACTGCGGCTTGTGCAGATGGGATCAGATGGTTTGTGGGGACTGAGCTCGCGGAGATGGGGCGTAAACGGGGTTTTTAAATTTTAGTCCTAGTAGTTTGCCAGTCCACAAAATAATTCTTTTATTTCTGCCCGTCCACGGGTGTGAAAAGGTTGAAAAACACTGACCTAGAACTGTTGGTAGGGCAGTATATAAGAAAATTAATTATTATTAAATTATTATTATTCGTCATTTTTGACCACAAAAATGTCCAAGTTAGAAATGTCCAAATCAGCACCATTTAGACATAGGAGGGGGCTACCATTCTAATGGACTGGCCACATAGACAGGCCAACAGAACAGTGAGATACCTTTAAGAGCACTGCTGTGAATTTCACCTAAAGGGTACCAGATATACATCTTACCATATACCCCTTATAATTTTTGGTGAGCCCTCCAAAACTCCCCCAAAATCTACTATACCACTCCAATAGCCCTTACATTAATAACATGAGAAATTAAGGGCTCCTTTTACAAAGGTTCGCGAGCAGTTTTAGCTCGTGCTAGCCGCTACTGCCTCCTTTTAAGCAGGCGGCAATTTTTCAGCTAGTGTGCACTAATCTGGTGCGTGCGCTAAAAACGCTAGCAAACCTTTGTAAAAGGAGCCCTAAGCTTGTTAACTTTTACTGAACTGGGAACATATTTTTCTAGAAACAAAAACCTCAAATATCCTTCGTGCAAATCCTGTTCTAAACAAAGGGAAATTCACTTCTTACTCTCTTACACTAGCATAATTTTAAGCCTTTTTCTTAGGCTCAACAACGCACCGTGGACTTAAAACTCAATAAAGCCACTGCTTTACAACAGGAAAGGGCTTTGGCTGGGCAGACTTGCCACAAGAACAGCAGTGGGTATAAAAGACATGCGGGCCTGATCCAGCATAGCGCTGGGAAAGATAAGTGTTTTATCATAATAGTATTAGCTACATTACATACTGGCACACAATCCGGATGCAGCCCGATTACACTAGCGGGAAGCAATTTTATGGTCGCTCCCGACACAGCTGTTCTTTAGGAGTTTAGAGTAGGGCTCCCAGCGCATGTGGATGTAAAGTGTATAATCTAGTGATCCTTAGGATCAATCACTATTGAGATTTAAGATTGATAAATTTAATTTATTGAAATGTTTGAAGATTTTAAAAGTATTTTAAAAAAAAGTATTTATTATTGGAAAAAAAAATTTATGATTGGAAATAGGAGGGTTTTTTAAAAAAAAAAAATGCCGATGAGGTAGCCTGAATGCATATAAAATAGCAGTAGGCTTGAGTCTGAGGCTTTTCTCCCCCTTTACAAGATTCCTGTTGTATAGCAGTGGCTTTATTGAGTTTTAAGTCCACAGTGCGTTGTTGAGCCTAAGAAAAAGGCTTAAAATTATGCTAGTGTAAGAGAGTAAGAAGTGAAATCCCCTTTGTTTAGAACAGGATTTGCACTAAGAGTATTTGAGGGTTTAAAAAAAAAAAAAATCTTTATTCATTTTAAAATCAAAAATAAGTGCAACATATTATACATACATTTTATACTTTAACAGCACTTAAATTCTATCAAATCATATTTTATAACAAATACATATATCATCCCCCCCTTTCTACATATCCAACAATTGCACTCAGCTTAGGCAGAGTACGGCACAAGAAAAGCATGAAGGGAGGCTGCAGGCTGTGTTTTAGAGTTGCTGCCGCAGCCGACATTCCCCTGCCACAAAAACGGATGAGAGTGGAGGTGAAGGGGGAGAATGTACCAGAGCAGGAAGGCCCCCCCCCCCACGACAGTTTTTTTTAAAGGTAGAATGGGGGATAGGTTTCCAAGACATGCTAGACTGGGGGTGAGGAGGGAAGGGAAAGAACTTATAGGGCCATTAGAGAGAGAGATGGTGGGCAATGTTGTGGAGGGAGAGAAAAGGAGAGTAGTTGGGCATGGAGTGCTGTGAAGAAAAGGGGAATGAGATACTTGAAGGGAAGACAGTTGGAAAGAGAAAGGCAGAGATGGTGGACCTGGGGGTGGTGTAGAGGGAGGGAGATATATAGAATAGGAGAATAGGATAGTTGGAAATGGAGAGATATGGCATGGGAGGGCAGTTGGGAAGAGAAAGGGAGAGAATTGGACTTGGGGATGGAAGGAGGATAAGGAGGGAGGGAGAAATGTTAGAGCTGAGAGTGGGAGGGAAAGAGATAGTATACATGGGAAAAGGAAGAAAGGAGAATTATTGGACATGGTGATGGGAGAGGAGTGAGGTAGAGAGAGATGAGAAGAAATGTTGGATTTGGTGGAGAGGAAACAGTGGTACAGATGGAAATGGATGCAAAAGGGAGGAATGCTGGACATGGTGGTAGAGGGAATGGAGGAAGAGATGTGGCATGGAGCTGGAGAGGGGTGATAGAAGCAGAAATGTTGGACATAGGGCTGGTGGGCAGGAAGACATATTGGATGTAAAAGTAGAGGGGGTGGGAGAGAGGCACCCTAGAATAGATCCCTCTCTGGCTCTCTCTTTCCCCACTCCCTTTGTAGCAAGGGAAAGAATGAGAGAGAGAGAGAGGAAGATATTGCACATGGGGATGGAGGAGAGAGGAAGAAATGCTAGTGGTGGAGAGGGGAAAAAGAGTGTGCTTTGTGTAGTTTAATTTTGTGGTCACCATTGTGTATTATTAATAAGATTATATTGTGTGTGTATATGAAAAATTAATGGAAGAAATGGCATTTACAATTAGTACTATTATTATGGGTGCGGGGTCTGGTGTGGAGCTTTTGGGCCCCCCCCCCAACAAAAAGGTGTTCCGCTGCCTATGGGTCGGATGTGGCGGGAGAGACTGTGTGGAAGGGAGAGGGTGTTTTGTGTTTGATGTTATAAAGGCTAGATTCACAAAACTTACCGATCGTGTACTGATGGTTTTGTGATAGTTTCCTGACCCGATTGTTCCCTGACCCCATTCACTAAACAGCTGTGCGATCAATATCCAATCTGATCTGATCCATACATGCAAATGAGGGGAAATGCCATGCATAAGTAGGAAGGCAGCGATTCACTAAACAGAAGGGACACTGATTGGTGTTGCCAATCCAAACTGAAGCCTTGCCGACTGTCCTGCTCTCTGCCATAGCTCTTCCTGTTTTGCAGCCAAGCTCGAAAGAGAGGGAGAAGGAGTTAACAGAAGTGGGCCAGAGCCACAGGTAATGCCTAACATGATAGGTTGCACAACATTCTGTCGGCAGAGGAACTTCTTCCCCCTGTAGCACTGATTGGGTGGATGTTCTGTTCCATTCTGGCTGCACAAATTGAAATGATTCCTGTGCATGTGTCTCGATCGCTCTACAGCAGTGGTCTCAAACTCAAACCCTTTGCAGGGCCACATTTTGGATTTGTAGGTACTTGGAGGGCCGCAGAAAAAATAGTTAATGTCTTATTAAAGAAATGACAATTTTGCATGAGGTAAAACTCTTCATAGTTTATAAATCTTTCCTTTTGGCCAAGTCTCCAATAATAATATTGTCATTTATAGCTAAAGAGACATATGATCAAGAAACTGTTTTATTTTACTTTTGTGATTATGATAAACATACCGAGGGCCTCAAAATAGTACCTGGCGGGCCGCATGTAGCCCCCGGGCCGTGAGTTTGAGACCACTGCTCTACAGCGATCCGTGGGATCGCTTGTGGGCGTGTGTCCGATCAGATCATTTGAATGCAGGAACTGTTGTGAATCAGTCTTCCGGCAAGACTCAGCCACGAATCGCCCAACAACGATCCAGGACACAGAGTTTAGTGAATCTAGATCTAAGAGAGGTTGTGGGCTAATGGGAAGAGCAGGGGAATGTGGGTTTTAGAAGGGGGCGTGGTTTAGCAGCTTTAATTTGCCCTCCCTTTCCCATCTCCTTTGATTTGTGTGAGGGTGGGGAGCACACAGTTTAATTTTGTTGCAGGTGGGGGTAGGTGTCCCTGAGGAGGACAATTGTGGTTCTATGTGTGGGAATTTTTGATATGCAGGGTTTTTGGGGTGGGAGAGGCCGCAGCTGTGGGGAAAATGGGGGCGGAGTTCCTTCCAGGCAGCCAATTGTTTGGCAAGGGGTGTGTAAGAGGTATTATGATGTTTACTGTGTGCTACTCCAGCACAGATAGCTGTGAGGCCAGGCGACACCGCTGGTCATGCAAACGGGATACTTGGAATTGAACATGATTTACTGGGACTTGGTGACACAGAGCAGCTAGGTCGTCACTGACTAGTTGATTGGAAAGAGGGAAGTTTTGGGGCTGCCTAGGAAGAAGGGTGATGATGGAATTGCATTGTTATTAAATTCCTGTTGATGTAAATAAAGCTTCGGTCAAGTTATTGCCAACATGATTATAAGACAGTTATGTGCTTTATAGAAATGCTTATGAGTGGTAAGTATGCAGGAGTACAGTGGTACAAATGCCAAATGGTAAGCTATTTAATAATAAAAATAATTTTATTCTTATATACTGCCATACCGAAAAAATTCTAGGCGGTTCACAACAATGTGAGCTAATACATGGGATACAGATAAAATACAAATTAGAATAATGGACTTAAAAACAGATAAAGACAGAAAGCATTTACAATATAATGCAGAAAATACCGGCATGACAGGGAAAGAAGTAATACATAGAACAGATCAAATACCTCAAGTTGAATATAAGGAACTTGATTGAAAAAATAAAGCAGAATGTATTAAGATACCAGCCTATCAAAGAGTTGAGTCTTTAACAATTTTCTAAAATCAAGATAGGAAGAGACCTCTAACATCATTTTTCCAAGCCATACATTCAATTTAGCGGCTTGAAATGAGAGGGTTCTCTCAAGGAACTTCTTATAACGACAGGATTTTATGGAGGGATATGAAAACAAGTGCACTCTACGGTGTGGTCTTTTTGGCATGACTCAAAGAAATCAGTACATGGCGGAACACTGTGAAAGGCTATAAGAAACGGATATAACCATAATTTTGACTGTAAGTGTAGCACAGTTGTAAATTTCTATGTAGCATGCAATGTTTTGAACAGTTGTCCTGATGAGCTACTGTTAAATGTTTTGGGGGAAGAGGGACTTCAGTGCCAGTATTGTTCTGCATTAAGGAGACTCCCTAGCTCTTCACTCTGATAGTTTCCCAGTTGAGTTTCTGTTATATACCATTCCCCCCCCCCCAAATCTTGAGTTTCTAAGGATACCTTTCTTCTAAAGTAATACTCTCTCTGCACCACTGCTAAAGGTGCTTGTGCCTTTACGGAAGAGGAAGGAGAGGGAGAGTATCGCTGTTGACCAAAATTGCCAAGTTGTTTTAGCGTCAGACTCTTCCTTAAATGATTCATGAAAAATATTTTGTAACCTGAGGCTCAACCAATGTTCCCTTGCTCTCACTGAGAGTTGCCAGTGGCCAATCTCTTTACTGTCTCATGTGGCCCAGGAGGACATATTTTTCCCCTGTTTCCTTCTTCTAAGAAATAGCTTAACATATAGTCTCTGTGATCAGTCCAAATTATGTTCTTGCAAAGCACAGCCATAAATAACATTTTATCTGTGACACCTTTAAGATATCACTTGTTTGGAGATTAATGTGTTGATTTCTAAAAATTGCAGAAATTTAAACATGGGTTAATTAAACATTTACATATATGTGCAGAACAATACATTGTATGATACAATAATGTGGACTTTAATCAGGAACTGCGAACACCGTGTGTTTGCTTGTTCCATGTTAATTGGCACCATGCTGGTTTCTAGCCTATGTATTTGGCTAGATGGAACAGAAGAGATGTGGTGTTTTAAATATTTTAATTAGGACCAGCCGTTCCTGGCTCACTCATTCCTCACTGGATTATTTTTCATGCTTGAATAAATTAGCTAGCGTGGAGATACTCTGCAGAAAGTGGTTGCCCTCTAGACGCAAGATAAGCCCTGTTCATTAATACTTTAATGAAATTAGCTGCGAGCATAATATTATTCCTTTTAAATCTAATTTCTAAATTGTAATTAGGCGCATTATATAGGATGCTGAAATTATCTTAATGTATAGAAAGTTAACTTTTTCTGATATGGGTCTTTGGCCAAAATTTTGCACACTTCCTGCACAGAGGCCTAGATTCACTAATCTCACCAATTCGATCCTTGGGTGGTCCATGGCCGAGTCTTCCCGGGCGACCGATTCACTACGAGTCTTCATGCAAATTAGTGCTATCGGAGGCACGCCCCACAGCGACCCACGGATCGCTGCAGAGCAATCCAGATACATGTGCAGACCATCTTCTTTGCCTGTAGATGTGGTCCGCGCATGCGCTTGCTCTCTGCAAGGTCAAAACAAGGGGGGGAGGGGCTTTAATCGAACAGAACACACTTTAGCCAAAGCTATATGGAACAGAACACGCTGCAGCCAGGAACAGAACACGCTTTTAACCCTTTGGTTAAAACCGTGAGCTCGCACTGCAGGGAAGGGTGGCAGACAGCAGGAGAGTCGTCAGGGACAGGGCGGAAAAGAGTAGGCAGGAGAGTCGGCAGAGCTTGCCTTCTTGTGCTTTTTGCACAAGGGAGATGTGTTTAAAATGTTTTATTTTTGTTTTGATACTGGGATTTCAGGGCGGCAGAGAGCAGGACAGTCGGCAAGGACGTGAGTGACAGGTCCTCAGCAATTGCTTCTTTTTGGATCGGCCAGCCCAATCGGTGTTTCTTCTTCTGTTTAGTGAATCGCTGCCTTCCTGCTTATGCATGCCATTTCCCCTCATTTGCATGTGCGGACCGGATCGGGTGCGGATGGTTAGTGATTTGGGTCAGGGTCGCAAACTGGTCGGGACACAATCGATGAGCTTAGTGAATCTAGCCCAGAGTATATCAGTCTTTTTATTTATCTTTAACTTTTCTTCACACTGCTCTGTGTTGTACATTATTTCCCTAATTCTATAATCTTGAACATACATTTTCACACATAGGGCCAGATGTTAATAATGTTAGGTGACGTTAGGTGCCCTAACGCTGCCTAACGTGCTGGATTTTACAAAGCTGCAGCAGAGGTTTCCACCGTAGCCAGCGAGGTACATGCACCGATGTTCATAGAATTCCTGTGAGCGTCGAAGCATTTTCCTCGCTGGCCTGCGGTAGAAACCTCTACTGTGGCTTTGTAATAGGAGCCCTTAATTGTTTTCATTGGTTCAATTTGCGTAGTAATTGAGTGCGTTGTTTAAAAACCGATTAAAATGGCATTTTAAAAAAATGGAGGTGCCTAAGAATAGTTATGTGGATGTCATCTGATATTCAATGCTGGCACCCTCATGGCTAAGTAGGTGGAATAAAGACAGCTTTTGAGCTGTCCTAAATTTGTCTGCTTAGCTATGCGGATGCTGGCACTGAATATCACTGGTACCATAAAATTACCAGCTACTCCCAAACACTCGCCCTTATACTGCCTCTGACCTGCCAATTTTCTATGGGCAGTCAGAGGCGATATTCAACAGCACTGCCCAGTTTAGTGCAACTGATTATTGTGTGGGTGGGGGAAGGCATCCACAGGTGATTTAAGCAGGCAAGAGCTTCTCCTGCCCACTTACATCTCTTTGAATATAGGCTGAAAGGATATTATTAGAAACCTACTACACGCAAATAGTATTTTATATATGAATGCTTTTTCTTTTGGATTGCTTAGCCTTCTCTGCCTCTTCTGTGTCTCCAGATGCCTTGACTGAGTGGCGTAAGGAACATTTAAATAGGAGGGGGGTTATTATTAAGGTGCATAATGACTCTAACATAACACACATTAAAATTAGTTAGCGAAGATGCACAGTAATGAGATGCAAAGCATGCAAATGCACGTAAAATGCCTCATTACTTTGTAAACAGAGTAATGTACTGTAGTTGGCATTATTTTCCTGCAAAGCCCAGACCCAAGGCTCTCAGCTGTTTCTTAAAGGGGCTGGTGCTTGAAATCAGGACCTGCCTCTTCTCTTGCATGCCCCCTATTAAATTCCTTCCAGTGATGAAGCCCACCCAAATCAAAAAGCATTCCCCCCTCCCGTAGGCTCCCCAAGGCCCACCTTTTGGTATCTGTGGTGTCTAGTAGGGTCAGGGCAGCAGCGATCCCCAGTTGACGAGGATCAGCATGGGTTTGAACCCAGAACCTCATGGTGCTGAGGCTGTAGCTTTAACCACTGCGCCACACTCTCCCCCCAGGCCTTCTGCTCAGTGACTCCATGCAAGGCAACAAAGGACACAGAAATCACAACCTCAATTTCAGTCCATCTTCAGTAGGACAGCATTCGTGGTTTGGGTGCTGCCTAAAGATTTAAAGTGACAGTGCATTTGTTAGTGCCCATACTGGATTCTGTGGATGATGTTACCCACATGTGAGAATATATGCCTGCTATCCTCGGAGAACACCCGCTACAGGTAAGCATCTTTTCTTTACACGCCTCTTGACAAAATGTGATCACTTGTGAAAGGCTCAGCTATGTAGACCTTTCTGACCAATTTTCCACTCCACTTTCTTTATTAACGGGTCCCCTTGACCATCTTGCGTGGCTTATTTTATTTTTTCACACATCCAAGTCTGGTAGAACTGATGTAGAACCTGAAAGATGACAAAAGCTAAAGATGGATGTGCTTACAAAATTTATTTTCATGTGAAGCTGTAGAGAGCATTTGTATGTGCTTCAAGCAATGCAAGAAAATGTTTTATAAAATAATATATAATGTATTAAAAAACTCTTAACTCTTGCCTCTCTCAGCAAAAAAGAAAGAACTGTCATTGTAAGTATTAAACCAAAAATATCCTTGGGGAATGAAAACATTTGCTGTCTGTTTTGTCAGACCTGTTGTTCTGCATTGAACATTGTCTAATGAGATTAATTGAAAGACATGTGTTTCAACCTTTATCAATGAAGGTATAGGAGGAGAACACTCCTTGCACTTTGCTAAATGCCATCTCTGGAACTCTTGGGAAAATGCAGAATAATAATGCTTCCTATTAACAAGCTTGGTTTGCATCAGCTTTTCTGTTCCATTCACACTGATTGAGCATATTAAGCTAAAATCTGTTACATATGAAAGGCATTTTGTGGCAGATAATTCTCTTAATAAGAATCAATTAATTTTTGTTTTCACTATCTGGTCGCATGGAACAAGCCCAGGGGGAATACGTAAGATTATGTTTTTAAACCATTAATTTCTTCTGATTATCATACTGCTTCCCTCATGCTAATTGCTAAATCTTCTGGGAGCTCACTAACACGAGCTTCAGCAAAGAACAGACCACAAAATCAAAACTCAGCGGGGGTGGGGGGGGGGGGGTATTTTTATACACTTTACAGGTTCTGTAAGATATGGGAAAGCTCTGGGTAAATGAGGACAATCACTAATATATTTTGTTGGCTACATATAACAAAACATGACACGGATTGCCATTCATCAGTGATAAATCTGAAATCGTAATAATAAAAAAAATAGCCGAAGATATTATACAATCTTGGCTTTTGTTAATTAAGGGCTCCTTTTACGAAGGCGCGTTAGGGCCTTAACGCACAGAATAGCGTGTGCTAAAATGCCACACGCGCTAGCTGCTACCGCCTCCTCTTGAGCAGGCGGTAGTTTTTCGGCTAGCGTGCGCTACAGTGCGCGCTAATCTGGTGCGTGCATTAAAAATGCTAGCGCACCTTCGTAAAAGAAGCCCTAAATTTTTTAAAAACATAAAAAGATGAAAAACTGCCTGACACAATCCACTTTATTCTATAACAGGTCACCTACATGTATGAATAAGTACCATTTGCAGGCTGAACTTTATAGAATACTGCCATTTACATATAAATGTGCATGCCAAATGCCAGTTTTTGCTAATGTTCCTATAGATCATGCCCACAGCCTACAGAAATTTGTCTCCTAAATGTTGGTGACCTACTATATAGAATTGTCTCCAGTATGAATTATTGGTCTCAAATTTCTACAAAAATAAAAGATTTGTACGAAAAAAATAAAAAATAAATTGATGTGGGTTTGAAGAAAGAAAACTTATCATTTACTCTTTATTCTAAATACAAACAGCTCAATGTCGTTGCCATGCTTAGACAAGTGTCGTCCAATACTCAAAATGATTTAACTGGCTGGAAATGGCTGCCGACCGGTTAAATCACTTGTTTGCAACTATCTGATCATTTTTTTGCGGCACTTAAAGGGTTATCTCTGCTGAAAATGATTGCTTAGCACTGAATTCAAAAGTGACTAACTCGTGGGCATTCCAGGGACAGAGTCAGGGTAAGTGCCAATATTCAGCCCCTCACCGCATAAGTAAACCACTTAAATCGGGCTGCATAAATAGCATTTATAGCTGTAAGTGGCTTGGCTGATGCGACGAGGGGCTGAATATTGATATAACCAGCTATGTTTCAGCTGGCTCAAAAAAAAAAAAAAAAAGATATTCAATGTCAAAGCCTGTAAAGGGCCCAGCATTGAATGTCGGTGGCGGTCAGCAAAGTGCTTACTGCTGCTGGCTGAAGATTGGTTGGATAAGTTTGCCCAGCTATTAATTTTTTTTTTTTTTTAAATCTATATCTATTTGTCTGCTCTAAAATACAAGAGAATGGAAATGCAAGCTCTGGCTACACTTGCCCCCTCTTTTACAAAGGTGCGCTAAGCTTTTTAACATGCGCTAAACGCTAATGCGTGCATGTTATCCTATGGGTGCATTAGCAGTTAGCGCACGCGTTGATTTAGCACGTGCTAAATCCGTGCTAAAACGCTTAGCACGTCTTTGTAAAAGAGGGCCTCAGAGTTTGAAGTGGCAGCGTCTTGAGAAGGGTAGAACACCATAAACAGGTACTGCGTTCAGAGTGTGCCAGACTTTTGGGGGTTAAAGGAATTGTTGTGTAAATTTGGTATGAAACTGGTCTTTATTGGGGGGTCTATTCTTTTGTTTTAAGACACAGTGTGGGCAAAGGTACGCCTAGTGAAATACGGGTTCTCTGAAGCCGCCTCTGGCGAAACGCATCAGAACCCTTAAGAACCTTTACATTCACCACGCATTGTATGAATGCTGAGTACACCGAAATCTAAGTTCTGTTTATTACAGTTTGAAGTTATTCAAGAAAAGTTCAAAAGATTTGTGGTTATTGTACAGTAGATACAATTTAGTGCAGTGATTGAGAATATGAGCTGTTTCAGTAGTGGGCAAATTTTGCTCACCCAACGGTCTCAGTATACCAATGGTTCTCTGAGCACTAAGTAGTTATCTTCTAACTGTATAAATAGTTTATGTCCCGGTGTGTTGACGTTTCATTTTTTTACACTCAGCATCAACCTTTGTTTTTAAAATTGAAATATTTAAACTATGAACTGTACAAAATAAGGGATGTGGACATCTATATGGCAGCAGACGGACGTCCATATTATAAAATGGACACAGACATCCTTGTGAAGGAGTAGCCTAATGGTTAAAACAGTCTGCTGAGAGCCAAAGCTTGCCAGTTCCGTATTGATTATCCCATATACTCCCTACTGCTCCCACCATTCTTTGGATGCACATCAATTAGTTATACCAGTGGTCGGCAAACTCATTAGTCAAAAGAGCCAAAGATCAGCAGTACAACAATTAAGATTTCGTTTGAGAGCCAAATTTCTTTTCAAGAACCATGTTTTTAGGAGGGGTTTGCAGTTTTCTCTGCATGTTTGGCGACGGGACCGATATTGCCCCTCGTTTCCACTTTCCACTCCTTCCCTTGCCCCACAAGCATACCGGGGCCACCAGGTTTCCTGAACACTAAGTAGAAATACAGTAGATGTGTGGGACTAGGAGGGACAGTCGGGTGCTATAGAAAAGTTGTGAAATCTGCAAGAATTACTAGATGTCTATCAGCAGCTTCCCCTCCCTCCCCCTTACCTTCGTGGCGATTTTCTTTTTTTTGTCTTCCAGCTGCCTGAGCCGGCTTTCATCAAGTCCTCTGATGCAACTTCCTGTTTCCGGTTGCATCAGAGGAGAAGTTTCAGCAGCCACATGCGATTTGTTGAAAGCCGGCTCGGGCAGCTAGAAGACAAAAAAAGAAAATCGCCATGGTAAGGTAAGGGGGAGGAAGAGAGATGCTCAATTGGTAACTGCACGCGATCCCTCCCTTAACTGCGGGAGACAAGGTCAGTCACTGCTCCACGGGGCGGTAAATGGCCTTGTCTCCATACACACGGCGAAGACTTTTTTTCTCCCACCTTTTGCCACTGTGCCATTCTCTAACAAAGCCTCACTCAAGTGGCTAAAGAGCCACATGCAGCTTGCCGACCACTGAGTTATACCATCTTTGAGAACAATGCATGATGAAACTACTAAATCCTCTGCTTTTTTCTACCAATCACCAACCCTCAGGAATAACTTTCCTCCTGAAATTAGAGCTGAATTGTCATCTATTCTAGATCAACAAACAGATACAGAGTATCTGACTTTTTTCTTTTTTATACTCTTAATTATTTTAGTCTAACTTCACATAAGACTCATATTAAAGGTCATCAATTTGACTGGATCGCCTTTAAACAGGATTTGGATGTGAATATTTGGCTGGGTCCTTCTAGATGGGAAGAAAATCTATGGTCAGATCACTATATGCTTGATTTTTCAGTTGACTGGAAGAAAAAACTTTCAAATATAAATATGAATGAGTTTCAGGAATTTAGGAAAAAGATAGATTCAGCTGTATTCTGTAACTATTTAGATTGTGATCACATAGATAACCCAATAAACATTTTTACACAGTGGAATCTAACAGCGAGAAATTCGGCCTGAAAAAATGGGAACACGTTTCCCCTTTCTACCACAAACTCCACTGGCTACCACTGGAATCCAGAGTCCTATTCAAATTTGCCTGCTTTTGCTATAAAACAGTGTTTGGTTTATCCCCAAGCTACATCATCCCTCACTTCCTCCTGAACCACATCATCAAGAACACTCGCAGAATTCAACTCTTCGCCTAACCCTCCCTAAAATTATGCCACTCTAAAAAATTCCTTGACAAAACCTTTGCCTTCCAAGCTACCAAGCTAAACCCATGGCTAACCCAAATGGCCCTCAAGGCGCCCAACTACCTCGGCTTTAGAAAAATGCTCAAAACCCACCTTTTCCAAGACCAGGATCCTTAATGCCCCGTCCTAACTAAATAAACCTCCCCCCTCACCACCTCCCCCTTCCCCCCCTGGCAACTATGATCAAGTTGGTCTTGAACTGCTGTTTGCTCTGTTTTAATTGATGTGAACCACTTGTAACTCTACTTAATTGATGTGAACCACTTGTAACTCTATTTAATTGATGTGAACCACCTAGAACTCTTCGGGGTATGGCGGTATACAAAAATAAAGTTATTATTATTATTATTATTAGATGAACACACCCCTTTGCAAAAAAGAAAGAAGAAATTGGGCAACTGATATAACAGTGTGAAATGGTTCACAACTGAATTAGTCGCTTAAACTGCAGTAAACTAGAAAAGAGATGGAGGAAACATCAAACTGAGCAGTTAAGATTAGAATGGAGAAAAATGATCTTTTTTTAATAAAAGGAAACTAACAGAATAAAGAAAGGACTATTATTCTACACTTATAGGAGCAGATGTTAGTGACACTAAAAGATTATTCAAATTAATAAAGGAATTAAGTAACACTAAACATTTAACTAATGTTCCTATTGAAAAACCACCGACTGCTCAACAATTAGCTTGTCAGTTTATAAATTAAGTCAAAGATATATAAAAGCACAATTCCCACCTATTTCAGAGTCTACACATCTAGTTTTTAGCAAAGATCCAAATATACCCCACCCCCTTTTACTAAACCGTGATAGCGATTATTAGCGCAGGGAGCCGTGCTGAATGTTCCGCACTGCTCCTGACGCTCATAGAGTTCCTATGAGCGTCAAAAGCTGCGCAAAGCATTCAGCATGGCTCCCTGCGCTAATAACTGCTATTACGGTTTGGTAATAGGGGGGGATAATAAGGGGGAGCCTTTATCGGACATCTTTTGAAAACGTTAAGTGGGATGAATTTATTAAAATATATAATAGGTATATCAACAGTTTTTGCTATTTGGATATTTGTCCATCTTACAGAAGGCACTTCTCTCATTTCAAATAATTCTTTTTTGAATGGGCTAATGAAATACTAAAAAGAGATCTTTCCCCAAAATCATTAAAACACATAGGGCTCCTTTTACTAAACTGCGCTAGCGGTTTTAGCGTGCGCTTAGCGCGCGCTGCGCTGCCGCACATGCTAGACGCTAATGCTAGCATTGAGCTGGCGTTAGTTCGTGGCGCGTAGCACGGGGTTAGCGTGCACGGCAATGCAGCGCGCGCTAAAAACACTAGCGCACCTTAGTAAAAGAAGACTCTAAGGGGCATATTGACCAGGTATCCAGTTATAGACCATAATCTTTTCCTGAAGAGACTACCGTTCCCCCTTCCTCACAGAATTCACTCCAGCCTGCCACAACATCCAACCAATCACGTGGCTGCTCCACCCCCATCACCTTAGAAACCTCCCTAATCCTTTTTCTTTCTTACAAGTTCTGTCTATTAACCCTTTCTTACCTCCTCTTATAAACTTGTCAATCCTTATTCTACAGACCCTTGACAACACCTCATATATTCCCCTCACCCTCTGCCCCCCCCTCCCATTTTACCCACACCATTATTCAATAAATATTACCAGCCGGTGACATCAGCTCAGCTAATGTTATATCACACCAGATGAATCTGGTGTTCTTCTTTACTAGGTAAAATATTAGGCGGTCTAGTCAACATCCAATTAAATTCCTATTCAGAAAAATTTAATATTGTATATTCCACACAGAAACCATTTTAAGACCCATGTTAGAAATTTTAAGAAGTAATATTTCTAAGGGTTACAGATTATTGTTACTTCAATTTGACCTATCCAGTGCTTACGACTCAGGACTCCTTTTATGAAGGTGTGCTAGGGTTTTTAGTGCACGCACAAAATTACCGCTGAATCTACCGCCTCCTAAAAAGGAGGCGGTAGTGGCTAGCGCGCTTGGGAATTTAACGTTAAGGCCCTAGCGCACCTTTGTAGAAGGAGCCCTTAGTACATCATGTAATATTATTAAGAATATTGGTTGAAATTGGTATCTCAGGGAACTTATTATATTGGTTTAAAAAGTTTTTTTGAAGAGATTTTGTAAAGTAAAAATGTTTTCCGTGATATCCACTGAATGGGAACTCCCTTACCCTCTACAGCTTCGTAAAAGGGGCCATTAATTTTTATTGTAAATCACTTTGACCTTTTATTAGCGAAAGTGGTACAGGTATGAGTATATCAAATTTTTAAATAAACTTAAGTCTCAATGTAGTTTTGTGTAATTTTTTTGTGAGCCCTCTCATTTCAAGCCACTAAATTGAATGTATGGCTTGGAAAAATTATGTTAGAGGTCTCTTCCTATCTTGATTTTAGAAAATTGTTAAAGACTCAACTCTTTGATAGGCTGGTATCTTAATGCATTCTGTTTATTTTTTCAATCAAGTTCCTTATATTCAACTTGAGGTATTTTATCTGTTTTATGTATTACTTCTTTCCCTGCCATGCCGGTATTTTCTGCATTATATTGTAAATGCTTTCTGTCTTTATCTGGTTTTAAGTCCATTATTCTAATTTGTATTTTATCTGTATCCCATGTATTAGCTCACCTTGTTGTGAACCACCTAGAACTTTTTCGGTATGGCGGTAGAAACATAGAACATGACGGCAGAAAAGGGCCACAGCCCATCTATTCTGCCCACACTAATGGCCCACCCCCTATCTACCTCCATGAAGAGATCCCACATGCCAATCCCATCTTTTCTTAAAATCTGGCATGCTGCTGGCCTCAATTACCTGTTGTGGAAGATTATTCCAGCGATCAACCACCCTTTCGGTGAAGAAATATTTTCTGGTGTCGCCATGAAATTTCCCACCCCTGATTTTCAACGGATGCCCTCTTGTTGCCGTGGGTCCTTTAAGGAAAAAGAGATCCTCTTCCACCTCGATACGGCCTGTGACATATTTGAACGTCTTGATCATGTCTCCCTGAACGTCTCGATCATGTCTCCCTGAACGTCTCGATCATGTCTCCCTGAACGTCTACTATGCGTTTTCTTACTTCTTTCAGTGGAGAACTGCTGAATCAGAGCCCCATTCATAGGATTGCCAGTTGGAAAATCTGGACCCCCTAGACCCACCCCCAGGACCACCCAGTTCCAACGATTTATGCCCTAATCCCACACCCCAGTCCCTGCCTGCTCTTGTGCGGACTTCCTCCCAGCCCGACATGATTTGAGGACAAAGTGCCAGGTTTTGAAAAGCCGTCCGGACCCCCGGACATGTCCTCAAAAGGAGGACAAGTCCAGGGAAATCCAGACCTCTGGTAACCCTATCCATTCTGTAATCTGGATGTACCAAGTATCTGATCTGAATACAAATGTCCATCTTCCTCTTCGTCTTCTGCAATTGGAGCTGGGTGTCCAGCTTTGACCAAAACACACCCGGGCTTCTACCCCTTGTCATATGGACATACAGCAGTTTTAGATGTCCATTTTCTGGCTTTATGAAATCAGTCAGATGTCCAAAACATGAATGCAAATATGTCTCATTTTTAGTCAACAGAAGAAAAAAATCTGAAAACTACTGTGGGATTGAAAAATAAACCATTTCTGGCTCAGGGTGGATGGGAAGAAGGAAGAAATTTGCTAGAGGGCGCCTGTGCTAGAGTTTCCTTCTGACCCCTCTCTATGCTGGTGTGAATAACATGAAAAAAGACCTGGCGGAGCTTGAAGAATGGTCTGAAATTTGGCAGCTAAAATTTAATGATAAGAAATGCAAGGTCATGCATTTGGGCTGCAAAAACCCGAAGGAATGGTAAAGATTAGGGAGTGAAGAGCTTATGTGCACGACAGAAGAGCGAGGCTTGGGTGTAGTTATATGTGATGATCTTGAGGTGGCCAAACAGGTTGAAAAGGTGACGGTGAAAGCTAGAAGGATGCTAGGTTGCATAGGGAGAGATATGGCTAGTAGGAAAAAGGAGGTATTGATGCCTCTGTATAAGACTCTGGTGAGACCTCATTTAGAATATTGTGTACAATTCTGGAGGCCGCACCTTCAAAAAGATATAAAAAGGATGGAGTTGGTCCAGAGGAAAGCTACTAAAATGGTGTGTGGTCTTCGTGATAAGGCATATGGAGATAGACTTAAAGATCTCAATCTGTATACTTTGGAGGAAAGGCAGGGGAGGGAGAGATATGATAGAGACGTTTAAATACCTACGTAATATAAATGAGCATGAGTCAAGTCTCTTTCATTTGAAAGGAAACTCTGCAATGAGAGGGCATAGCATGAAGTTAAGAGGTGATAGGCTCCGGAGTAATCTAAAGAAATACTTTTTTACGGAAAGGGTGGTAGATGCATGGGACAGTCTCCCGGAAGAGGTGGTGAAGACAGTGACTGTGTCTGAATTCAAAAGGGCCTGGGAAAGGCACGTGGGATCTCTCGGAGAGAGAAAGAGATAATGGTTACTGCAGATGGGCAGACTAGATGGGCCATTTGGCCTTTATCTGCCATCATGTTTCTATGTTTTGTTGCCTGCTATTTAGTTTTAAAATTTCTACACAATTTAAAACCTAAACAGTTTACATAATGTTACATACATAAATTTATAAAACAAATAAAAACAAGCAAGCATAGACAAACTATGTGGTCTGTTTTATTTCTTCAGTATTGAAGGGCCAAGGGACCATGTGTGCATCGACAGAAGCTGCTGCTACTCATTTAAAATGACAAACATATCAAAAAGAATCAGATTTAGTATACGTGAGAGCTTACAGGAATTCTTGGGCGTCCAAGTGGCAGATGTAATTTAATGTGGACAAATGCAAAGTGATGCACATTGGGAAGAATAACCTGAATCACAGTTATCGGATGCTAGGGCCCACCTTGGGGGTTAGCGCCTAACAAAAGGATCTGTGTATCATTGTAGACAATATGATGATACCTTCCGCCCAATGTGTGGCGGCGGCCAAAAAACAAACAGGATGCTAGGAATTATTTAAAAAGTAATGGTTAACAAGACTAAGAATGTTATAGTGTCCCTGTATTGTTCCATGGTACAACCTCATCTGGAGTATTGCGTTCAATTCTGGTCTCCTTATCTCAAGAAAGATGTATAGTGGCGCTCGAAAAGGTTCAAACAAGAGCAGCCAAGATGGTAAAGGGGATGGAAGTCCTCTTGAATGAGGAAAGACTAAAATGGTTAGGGCTCTTCAGCTTGGAAAAGAAACGGCTGAAGTGAGATATGATTGAAGTCTACAAAATCCTGAGTGGAGTAGAAGCACAAGTGGATCGATTTTTTGCTCCGTCAAAAATTACAAAGACTAGGGGACACTTGATGAAGTTACATGGAAATACTTTTAAAACCAATAGGAGAAAAAAAAAATTTTCACTCAGAGAATAGTTAAGCTCTGAAATGCGTTGCCAGAGGATTTGGTAGCTGGTTTTAAGAAAGGTCTGGACAAGTTCCTGGAGGAAAAGTCCATACTCTGTTATTGAGTAACACATGGGAGAAGTCACTGCTTGCCCTGTATTGGTAGCATGGAATATTGCTACACCTTGGGTTTTGGCCAGGTACTAGTGACCTGGATTGGCCACTGGATTGAGAATGGGCTACTGGCCTTGATGGACCATTGGTCTGACCAGGTAAGGCTATTCTTATGTTCTTATTTTCATGTGAAGAACAGAATGGACATTGTTGTGGTATAAAAAATAAATCTTGTGAATTTGTCAATAAATATTCATGTAACAACTATTTTTATTTTTCGCTCTACAGTAGATAAATATCTATCTTATAACCATGGGATATTCTCTTTATTTCCAGGGTCCTTTACCAATGGTAGCACATAATAGTGGCATCTTGTTCCTATTTGCCTTGCTGCAGATAATGGGCTATAACATTGTAAACATGTCCTAATATTTAGGGGTCCTTTTACAAAGGCGCGGTAGCGGTTTAACGCACGGAATACCGCGCGTTAAACCACCTGCCGTGCTAGTACCTAACGCCTCTATTGACGAGGCGTTAGGATTTTAGGCTGCCGTGGGGGTTAGCGTGTGATGAAATGTCCGACGTGCTAATCCCCCTAGCGTGCCTTGATAAAAGGAGCCCTTAAGGCACAGCACACAACTTCTTGTATTGAACCTAATTTACTTTTAACAGCTAAGCAAATACTAGCAAAATCTGTGACTCTTCACTAGTACATAGAACGTCGTAGCTTTCTTTGAAATATATGATATCCATGAAGAATTGCAGGCTCATTTCTGAAAGGAAATGTATTCCTTAAGGAGTTTTGTGTCAAAGAAAGTACCCCTAAGTCTTGTCACCAAGAAGCTGTCATGTCTTCCTTAATTATGATTAATAACATGCACAGTTCTGCTCTTACTGACTTTCATGTCCGCACTAAATATTATCCACAGCAGTGTCTGCTGCTTTTGCAAGGATCTATGGATGGTATACTCATTTCATGGTGACTCACTACTCAGATAACAATGATATCAAGTCCCAGCAATATCAAATACAGTGGTGCCTCGCATAACGAACGCCTCGCACAGCGAACGCTGCGCACAACGAACTTCATGTCTTGCTTCCTACAACGAACTTCGTTTCACACAACGAAGTCGCCCGAGCTGCATCCTTCCGCGCAGGCACTGCGCTTAACTGCCCTCTCTCCGCCTGGCTCCCTGTGCAGTGGCGGACCGTCGGCTCGCAGGGGCCCGGCGCCTACTGCTGATGCGTTGGGGGGGGCGGAGCTACTCTCGCCGCTTCCCCGATGCTAGAAAAAAATGATGTCGTTGGGTTTCTGAAGTTTATCAGAGCTCTCAAAGCTTTAGTAGAGGTTTAGTTAATACAGTATAATCCCATTATAACGGACTTCAAGGGACCTGGAAAACCAGTCTGTTATATTCAGAGTCCGTTATATCCAAAGTTGCATTTTTTAAAAACTTTATTTAGGGCATCTTGAAACAACGTAAAAAAAAAAAAATGAACAGTTAAGTCCCAGTTTTTGCCGCTGAGACTCTGCCCTCTCTCACTGTAAAATTAGACTCTACTTAGTCTGTCTTTAAATTTAAAAAATGTGTGTTGTTTTAAAAAACAATTATGTTTTTAGATGTATCTAAATAAAAATAATAACAAAAAATTTATCTTTTTTTATGTCATCTTAGCATATTTTATGCTACAGAACGAATTATTTTTTTTAACATATATTGTTATGGGAAAACGCGTTTCACATAACGAACTTTTCGCATAACAAACTTGCTCCTGGAACCAATTAAGTTCGTTGTGTGAGGCACCACTGTAAACCAAACAGCGGACTTGTTCTACTTGATACAATCGATCAGTGTCAAGTATATTTTAACTTATGAAACCCTCAGATTCCTGCGCTGGACAATGGTCACATTGAAACAGCAAAAAGCAGGTTCGCAGATTACCTTTCGTCGGGGCTTTCATCACTTATCTTTTGGTTGGTCGCTAGTTGCGAACAGCTCGATCCGCTTAAGGCAGGTTGAGCTGTTCGCACCTAAACTTACAGACCCCTGAAGAAGCCATAATTGGCGAAACGGGTCCCGCTGGGCCACTGGGCCACTTGTTCGTGCTTAACAACTAGCGACCAACCAAAAGATAAGTGTCGCTGTTTTACATATAATTTTTGCACCAGCTTAAGCATTAATGTTTGATGAGTGTCTTAAAAATTCAAAAGTCTAAAAACATATGAAAGCCCCATGAAAGATAATCTGTGAACCTGCTTTTTGCTGTTTCAATGTGACCATTGTCCAGCGCAGGAATCTGAGGGTTTCATAAGTTAAAATATACTTGACACTGATCGATTGTATCAAGTAGAACAAGTCCGCTGTTTGGTTTGTTTCATTTCATGGTGAGACATAGGGCTCCTTTTATCAAGGTGCGCCATGGGGGTTAGCGCGTCGGACATTTCATCATGCGCTAACCCCCGCAGCACACCCAAAAACTAACGCCTCGTCAGTGGAGGCATTAGCAACTAGCGCGGCAGGCGGTTGACCGCGCGGTATTCCGTGTGTTAACCGCCTACCACAGCTTGATAAAAGGAGCCCATAATGTTTACAGATTAGCTCCACTATACCACACAATTCAAGACCATTTCGGATTTTCTTTATCGGCACGTTTCTGTCTGTTTTTTAAGATTTGTTTGCAACAGTTATACTTAATAGATCTAAGTTGCTTTGAGTGATATTTAAGTGTGAATGTAGGTAAAGTAAAAAGAAACTGTACATCAATATTTATTTATTTAAAACATTTATATACCGCCTCATTTCTAAGTGGTTTCCAAACATTCATATCAAAGTAGTATCAAAACATTCATATCAAAGTAGTATCAAAACATTCATAAAATTTGTCATAAAACACATTCCCTCTCTTTTTCTAAGGTGCGCTAACCGATTAGCGTGTGCTAAATACTAATGTGTCCATAGGCTAACAAGCACGCGTTAGCGTTTAGCGTGCACTAAATCGATTAGCTCGCGCTAATCGGTTACCGCACCTTAGTAAAAGAGAGCCATAGTCTTAAAAACGACACCACTATGTTGCCATCCATATATGGTGCAGTATACCTAGAGCAGCATGGAAATTTTCATCCACATTACCTATAGGCATCAACAAATAGTTGTCTCTTAAAATTTGTTCGGTCTGCGCATAATCTCATATGTCCTGGTAAATCATTGCACAAATGTACACCCGCAATACAAAACAAAATGTTTTCGAAATCACATATCACACTCCTGTTTTCTTAATTGCTGCTAATCTCATCCCTCCCTCAGATCTCAGTTGACTTTAGCATAAAATCTCACTTTGATTTTAGCTTTTGCTTTCTATTGAATTTGTTAAGCTTTTACAGTATAGTGCTTTGTTCTAAGTATCTCAGAGTTCCTTTTATTAAGCTGAATTAGGCGCTAATGTGTGTCTAAACATAGGATGCACTAAAGCATCATGAATTAGATTTGAGATGTCCCTGTGGTAAATATTTATATGGAATTTTTTTAAGGGGCATATCGGGGACAGAGTTGGGCATTCCTTCGTTAACCAATTAGCGTTATCTACATTACTGTACTCAAACTTGTTAGTGCATGGATAATGCTGGAGCCATTACCAACTACATAATATGGAACCAGAATGTCCATAAAAAGAACGATCAGCAAGGAATGTGGTCCTTATCAAAGAAATTAATTCAGGGGCAGAGGGAGGGGCATGGGACACGATTGCAGCATGAATAATTATTAACGCTGACCATACAGACTCTCGGTGTCCCAATAATAAATCTTCAAGAGACACAGACCAAAAAGGCAGAACAAGTCAAAGAGTTCTGAGAGTGGTAATATGATAATTGATGGACCTGTGTGAAACAACATAAAATGTGAATTTCATGAAAAATTATTCAAAATATTGGTGTAGAGGGGGTATCCTCAGCGTGAGAGGTCAGCGAAGGAAGAAATTCTCCATTGCTTTACACAACTAGGCAAAGGTAAGCAAACCTCTGCCTGCACACCATCATAGGATACCTCACGTGTGCTTAACCAAAATAGTGAAAATACCACAGTGAAGTAACTGATAATCACACAGGTGAAGTCAATAATCAGAACCACTCTGAGAACCCCCACAATCCCTGAATCCTTCTGGATCCAAAACCCCCCTATAGGTCCCTTTCTCAATGAAGGGTCACCCACAAGTGGTGAACCCACCTCCAGACCATGACAAGGACTGCCCTTCACCCTTGGGAGTCATCTAGGGGGAGATTTCTGGTGTCTAGTGGGCCAGGCTAAGAGTGGACCTCTTCTGCTTTTACCAGTGGTACTACTGCAAATGTCAGCCTTTCACATAAAGGCCCTTGCTGGCTGAATACCAGCTGAGACCCCAATAAATATCAGTAGTACAGTCCTAGCTGGTCATGCCTGGATATTTAATACCTGTGCCCAGATGTGGCCTGGCATTGAATATTGGTCTAATATAACTGGTGGTGATCATCACTTAAATGTGTGCAGCTCCTTGTGATCTTGTCTCGGGTACAAACTCACAATTGTATGCTCTCTAGGGATGGTAGAAAATTTCTGTATCTATATATACTTTACTGTGAGCTACAGCTAATAAAAGGTGTGTGCTAAATCCCATATCCCTTCCCTTTCCAATTCTCTTTTATTTGAAGGGATCATTTACTAACAGAGTATGCTAACGCCCATAGTACATGCTACTTGCTTCTTCACCATTTATGGTGTGTTATTCAGAAGTGGTTTTTAATGGATTTTCTTTTTAAAAGATGGCTTCATTTTAACAAATGATTTGGTTGTGTGCCATGGCACTTGAGGGTCTCCTCACTTTTGCCCTTTGGTTTCCTTGCCATTGAGGAACTATTCCACCGTTTTATGTTCAGGATAACTTCCATAATTATTCCTAACTGCAGGAATTCTTTTGATGAATATTTTCTTTTCTACTGTCTTATTTTACTATGACCAATCAAAAGGTGTATTTTCTTTGCTTGCACACATTGAGGGCAGTTTTACAGGAAAATAAGTTACACACAGTTACATGTCTTTTTGCTCAATTAAGTGCAGAGAAAAATAGCACTTATGTCCATAAATGCCATAAATAGGGGAGAGTATGGCGCAGTGGTTAAAGCTACAACATCAGCACCTTGAGGTCATGGGTTCAATCCCTTGCTGCTCCATGTGACCCTGATTAGATCTCTTGCGAACATTCTGGACACCCAATCCCTCAACATTCTAATTCACTCTCATTATATCCAATCTTGACTACTGTAATGCATTATATAAGGGTATGTGCCAAAAAGATATCCGCCGCCTACAATTGATGCAAATTGTGCCATAAAAATTATTACAAACAGGAAGAAATTTGACCATGTCACTCCCCTATTGAAAAGTGCGCACAGGCTACCAATCCCACATCGAATTATATACAAAATGGCTGTTCTCTCCTTCAGGTCCCAAAATACTAATGTACCGGCCTTTATTTACAAGCTTCTTATTCCACACGAACCTTCTAGAGTCCTATGATCCTCCTCTCAACATCCTCTTTATAGACCTTCCTCGAAAATCATTAGCCCACATCGGGCCACTTCATTTGCAATAATGGTCCCTATAGTATGGAATTCCCTGCCACTTCATATCAGGGCGGAAAAAAAAATGTAGATAAATTTAAGGGAAATCTAAAGTGCTACCTCTTCCGACTGCTGAATAGACTTGGAAACAGTCAGGGTTGTTTAATAATCAAGTTTCAAGTTTATTTCATGGGGAAATCAGGGAAGAACTACAATTTTGAATCTTTATTCCCTAGCTTCCCTATTGTTGTTTACTTTTTTAATGTTTTCTTTACTTCTAAATACACTTTCCTATTGTTTTATGTTTGTGAAGTATTGTCTAGGCCAGTGGTCTCAAACTCGCGGCCCGGGGGCCACATACGGCCCCCCCAGGTACTATTTTGAGGCCCTCGGTATGTTTATCATAATCACAAAAGTAAAATAAAAGTTTCTTGCTCATATGTCTCTTTAGCTATAAATGACAATGACAATTAATACTTAGTCAAAAGGAAAGATTTATGAACTATAAAGAGTTTTACCTCATGCAAAATTGTTAATTCTTTAATAAGACATTAACTATTTTTTTTTTTGCGGCCCTCCATGTACCTACAAATTCAAAATGTGGCCCTGCAAAGGGTTTGAGTTTGAGACCACTGGTCTAGGCAGTAGTTATTTGTTCAGTTTCCCCCTTTTTAATACAAACTGTAAAACGCTTAGAAGTCTTGATTTGCGTTTTATCAAAATTTTAATAAACTTGAAACTTAATCCCCACATAACCCCAGGTACATTAGATAGATTGTGAGCCCACCAGGACAGACAGAGAAAAATGCTTGAGTACCTGAATAAATTCATATAAACCATTCTGAGCTCCCTTGAGAGAATAATGTAGAAAATGGAATAAATACACAAGTACAATTCAGTAAGGGTACATAAGTGCTATAGCATGCATTTGCAAAGTGGCAAACATAGGTGGCGTATGGGTGAAATGTGACCAAGGCTCCCCATTATGCATATAACTTACACAATATTGTTAATTATACTTGCCCGTGTTGAATTTGCAGTTACATCAGGTCTATGGCTAGTATTCTCTATTGGCTTCTGGATGCCCAGATGCTGTTAAGGAGTACATGCTTTCCATGCAGCATCATGGCACCTACAACGAGGAACCCACCTATAGAATTGCTACCATATTGTTCATTTATGCTATACTAATATAAGCTGCAAAGATAAATGCATTAAAGTTTATAAGTACTGTACTTTGCATTGTAGCAAATTTCCAATATAAAGCACTAACATTAAGAATATGAAAAAAAAAAAAACAACCCACGAGGGTTTTGCACGAGGTAAAAAAATAAGATATATTTTGAGTAGAGACTTTGTAACTATCTTTAGTGAACATGATTTATAAAGTCTTCAGGCAAGCTCGTGGGAGTTTCATAAAGTCTTAATTACTCTGCTCTGTTAATGCAATAAGGCATGCTAAACATTTGTGCTGGCAACTAATATGCTTTAAAATGTGTTAATGGTACTGTAGGGCCTGTTTACCAAGCTCCATTAAGCATTAAGTTCTGTTGTGCAGTAGATGTTAGCACAGACCTGTGCTTACTGCTACCGTGTGTCAAAACTAGCCGACTGGCATAGTAAACCCTCTGTTGCTGTCCATACAGTTCATAAGAATTATCCCTCTATTGCCGTTCTTCCCGTTAATCTGTTGTTCTGTATATCCTATATGTGAATTTGCATCCTTGTTGCCCAGCGTTTGCCATGCCACCGTGCTCAGTACCCAAAACATGTAGATAGGAATTTCTACTACAGTATTGCTTTTCAGCCTCTTAATCTGCTTTTCTGTATATCTGCTGTATGTGAAGTTGTAACCTTGTTCCTAAACCTTCTACTGTGTATGTACCGTATTTCCTCATGTATAGGCCGCAGGAAACGGCGATTTAAATGATAAAACTCTTAGATAAGCCGCTCCATGTTACTAGCCGTGGCTTATCTAAGAGATAAAAAGTAAATCTGCCTATACAATGGGGCAGCCTATGCATCACCCCCTCCTCCCTTTAAATACCTCCCTCGCCGGTAGTAAGATCGGGCATGTTTTCATGTACAGGCCTTGTTGAGTGGAACAAACATCCTAGCCGGCTGCCTCCACGAGAATTGGATAGAGGGAGAGTGCTAGATGTGGCGTATTTACATTTTAGAAAAGCCTTTGGCAGTGTTCTATATAGGTGTCTAATAAATAAACTGAGTGCCCTCAGGATGGGCCCCAAAGTGACAGACTGCATCAGGAACTGATTGATGGAAGATGACAAAGGGTAGTGGTCAGTGGAGATCGCTCTGAGGAAAGGGATGTTACCAGTGGTGTGCCTCAAGGTTCGGTTCTTGGGCCTGTTCTTTATAACATTTTTGTAAGCGATATTGCTGAAGGGCTGACTGGTAAGATTTGCCTCTTTGCAGGTGATACCAAAATCTATAATAGAGTAGATACCTCTGATGGTGTGAATAATATGAGGAAGGACCTTGAAATTTGGCATCTAAGATTTAATGCTAAAAAATGCAAGGCCATGCATTTGGGCTGCAAAAACCTGCACAAACAGTGCAGTTTAGAGGGTGAAGAACTTTTATGCATGAAAGAGGGGTGGGACCAATGTTCCCTCTAAGCTGAGCGCATGAGCGATCGCTCATTATTTTCAGTGGCGTCACTCATACGTTTTCTTGTGTCGCTCAGCTCGTGTCGCGGGTGGAGGTGAGAGGAAGCGGCGGCGGCGGCGGTCTGCCCTGCTCGCCTTAGTGTATTTTAAGTGGAAAGATGCTGCGGCGGCTCCTCTCAAGATCCCCGACTGCATCGGACTTCCGACGCAGTCCGATTCGTAAAAGGAGCCACTGCCACATCTTTAGTGGTGTACCAAGGGGGGGGGTGGTCCGCCCCGGGTGCAGTCTTAGGGGGGTGCACAGCCGGCCAGGTCCGGATCTGGCTGGCTGTGCACCCCCCCTAAGGCTGCCGTCAGAGAAGAAGTTCGGGCCAGCAAATCGCTGCCTGGCTGGGCGGAACTTCCTCTCGTTGGCAGAATTGACGTCGGGGGAATGCTGTTCGGCCCGATGGTGGGAAGCAGAGAGCTTGGGGCAGCCGCGGCGGTGGCTTTGAGGCCTGTTTCCCCCAATGGTGGCAGCAGTGGCTTTGTGGAGGGTAGGGAGAAAGAAAGAAAGAAAGAAAGGGGGCAGGCAGGGAGACAGAAGGGAAACAGAAAAAAAGAAAGGGGGCATCAAGAGAGAAAAAAGAAAGAAAGGGCAGGGAGAGAGGAAGAAAAAATTAGGGAAGGGAATGAGGTCTCGAGGAGAGGAAACATACAGGCTGAAAGAAGGGAAGAAAGATTGGATGCACAGTCAGAAGATGAAATTGCAACCATAGACTCATGAAATAATAATAATAATAATAATAATTATTATTATTTTATTTCTTATATACTGCTATACCCTAAGTTCGAAGCAGTTTACAATGAGGGTCGTGCTGAGAGAGAGTGCAGTGTTAACAGCAGGAGACATATGTTTACAACAAGATACATATGTTTGAAACAAGATATAAGCTAAGTATTGGAACCAGGAATTGAGATACATAAGCTTTGGAACATGATATCTAAGAGAACTCGTTGGGGGAGCTTGCAAGAAGGTACAGGCAAAGAGAATAATGGAGTTAGCAATAGGAGGCGAGATGCTTTGAGTCAAGTTACAGAACGAAGGGTTCAGAACAGGTACAAGGGATCAAAGCTGAATACAGGAAGATATCACCAGACAATCACCAGACAAGGTAGGAAAAATGATTTTATTTTAAATTTAGTGATCAAAATGTGTCTGAATTTATATATGCTGTCTATATTTTGCACTATGGCCCCCTTTTACTAAACTGCAATAGTGTTTTTTAGCGCAGGGAACCTATGAGCATCGAGAGCAGCGCTGGGCATTTAGCACAGTTCCCTGCGCTAAAAACTGCTATTGTGGTTTAATAAAAAGGAAGGGGAGTATATTTGTCTATTTTTGTATGGTTGTTACTGAGGTGACAATGCATAGAGTCATCTGCCTTGATCTCTTTGAAAAAAACCCAGAATAGGAATGATAATTAACATTTTCTCAGCGTATAGTGTGCTTTGTGTTTTTTAATTTTATTGTTGGTAGATCATTTTGACTTGGTCATTTTAAAGTAGCTCGCAAGCCCAAAATGTTTGGGCACCCCTGAGCTAGAGCATTGAAGCTGTGTATTTCTATTTTATCCCCCCTTTTACAAAACTGTGGAGCATTTTTTAGCACCAGCCGTGGTGGTAGCAGCTCTGATGCTCAGAATTCTATGAGCGTCAGAGCTGTTACCACTGTGGCTAAAATCCACACTACAGTTTTGTAAAAGAAGGAGGGGTTAGTTTGTGATGACATATTACATACTAGGCGAAGATGTTTTCTGTGTTCTGTGTGTTCGAAAGACATGGTTTTCTGCTAGATTGACGATGTAGGATTGATCTGTGCTGGTCTGACTTGTTTAGTTTTACAATAGGTGTATTGATGTACTGCTCACTGCAATATGTAAGATGCTGCCTTTTCCTAGGTACTCATGTGTGACGTGTGGCTTGTTACTAAAAATCATGTTTTTCGTATAGATGGGGGGGGTGGGGGTGCCAAAAAATGATGGGCCCCGGGTGTTACATATGCTAGGTACGCCACTGTATGTAAAGATACTAGAAAGCTGGCGAAGCAAAAACTTTAAATAAATTGTTATTCTTCTAAGTTTTGAGTATTTAACCCTCCCACAATCTCACGGGCACTCGTCCTCCGCGCCTGCTCATAAATTTGTAGAGTATGTAACTTGTCGCTCATGCATATTTTTTTTTTGCACACACCTCATCAGTCCTTAGAGGGAACATTGGGTGGGACATGGATGTGATAGTATATGATAATCTTAAGGTGGCCAAACAGGTTGAAAATGTGACAGCGAAAGCCAGAAGGATGCTTGGGTGAATAGGGAGAAGATTGGCTAGTAAGAAAAAGGAGGTATTGATGCCCCTGCATAAGACTCTGGTGAGACCTCATTTAGAATATTGTGTACAATTCTGGAGACCGCACCTTCAAAAAGATATAAACAGAATGGAGTCAAACGCTACTAAAATGGTCAGTGGTCTTCGTCATAAGGCGTATGTGCACAGGTTCAAACATCTCAATATGTATTCTTTGGAGGAAAGGTGGGAGAGGGGAGACATGATAGAGGGATTTAAATACATCTGTGGTATAAATGCACATGAGACAAATGTCTTTCATTTGAAAGGAAGCTCTGGAATGAGAGGGCATAGGATGAAATTAGTCAGGAGTAATTTAAAAAAAAATATATATATATATATTTTTTTTTTACAGAAAGGTTGGTAGATGTGTGAAATAGTCTCCCAGTAGAGGTGGTGGAGATATGGGATAGGCACGTGGGATCTCAGGGACAGTAGGGAATGCTGTAGATGGGTAGACTGGATGGGCCATTTGACCTTTATCTGCCGTCGTGTTTCTATGTTTCTATAGTGGGTGCATGTATATGCCCTTCTTTGTATACTGGCAGTGAATTTTATGGATCACATTTTGCCATGTCTAGCTCCAGCTATTTGATTTCCATTAGCGACTGTTTTATTTGAGGGCTGGTGAACCGGATTCTATTGCCTGGCAGGCTAGATTTGATCCACAATCTGTAATTTGAAGACAACAGCTACAGATGAAAAAGGAGTTAAGAATTTTAGCAGTTCTCTGGCGCTTAAATTTCCCCAATTATGGAATGAACTTCCCCTAATTTTGAGGTGTCCCAGTTGCTTCCAACTGGGTCTCTTCTCCCTTGAAAAGAGGAGACTGAGAGGGGACATGATCAAAACATTCAAAATACTGAAGGGAATAGACTTGGCAGATAAAGACAGATTGTTCACCCTCTCCAAGGTAGGAAGAACGAGATGGCACTCTCTAAAGTTGAAAGGGGATATATTCCGTACAAACGTAAGGAAGTTCTTCTTCACGCAGAGAGCGGTAGAAAACTGGAACGTTCTTCCGGAGGCTGTTATAGGGGAAAACACCCTCCAGGGATTCAAGACAAAGTTGGACAAGTTCCTGCCAAACTGGAACGTACGCAGGTGAGGCTGGACTCATTTAGAGCACTAGTCTTTGACTTGGAGGCTGCCGCGTGAGTGGACTGCTAGGCATGATGAATCACTGGTCTGACCCAGCAGTGGCAATTCTTATATTCTTATGTTCTAACTCTTCCGTAAACTTCTAAAAACTTTTTTATTCGCTAAACATTTTGAAAACTAACTCTCTTGTATTTCAGTTTACTTTTTTTTTAAAAAAAATTTATTGTTAACCGCGTCGAGCTTCCTTTGGTTGAAGACCCGGTATATAAGGTTAAGTTTTAGTTTAGTTTAGTTTAGACTGTTGGGACTGGAGAATAGTTCTTCAGTAGTGCAGCATCCTAAATAAATGCGGTGAGGAAATAAAGTAGAGGTGTGGTCTAGTGATTATATCTGACGTCAGAGAAAGGGCGGGACCGCTGGAAGACGAAGCAGCGCAGACGCAGGGCTCACAGAAGGGCCGGGACCGCCAAGAGGAAGCAGCAGGACACCGGTAGGAGCTTCTATGTGATGAGGGGAGGGGGGTCGGGAGGCTGTGGGGATGCGAGCGGTCCTTCAGGGTGGGGGTGCGGGTGCGGGTGGGAGTGTGTGCGAGCGGTCCTTGGGGGTGCGGGTGCGTGCGAGCGGTCCTTCGGGGTGGGGGTGCGAGCGGTCTTGCGGGGGTGTGTGAATTGGACATCGGGGGAGGGGCATCAGGCTTTCAGGGTGGGGACAGGACTTCAAGGGGGAGAGGAGAGTCGAGGTGGGGGAAAGGAGAGTTGGGGTGGCCAGAGGAGAGTCGGGGCGGGCGAAAGGAGAGTTGGGCGGTGACGGAAGAGTCGGGGCAGCATGCGCGGTATACGGGTGCGCGTGGTATATAAAATTTTTTTTACATATATGTCAGTTTCCCGCGCGCTATACCCGTGAGCGCGTTTTACACGAGTGCGCATTATCTTCATGAAAATACGGTAACTAGCTTTAGACTACTACTGAAAAGGAATGAGCCAACCAAAAATAAGTAAGTTCAGGCAAGCCAGATGCATGCATGTTAAACATTAGCCTCTTGAAAATTTTATTTTGGCTCTATTTATGCTAAAAGTAAAAGAACTGAAGCTGTTCAAACAGAGCTAATGTTACAATATGCTTTGTAAGGTAATAGTGAATACTTCATCTATTTCCTGCTAATTAGACACTCAAATCCTAATTGACTACCATCAAGTCAATCAGTCACAGAAACACTCTGCATTTATTCACTCGGAACTGTGGGAGCAATTGATTTAATCAAAGATTTGCACTTCTAGAGCGATCACTTTAGCTAAGCTGAGTAGCTCCAATACAACAGGACAACTTCCGGGTTTGTTTATGAACCTTATTAGAGAATGACATGGGGAAAAATTTTCCTGTCCCCCACGGGAACTCATTTTCCCGTCCCATCCCCGTGAGTTCTTTTCCTGTCTCTGCCCCATTCCTGCAAGCTCCGTCCTCGTCTACATAAGCCTCAAACACTTTAAAATCATAAGTAGCAACATTCTAGAGCTCAGATTGTGATGTCATAATGACCCATTCCACCAATACCTAAGATCCGTCCTCATCTGCACAAGCCTCGAACACTTTAAAATCCTAAGAGCTTACAGGAATGGGGCAGGGAAATTGAGTTCCTGCGGGGATGGGGACAAATTTGTCCCCCATATCATTCTCTAAACCTTATGCAAGCAAGGTGTAAAATCAGTGTGTCGTGCGATCGGAAACCTTTTCAGCTTGCAGAAATTGATCAGCAAGGGTAAACAATTTAATTACTATGTATAGCAATCTGTGTAAAACCATATGCATTCCAATTTAGCAAGTGTCAGAAAAAGGTTTCAGGGTTTCTAAAGTATAACCAAAACAATAGACAAATGTCATATATAAAATATATAAAAACCTAGGCTGGGTATTTAATTGTACTGGTTGTGGTCTATATCATCTTTTTATTCCTCTATTTTTTTAAGCTTCTATTTTGGGATTATGTCTTTCTCCTGTTGTATACATGGCCCTTTCAGCAGATGCTTTATGCCCTTGAGACTTTGGGGTGGATTTCAGGGTATACAAAGTTCTACATATCAGTGTCCCCTGCTATCTTTCTTCCCTAATTATCCCTTACACTCCAGCAAGAGTGCTCCATTCTCTTAATGATCGTTGCTTACACATTTCTTCTACAGTATGTTTTATGCTCATTTTTATTCTGCTCATTCTTCTTTTTATTATATGACTTCCCTTTTGTGGAACTCACTTCTAGCCTCTTTATGGTTAGAATTTTTGTTTCCAAAATGAAACAATGATTATCTTACTATATACCATCTACAAGCCCTACTCCTGGTGGAATTCTGTGCAAAGTTTTTGAAAATTCTGCATACGATATTTCAAAATTCTGCAAAGTTCATTCATAGTGTTTTGCATAGAATTCTCCTATCCTATGACCTGAAATTCCTTCCTGCCTTTTCCTCTCTCAGGTCCCAGCCTCCTCAGTTCCCTTTCTCACTCCAACTACAGTACCGTCTCCCTCTAATTCCCACCCTTCTCTCACTTGCACCCTGAATCCCCTCCTTGTTCCCCATAGTCTGGGCATCTCTCTCTCTCTCTCCACTGACTAAGAATCTCTTCCTCTCTTTCCATCCCTTTTCTGGCCTCTCTTCCCCCCTCCTTTTTTTTCTGGTCTCTCTCTCCCCCATGGCAGAATTAATTCGTTGAGGGCCCCTAGGCACCCAAGAATACTGGGGCCCCTGCCCCGCCCCACCCCACCCCACCATGCACCCTGGCAGAAACAGGAAGCTGCGTCAGAGGGAAGCTTTGGGCAAGCAGCACTGCTTGCACAATTACAATTCCAGTTGCCTTTCTTACCCGCGTTGCTTGCTTGTCTTACTTTCCATCAATGGGGGGGGGGGGGGTGCGTTGCTGATCGGGGTGGGGCCCACATTGCCGATCGGAGGGACCCGCGTTGCCGATCGATGCTGGATAGTACCTTCAAATTAAAAGATTGCCATAGGCAAACCAATCCTAAATAAACCACCAGTCACTTCTTATCACTCAGGTCTCTTCCAGTCTCCACTGATCATTCAGGTCTCTTGGTACCTTGGTCAGTTCAGGTCTGAGTGTACTAGGAATAGGCAGGCCTATCCCCCCAAAGGTCACTCATAGAAGTTCCTGTTGCCAGGAACTCTGCTTCAATTGTCTTTATGGAATCTGGGTCTTGATTGTAAGCTCCTGTTAATTCTCGGGGTGAGATCTGTTCCAACTTGACTCAACATGCAAATAAGCTTGCTTTGCTTGGCCTGCTGGGAAGAGTCTATACCCAGCAGGTTTTAGCACAGGGCTTCTCCATGCAGCTTTCTCTCGGAGATGATTGGGGTGATAGCAACTCTGCTCCATCACAGGAGCTGATATGCTATTTAACCAACCAGGGTTTAATTTTTAGCAGTGGATGGAGAGTAGGTATGTTCTGTGTTAATCCATTAGTGTAGCTGACCAATTAAAGCATGGTTATCATGTGAGCCTTTAATGCTTACAAAATAGGTGGTGGTAGGGGCTCATGTACTAAAGGTCACACTCTAATGCAGGGGTGTCAAAGTCTCTCCTCAAGGGCCACAATCCAGTCGGGTTTTCAGGATTTCCCCAATTAATATGCATGAGATCTATTAGCATACAATGAAAGCAGTGCATGCAAATAGATCTCATGCATATTCATTGGGGAAATCCTGAAAACCCAACTGGATTGCGGCCCTGCTCTAATGGGAAAATTAGCATGTGGCCATTAATACAGAAAATAGGACTTTCGCCCATTTTACCACTGCAGTAAAAATGGCTTCAGCATGCGGGAAAGACCCATGTAAGGAAGCGCTGAGGTCACTATTTTTTCCGTAACAGCCCTTCAAACTTGGAACATATTGCCAATATATGTAAGAGAGGAACCCAACCTTGACAAATTTAAAGGAAAACTCAAATGTTTGCTTTTCAAGGACGCATTCGATGTATGAAAGCTACGAGACCATTCATTTTAGATATGACCTATCCTAGTATTATTTCCCTTTACGTCTCTTTTCCTTACATATTGTAGTTCTTCCCACTACCCTAAATGTTTCATGTTATAAACCATTTGTCTATTGTTAAGTCTTTTGTCCACCTAAACAGATTGTTTTGTCATATACTACGATTTATTTTTTTAAATTTTGTATATCGCTTTGAAATCTTTTGATAATGCGATAAAATAAAACTTTTAAACTTGAAACTTATACATGTAAGCAAACTTTTTATATATTTAAATGGCACCTAATTCTTCTAAAATTAGGTCCTTAATTTAGGAGTGCTACTACATGAATGTGCATTGCTTACTACAAGTCCCATCTTATACATTAATGCAGGCTAATATGGTACCATATACGTTATTAAATCTGTTTATTAATACATGATTTTAGAGTAGATTGCAAAATGATTTTAGATTTCTGGAGGGTTCTTTGAAGTCTCCCCCTTTTTTCTTAGTAGTTATACTGTAAGATTTATATGCAGAGCTTGATTAGATCAATAAATAACTTATTTTTACATGCTGAAATTAAATATGCAGCACATTTTCACATTTTTAAAACTATCCCATGTGCGTTTCACATGTTTTACAGTAGAGTTTCTTGAGGAAACACTTTGCAGAGCCTCACAAAGCCACGGTTAAAGCCATGAAGAGCCTTTCAGAAAAGAGTTGATATTTAATAATGTAGATCTTTCTTAGGTTCATGTTATAAAAATGATTTCCAAGGCCTAAAAACTGGAAATCTTCTGTGTGTCCCTGACCCATTACCTTTTTAAAGATTATCTGAAGAAAAGCCCACGCTACATTTAACTTTGCTATCTCTCTAGTGAGCTGGAAGTCCAACCAGACACAGCTAATCTGAATATATTCTGCATGCTAAACAGATCATTGTAAGCCTTTTCCTCGGGCTAGATTGTTATAAATGCTGTTTATGATCCTGCTATGACAACTGTGAAGGACATGGCAAAGAATTTATCACAGGATTATTCATCCACTATCAGAATACCTAATAAGATTCTAAATGACCCAAGATGATAATAGAATCTAGCTTGTAACAATAAGGTATTAATAAATGGCTTTTTTTTTTTTTTTTTCAATAAAGAACTTTGGCATGATTACCCTGACATATTTGTTTTGCTTAAATTTTGCTGCCGGGTAGGCTTGCTGTATTATAGCTTAAATCTGTAAAATGCCACCATGTATGAAAAATAGAAACAAAGAAACATAGAAACATGATGGCAGATAAAGGCCAAATGGCCCATCCAGTCTGCCCATCCGCAGTAACCATTATCTCTTCCTCTTTCTAAGAGATCCCAAGTGCCTATCCCACGCCTTCTTGACTTCAGACACACTCTGTGTCTCCACTACTTCCTCTGGGAGACTGTTCCACATATCTACCACCCTTTCTGTAAAAAAGTATTTCCTTAGACTACTCCTGAGTAGAGAATGACAAATTTTTCCTCGTCCCCGCAGCAACTCAATTTCCCCGTTCTGTCCCCGTGAGTTTTGTCGATGTTCCTGTCCCTGCCCCGTTCCTGTAAGCTCTGCCTTAACTGCACAAGCCTTGAACACTTCTCTTTTAGGTAATTATCCAAACCTTTTTTAAACCCCGCTAAGTTAATTGTATTAACACGCCCAGTCTCAGCCCAGTCCGAGCACCACCCTCAAATTTCATCAAATCATCAATATCAGACACAACAATGTCAAGCATCTAAGTCGAGGAGACATCCATCTTCCTTTGAAGAGCACAGTTCATCATCTTAACACTCCTTTCGACGTTCTCCTTGACAATCACGTCGACAATCTACATTTTCAAGGGCTGACATCAAGGACTCAGACCTGTCGCAACATTCTTCTAGTAACTAGCCTGACTTGTCTGCAGATGAGTCCTATGGGATTCCTTTTGTTCCATGCCCTCTACCTCTTTGACGAAGATCACCTCCCAAAAGTCATTCTTTTATAAAGTTTATAAGATAGGTGCTGCCAGTTAACATGGAATCTGTGTCAGAGCCTTGAGCAGAGCTAATGGATGCTCTTGACTCCAAAGAGTGGCCTGGGGACTGTATAAAAGTTCCTGTCCACAAACCTATGGAAGAAGACATACAAAAACTGAGAGTCTCCACTTTCAGTCCCAGCGAGGGGCATTTTTGATAGGATGTCTAATTTTGAGTTTGGATATTTTGGGAAAGACATCCAGAAATCCAGTACAGAAAATGTCTATTCTCATAACAAAACATCTATCTTTTTTTTTTTAATAACCTATAAAGACATTTTGGTCCTTAGTACATCTATCTTTTTTGGCCATTTGCGAATACAAAAATGTCTAAATAAAAAAAATGCACAAACACAAACTATTGGGGCATCCAAGCAGCCAGCATTCTTAGCAAACTGGCCACAACAGAGCAGAGGGGCACTCTAGGGGGTACTGCAGTGAATGTCACATTTAAAAGTCCCAGGTACACATGTCACTATAACCTGCTTATATTGTATGATGAGCCCACCCAAAACATTTTGTACCCACTTGTACACCTCAACAATAATCCTTTTGCCAGCAGATGTCATCTTTATGTAGGTACAGTAGGTTTTGGAGGGCTCACTTATACAATATAAGCAGGTTACAGTGACATGTATTTGGAACTTTTAAATGTGACATTCACTGCAGTACCCCCTAGAGTGCCCCTCTGCTTTCATCTGAAGCTGTATGAGGGGGTGCTGGAAAGTTTTCAGCTCAATCAAGAAGAGAATGACATGGATATGGTTCAATCAATGATCTGAATCAATGTCAAAACACATAATTTTGTTTCTGCAAATTGGCACATAACAAAACCATACTATAGTCTGATACTACCCCACAGTCAATGCCAGCTCCCCAAGAAGGAAGAAGAGACCAAAAGATAATCCAGCCTGGCATGGACATTATGAACCTGAGGGAAAAAATGTTTACTTGTACTCCTCAGGATGTAGAACATGCCAAATGTCCAACAACCCCAAGCCATTTGTAAGGAGATTAACACCATTCCACCTGCTCCTGAAAGTCTTGGTTTCGGAGGGATACAGTTCACTAAAGAATCAGCTGTGATATTAAAATTGCCGCACACTATGGCCCTCTTTTACTAAGGTGCGCTAATTGATTAGTGCACGCTAATTGATTTAGCGGGCGCTAAACGCTAACGTGTGCATGTTAGTCTATGGACGCGTTACCACTTAGCGTGTGCTAATTCAATTAGCACGACTTAGTAAAAGAGGGGGTATAAGTTGATACTTTTGTAAAGTAGCCAGAGTAGCTAGCAATGTTGAGGAAGAAATTGTGTGAATATATTTTGAGTGCATGAATAGAACACAAAGCCACCTTTTGTCCCCTAGAGTTCACCCAGCCATCAGGATCCTGAATAAACTTAAAACCCACACAGGCTATTTTTTTTTTATCAATGAGGATTGCTACTCTCCACTTCCTTGCACTACCGGAGGCAAAAGAGCTCTTGCACCCAATCCCTCCTCAATTTAGCATGCTCCGAGTTAGTGAGTTTCCTGCATAAATAAGACATCCACTTTCATGCACTTGCAATATGATAGTATCCATGTTCATTTTGAGTGAAAACCATCCACGTTTAGGGAGGCAATTTTCATGCTACCCATTCTAATATTTTGGCACTATATGCACTAAAAGATCTAATACTACAAGGTTTAACCTAGGAGCAGCCTCCCATTTAAATCACCCTAGAGCAGGGATGGACAACTTCGGCCCTCGCCAGGCCAGGTTTTCAGGATTTCCCCAATGAATATGCATGAGTTTCCAAGTTTCCAAGTTTATTAGGTATTTTTGATTTATCACCTATTCAAAATTCAAGGCGATGTACAGATAAAATAGTTGGTAACAAACTTACAATTATTAAATTAAACAAACGATTATCTAGAATACAAATACACATATAACATTACATTTAAAGGGTATTTGAATAGATTATAATGAAACATAAGGAAAATTATTTAATGGTTACATTCAATATTAAAATCATTAATTCAATTTTAAAATATTTAATTAAATTCAGGGGAAAAACAATAGGAGGGGGGACAAAGACAATTGACCTTTTGAGTTATGGATGCAGAAAGGAAAAAAGAAAAATTAGTTATTAAAGGCATCAATATATAGAAAACTTTTAAGTTCTGACTTAAATTTTGTTAAGTTTTTTTCCTGTCTTAGGTACAATGGAAGATTGTTCCAAGATTGAGGGGCTGTTATGGAAAAGATAGTGTTACGCCTTGTGTTGATAACTTTTAGTGAGGGAATTACTAAAAGTTGCTGGTCTTGAGATCTAAGAGATCTAGAGGTAGTATAAGGTATTAAAAGTCTAAATCAATATGCATACAATGGAAGCAGTGCTGGCAAATAGATCTCATGCAAATTCATTGGAGAACTCCTGAAAACCCAATTGGATTCTGCCCTCGAGGACCGGAGTTGTGCTCCCCTGCCCTAGAGTCTTCTGATGAGCAATATAGATCTTCACAGCCCCTAGACAAGTAAAACACACGGACACTGGGAGTTTGTACCCATACCCAGCTTCTTCTTCACCTTCTTCCCTCCAACAGCATCACAACAGCCCACCCTAGAATCCCAAATCCCCATAACATAGTTGCTGTGGTTGACAGTGCAAGACCCCCCACTCCCTGTTGTCCCTACCCTAAAAGCAGCCCATACGTGCATCCGCACACACTCGCATGCCTTCCCCACACATTCGCTCTACCCCCCGTCTAAAACATCTATCCCATCCATTCCTATATCACTACTCAGTCCACCACCCCCTTGAGGAGCAGAACAAAATTGAATAAAGTGTACAAATGGAACTTCAATAACATGAAGGTCCACAAGTGACTGAGCAGTACTCGAACATTAATGCGATGCACGCTGGCCAGAAATGATACAAGCAGACCATAGCAAATTGAAGCAAACAAACAGCCAGCAAGATGAGCTGCCTGATGAGCCTGGAGCAATGTCCTCTGCAAAGCAACCCAAAGATGAGGCTGGTGAAGCCCAGTCCAGCATTAGAGAGCATCCCTCTCCAACCACTTAAAACTCATGCTGAGAATGTGAGAGACAAAAAGTACTCCAAGACTGTCCACACTCCTGCCAGCCCAAAGATGCCTGGAGGCCAAGATCACAGTAGCAGCCATGACAGCAGAATATATCATGCAGTCTAAATAACAGTTGCTCATAGGGCCATCAAACACTGAAATAATGCCATCAATGAGGAGGCAGCCTTTCCCAAAGGGAACAAAGTTCCTATGCTCTAGACAATATCACCATGCAATTATCATGAGTAATTCTCACCTTAGCTAGGTATTGAAAGGCAAATTTAATGCCCCTTGCATGCAAATGTGAGTAGTATGGTGCAAGAGATCAACATTGCTCTGACACCTTGGCTGAAAAATCTTGAAACATTAGCAGCTTTGTGCCCCAATAATCCAGTGATTGATTGTTTCTGTAGAGCTCCAGCAATTTGGCCTTAATAGCAAAATATAAGAAGCATGATATTACCAGGAGCGTCCATGCTCCCTCATCTTACCACACACTAACCCAAGGTACTCTTTCCATTTGCACTGGCGCAGCACTCTGAAGAAGGTCCAAAGTTTGGGGGAGCTGCTGTTACACAAGGTCCAATATTCCTTGTCTTTCACTTTCTCCAGGACCCTAATGACATGCACTTTATTGTGTCATCAACAGTTTTCCCGATCTTCTGCTCAATCTTCCATATTCTTTGGCTGGGCTTCAAGAGCTCTTATTCTCTCCTCTGCAAATGCCAATCGATCCTCCTGGGTGGAAATGTGATCCTCAGCTTGTTGGAACCGAGCAGCAGGGCCAATCACACAGTTTTAAATTTTGTCCATGGCAGAATGCAGCTCAGCATGTTTGTCGTCCAGTGGTTGGGACAGAAGTCTCGTGGAAACCTGCATTGTACCCTCTTGAAGGGTGGCCATAGCCTGTGGCTGCTGGGACACCATCTTTTATGGGAGTGCACATGGCCCTAGCTCTTCCAGGTTACGCTATTTTCATAGGCATAACTAAAACAAAAGAGGTGTCTTCAGTTCAAAAAATGCTTCAGTCGTTTCCACAGCTGTTCAGACTACAGATCATATTGTAGACAAAATGGGGGGCTTTTGGGAAAGGAGAGCAGAGCTCAACCTCGAGGTGTCTGCTCAGGCTGCGACCATTACATGACCCCCCTTTCGTTGTCTTTCTAATGACATATTTGACTCAGGATAAGTAATTTTCATTTGGGGGGCAGATAATAAGTGTAAAGAATCTGACATAAAAATAATGAGCTCTTCTATGATTATTTGTGAGTTCTATGACTCATTAAACCTCATTTCCCAGGAAAGTCCACATAGGGAGAAGAAATTATCTGAAATAAGGGCCTGAAAACCTAATTCAGCCAGATTTATAGGTATCCAACTGCCTACAAGCAAAAAGATCTTGTAATTAGACCGTCTCTGAAATACTGAATATTTGTTTTTGTTTTCTCCATATACCATTAGCTGTACGTTTCAAAAGATGCCCTTTTTTGTCTATTTCATTTGGTTGTGAGAAACCTAGGATAGAAGCAAAGGACTCTAAGAGGGTAATTTTATAGCAGGACACCTAGATTAATAGGAAGAAGTCTGCTTTTTGCCTTTTTTATATAGGTATATACAGTGAAATAGGAGGAGGGGCAGGGGGCAGATAGCCCTGGTTGCCATCTTGGTGGGGGTGTCGTCACCTCTCCAACCCCTACGCCTTGCTCATGCCCGCCCTTCTCCGCCCCCCCCCCCCTACCTCTTTGAAATCGTCACCAGCGTGAGTAACTAGTCTGCTGTTCATGCTGACCTGGGTCCCTCTGAAATCATTTCCAGGTCATAAGTCCAGGAAGTGACATCAGAAGGAAAGCCAGCAGACTGGAGAAACTTCTCGTGCTGGTACAAATTTAAAGAGGTACTGGGGTGGGAAGGGAGGGTGCGAGTGTGGCATGGGGGTATGGAAGGAGCGGGAGGGGGGTGGCATGGAAGGAGCGGGCAGGCAGAGAGAAGGGCTTAGGGGATGCCATCTCCCTGGGCGCTCCCACCCTCGCTATGCCACTGGGTATATAGGCATCTTTGTGCTTTCATGAAACAGTACCACAAACCCTGCAGAAGTCATGCATAGATGGCGGTTCAAGTCTTGTGCCTGCTCAAGAACAGGCGCAATTGTGCATGTGTACAATGATCTTGATCACATATTTTATCAAATATGCACGTAAATCATAACTTTGCCAATGCCCTGCCCAAACTGTGCCAATGTGATGCCCAAACTGTGCCTGTTTACACAACGTGTACTTTTGGGTGTGAACTAATTTTAAAAGAGCCCATTTACATGTTTAAATCATCGTTTTCTTATCCTTTCACATGGATAACCTGGAAAGTCACTGTTAGCTCTCTTTGCAATCATGTAATTTTCATGGCTTACTTGGACAAGTTCCTGGAGGAAAAGTCCATAGTCTGTTATTGAGAAAGACACCGGGGGGGGGGGGGGGGGGAAAGCCACTGCTTGCCCTGTATCGGTAGCATGGAATATTGCTACACCTTAGGTTTTGACTCAACTCATGCGCATTTACGCCATGTAGGTATTTAAACATCTATCATATCTCCCCTCTCCCGCTTTTCCTCTAAAGTATACATACTGAGATCTTTAAGTCTGTCCCCATATGCCTTCCAAAAAGTATGCTCTTAACATACTAACCTAGCAAACAACAGCAGATAGACTAGCTTGACCTATCCAATCTACCCAGAAAGGCGGCCAGGGTTGTCTCTTGGCAGAGTAATGGATTTTCTTCAGATTTTCTCATCTATGGATCGAGATGTTTGCTGGGAAGCGAGGCCTGCTTGAGCTCTACTGCATAGTTCTTGCTTTAAAAGACTTTAATAAGGAAGGATAGGCAATTATTTTCATTTATTTCACTAATTAGCGATATGATCGTTCATTATGAAAAGTCAGCCATTAGAATTAGGGTCTTTGTCCCCTTTGTGCAAAATATGTTCTTCCTTTCTTCACTAGAACTATTCTTCATCTTTTTATTGTAAAAGCAGTGGTGAGGGGGAGTGGGAGATTTAGATATAAAAAAGGAGATCATTCCAGAGCTGTGAAGATAATGCAACAAGAAACAAGAGTCCATAAAACCATCACCTTTCAGTCCCTGAAGACATAATGCTTTATGATAACCATAAAACATTTTAGTGCAAAATAAATTACCGTCCTATTCAAATCTTAAACGTAGCACAGTGGATGTCACTGAAGACATACAGCTATTTTTTCCACTGCTGAGGTATGTTTTATCATAATTTGTGAGGGTAGGTGACAACCTTGTACACATGATTGCGTTTTCCTGCTTAGTTAGCTTGTCAAGGTCAGAGTCCTTTTGGCCTTTTATGGATGTAGGACTATTATAAAAGACGCAAGACAACAGAACTGCAGGCAAAGAAAGCTCATTTTGTTCTCTCTCTTTAATGTTTAATGTTTTTAATTTTTGCTTGAATGCATTGCCCCCCCCCCTTTACAAAACCATGTTAGAGATTTTTAGCGTAGGCCGGCACACTTAAAGCGCCGCGCTGCTCCCGACACTCATAGAGTTTCTATGAGCTTCAGGAGCAGCGTGGAGCATTTAGCGCGCCGGCCTGCGCTAAAAATTGCTATCTCGGTTTTGTGAAAGGGGGGGGGGTATGTTTTATTTTGCTTTGCAGTAATTAATTACATTTTTAGTTTTAGATGAAAAGTGGATTTTTGGCCAGACTTCGGGCAGCGGCATGGTATGGTATGATTGTTGCAGCTGTCTAGGTCTTGCCACATCTGAATTGACATTTCAGCCATGATGCTGTGGCTTTCTTCAGGTTTACTTTGTAAGGTCTGCAATTTGAATTTTGGCAGCAACGTCTGTTGGCCGCAGTTTTAAATTCTGGTGGCAATGGCATAGTAGGAAGTTGTAGGGGGGGGGCAGTCTGCCCTGAGCGCAATTTTCCTCGGGGAAATGGCATCTCTCCTCCTCTCCGCCTCCCCCCCATCCCACTCCTCCCCCTGCCACATGCCCGCGGCCCTTCCCTATACCTTTTTATCTTCAGCGCAAGCAGTGACGCACTTGTTGCCTGCTTCAGCTTCAGCACTTTCTCTGACATCACTTCTGGTAGGAACACCCTGGGCATCATGTTGGTGGGCACTCTGGCACCCCTCCTCCTCTCCGACCCCTCTGCCTCTTCCCACTCCTCCCCTCGCCATGTGCATGCCCCCTTCCCTTCCTCCATACCTCTAATTGTTCACTGCCATGTTTAACTTCAACATGTTCCTCGTGACCGCTGTCAGCTCTCCCACTGATGTCACTTCCGGGTGCCTAGGAAGTGACATCAGAGGGAGAGCCTCCGGGGTCGCGAGAAGCACGTTGAAGTTGTTACTCATGGTGGATAGTGACCAGAAGTATAGGGGAAGGGAAGGGAAGGTGGGTGCGTGCATGACAGGGGTGGGATCGGGGAAGGAGCGGGGAGGGGTGCCTCCACCCAAGGTGCCTCTAATCCTCACTATGTCACTGGATGGGTGTGTAGCTCAGAGTCTTCAGCCAGGCCAGCCTACTGATCTCAGTCTCCAACTGATTAGAGTAAGGTTACCAGATTTCCTCTTATAAAAAAGAGGACACTTGGTCCCATGCCATCCTGCCCCCAGCTCTGCCCTGTTCTACCCCGGCCCATTCCACCCCCACACAAACCTCATGTCCCTTCTCCGAGCTCTGGGCTGTGTCTGGAGAGCCTCCATGCAGATGCACAGATGTTGACATCCATGCATGCGCAGAGGCCCTCCATATGCGGCCCTGAGCTCGGGGCCTTCCAAAACGCAGACAAACTGTGCCCGGATAGTCCTCTAAAACAGTGTTTTTCAACCGCTGTTCCGCGGCACACTAGTGTGCCGCGAGATGTTGCCTGGTGTGCCGCAGGGCCGCCATCAGGGCAGTACTACCAGTCCTGCATTCAGGGGCCCGGAGCTGACAGGGGGCCCGAGGCAGGGGCGCTAGTAGCTCGCCAAGGCAAAGTGAGTCGATCACCCAGGACTCACTTTGTCTTCGCGATCTAATCTATCGAGCCGATAAGTCTTCTTCTCACCGACGTCAATTCTGCAGTCGGAGAGGAAGTTCGGGCCAGCCAATCGCTGCCTGGCTGGGCGGAACTTCCTCTCCGATTGCAGAATTGACGTCAGGGAGAGCATGCGTCGGCGTCGGCTTTGGGGCCTGTTATCCATTGGTGGGTCCTGTTCCCCGATGGCAGCGGCAGTGGCAGTGGCTTGGGGAACGGCAGGAAGAAAGAAAGAAAGGGGGCAGCCAGGGAAACAGAAAGAAAGAAGAGAAACAGAAAAAAAGAAAGAAAGGTCAGGGAGAGAGGAAGAAAAAGTTGGGGGAGGGAATGAGGTGTGGAGGAGAGAAAGCATACAGGCTGATAGAAGGGAAGAAAGATTGGATGCACAGTCAGAAGAAGAAAGTGCAACCAGAAATCACCAGACAAGGTAGGAAAAATGATTTTATTTTAAATTTAGCAAAGTGGAGGCAGTATTACCACAGTTTTCAAAGGAATTTGCCCAAATAACTTAATAGTTAACTGGGTAAATTCCCAGAGATGAAAACTTCCCTTCACTTACTATGCACAGTTCTGAATTTATATCTGCTGTCTATATTTTACAATATGGTCACCTTTTACTAAACCGCAATAGTGGTTTTTAGCGCAGGGAGCCTATGAGCGTCAAGAGCAGCGCTGGGCATTCAGCGCAGCTCCCTGCGCTAAAAACTGCTATTGTGGTTTAATAAAAAGGATGGAGGGTATATTTGTCTATTTTTGTATGCTATAAAAACCAAATACAGAGAGAGACTGAGAGCTGTTGACGAAGAGCTACGTGTGTGTCTTTCTTCGATTCCAGCCAGAATATCAGCTTTGTGTTCAGCCAAACAGGCCCAGGTTTCGCACTGAATAAAGTATTTTATAATTTTTATAATTTTTATTTCGTAATAAAGTAATTATAAAATACTTTCTTTGTGTTTATTTGATTCCTATTCAAGAGAATTACTTTATATATAGTCAATATAGGCAGAGAGTTAAATTTTTTAACATTTTCTAATGGTGGTGTGCCTCGTGATTTTTTTCATGAAACAAGTGTGCCTTTGCCCAAAAAAGGTTGAAAAACACTGCTCTAAAAAGGGGACATGTCTAGGTCTTCCTGGACATATGGTAACTCTAGATTGGAGTAAAAGCTCTTCCCCTCCCCAACATATAAGTGTATTGGTCAGCAATTTGTTAAAATACCGGCCACTGCAGTTATACAAAATCTGGATACTGGCTGACCCTGAATATCCAGTTTCAGTACTGGCCAGTGTTGATATTCAAGCCACTGCCTGGATAGCTACCTGGATAAAGTTAGAATAGCTTTTTTCTACCCTAACTTTATCAGGGTAATTATTTAGTTAGCAGACTGTCTCCACTAGCACTTTGCGTGTCAAAATTTGAGCAAGATCTTGAGATGCACATGCAAATTAATTGTTTAACAAGACAGGTAAACTCTGGAGGATAGTGTTTGGGGAGAAATAGAAATTCCACAGCAGGACATATGGGATGAGCAAATTGAAAAGTGAGGGAGCAAACCCATGTGAAATGTCTGAGTGAGCATAAGAATCACTGATGGAGCTCTGAGGACCCATCTGGAAGTTTAAAGGTAGGCCCGAGGGAGGTCTTCAGGGGGTAGGCGGTGGGAGGGAAGAAGGTAGCGCCGAGAGGGATCGTAGGGGAATGGATGGCAGCAGCGGCAAAAGTGATCATGAAGGGGGGCCACGGAGAAGGGGGGAGAAGTTTGCTTTCTGTTTTGTCCAAAACCAAACTGCAAACTTTGGTTGCTGGTTCAGTTTTGGTCAAAACCGAGAATCATGTTTTTGGTCGGCCTTTAAAAGAAATAGCCTGTATTTCTGTAACTAAACACATTTCTCTTAGATTTACTATACATAGTAGGAGTCAGAGTTGGAGCCAGTTGAAGGTTTGGTGTACTGACTCCACAGCTCTACTGACCACATTTCTATCTACCCAGTTCCACAAAGTAGTGTCGCCGTCAATGATTTTTTTTGTTTTTGTTTAAATAATAATAATTATTCTAAAGACAAAAAAAGAACAATTATTTTTTCAAGTACTTGAGGGGATGTTCCTTCTGGCGTTTGTTTATAGCTGAACAGAAAAATGAAGTTGCCTCACTTGAAGAACCCCCCCCCCATAAAGTTAATTATCTCACCACTGTCTTTAAATTAGGCAAAAATCAGCAGCTATTTTTCTGATTGTTTATGTACTAGTTAGCGAAGCCTTTAATCTTAAAATGACTCCCCAGTGTTTACAGTAACTCTGTTTTCATTTGACTGCACTTAATGTGTGAGGTAGGGAAGATAATTAGAAAGAATAAATGCAACAAAAGAGATTCCCATTAATTCCAAATTCTGTTTATGTTCAGCACTTTTTCGACATGTGGGTGTATCAATAAATATATTTTAATTAGAACAGAAAAATCATTCAAATTTCAGATCATTGCCAGTGTTCTATCCAAACTTCCACACAGCATTTTGTTCTGAGTACAGTTTTTTTTTTGTTGTTGCTTGGTAGAGGACATGGCATTAATCACATAACAAATTTTTGCTAGGACAGTAGGAGCATTGGCAATGACATCACGTCATATGAATGATTCTGCACAGATCAAATAATAAATTGTGCACTTGGATTATTGCACAGGGACTGCAGATGAGATATGCCGGGAAAGAACTGGTATGATTTACAAGCTAAAGTGAAAAGTGATATGAAAATAAACATCCAATCAGTTTTTCCTTTAAGTCTTGGATTCATTAGAACAACTAGGTGACATTTTTCACATCTTAATTGGTGTTTTGCTGATTTTATCAGAATTTCTGCTGATCAAAGCAAATTGACTATTTATTTTGCAGTGAAACTAACTGTTCGGCTCATGCTTAATGTACTGTAATGCATTTTAAGTGTCCCCGAGTCATACTGCAGCCAGAATCAAGGGTCTCGGTCCTTTCTTATTTCAGTTTGTATAATGTGCACAGATGGAAACAGGTGCTGTTTAATTTACTAATAAAATTGTCCTCAGAAAGGCTGAATAAAGGACACATCTGAAATGTTTTGGTGGTTGAAAGAGCAAAGCATTTTTAAATCATTTTTTTATGAGGGGGTGCTGAAAAGTTCTCAGCCCAACCAAGAAGAGATTGACGTGGACATGGTTCAATCAATGATCTGAAACGATGTCAGAAAACATAGAATTTTGTTTCAGCAGACTAGCACTTAACCAAATAAGACAACACTCTTTTCAGCTACAGTGGCAAAATAACGCTCAGAATTTAGGAAGTTGGTTGGTTGGGCTGAGAACTTTTCAGCACTCCTCATATGTAATAAAGGTGAGCCAAGACAATCAAGCCATTGTGACATCACTGATGAGGTTGGCTCTTATTGGTGGAATTAGGTATGACATCACAATCTCAGCCCTTGTTACCAGAGACTGATGTCTTCCAATTACAAGGGGGTGCTGAAAAGTTCTCAGCCCAACCAAGAAGAGAATGACGTGGATATGGTTCAATCAATGATCTGAAACAATATCAAAACAGAGAATTTTGTTTCTGCAAATTGGCACTTAAAGAAATAAGATAGCACTCTTTGCAGCTAAAGTAGCAAAATAACACTCAGAATTTAGGAAGTTGGTTGGTTGGGCCGAGAACTTTTCAGCACTCCTTCGTCCCCTGTTCGGTTGAAGTCTTATGAAAGCTCTATGCATGTTTTGTTTTCAGTAAGTTATGAAATGATATTGTTTAATGCCGTTTATGCTTCAATGACTTCGCTTTAATTGCCCTTTTTATGCTATTTGTGTATAAATCATGCAGGGCTTTAAAACATTAATGCTGCATTTTATGCTGCAATGTTGATTTCTAATAGTGGACTCAAGCCATGTATTCATTTTATCAGCGAATAAAGATCAAGGGGAGAAAAATGAGTCCACTGAAGGGGAAAGTAACTTAAGCAATGAGCTAATTATCAATATTCAGTGAGAGAAAGAAGGGGACAAATTATTCTAAAGAGGAACCAAAATAATTAAAATAATATTGATTTTATGCTTAAGGAAAAAGTGCTGATGCACAGATGACTTACAAAATCTCAGCCTACAAAAATTAGTTATATGCTAATTTGACTACATAGTAAAAAAAAAAAAAAAAGTTACAGATTTGTGTAAGGCTAATGTCCAAGACACTATTGGGTCAACATTTAAACTCTGTGGTCATAGCTTTTTTAAAACATGAGCTACAGCATTTAAATAAAATCTAGATAGCACTGCTATCGGAATAATGCTACTACTATTAATTATTTGAATAGTGCTACCATGCGTACGCAGCGCTGTACAGAGTCATGAAGGAGACGGTCCCTGCTCAAAGGAGCTTACAATCTAAACAGGCAAGACAAATAGGATGTCATGGATACAGTTAGAGGAAAGGGTTAATCTTCTGGCTAGGGCAGTGGGGAGTAGGGCTATGGAGTGAAGGCTACATCAAAAAGGTAGGGTTTTCGGTCTGCTTTTAAACAAGGAAGGGGTGTGGCTGACAAACTCGGGTAGTTTATTCCAGGCATAGGGCAGCTAGATAAATGGAATGAAGTCTGGAATTGGCAGTGTAGGAGTAGGGTGCAGCTAAAAGCAGCTAATCTGAAGAATAGAGTTCTCTGGGAAGTATATAAGGAGAGAGGAGATATTGAGGGGCAGCAGAATGAACACACTTATAGGTCAGCAATAAGAGCTTGAACCGTATGCGAAGGTGGATATGGAGCCAGTGAAGTGATTTAAAGAGAGGAGTAACATGAATGTAGCGAGGTTGGTAGAAGATGAGTTGTGCAGCAGAGTTGTGCACAAATTGTAGGGCGGTGAGGTGGCACATTGGGAGACTAGTAAGAAGTTGATTGCAGTAATCTAAGCGTGAGGTTAGGAGAGTGTGGATAAGGGTCTGTGCTCAGAGAGGAAGGGACGAATTTTGGTGATGTTGTAGAGATAGAAGCGACAGGCCTTAGTAGTTTGTTGGATGTGTGTAGAAAATGAGAGATTGGAATCAAAGATTGCAGACAGAGGAGACTGGAATGATGACAGTATTATTTACAGAGTTGGAGAATGGAAGGAGAGGATTGGAGAGTTTAGGAGGAAAGAGGAGCAGCTCAGTCTTGAACATGTTTAATTTCAGATGACAGCAGGACATCCAGGCAGCAATGTCAGCCAAACAGGCTGAGACTTTTTCTTGGACTTTAGGTGAAATTTCAGTTGTAGAGAAGTAGATCTGGGAGTCATCAGCATATAGGTAATACCAGAAGCCATGGGAGGAGATCAGGGCACTGAGGGATGAAGAGGAGAGAAAGAAAAGAAGAGGCCCTAAGACAGAGCCCTGGGGTATGCCAAACGCTAGCAGGATAGCAGCAGAAGAGGACCCACCGACACATACACTAAGGGCCTGATTCTGTATAGGATGCCCGGTCTCAGCAGTTACCTAAGCAGCTTTTGAAAATCACACACGGGCATCCTATACAGAATCCTAATGGACAGATGCCTAACCCCGCCTAACCCCCAACATCCCCAGCAGGAGGGACGCCCACTCCCTCCTGCCGGCACTCCCTCAACATCTCCAGCAGGAGGGATGCCCGCTTCCTCTTGCAGGCACCCCTGAACCCCCACCCCCCCAAAGATCACCCAGACCCCCCTCCCTGTACATATAATACGAAGGCCTGCCAGAGGGATGCCTGCTCCCTCTGGCTGGCAGGCCTGCCACTTCAGAATGGCGGGCCTTCCCCTTCCTGGTGCATCCTGGGATGCACCGGGGAGGGGCCTAAGGCCCTGATTGGCCCAGGTACCTAAGGCCTCTCCCATAGGAGGGGCATTAGGCACCTGGACCAACTAGAGTCTTAGGCCTCCTTCCATGTACACTCTGGGATGCACTGGGAGTGGCCCAAGACTCCAATTGGCCAGAGACCTAAAGTCACTCCCAGGGTGCACCAGGAAGGGAATGGACCGCCATTATGAAGAGGCGGGCTTGCCAGCCAGAGGGAGTGGGCATCCCTCTGACCAACAACCTTCCTGTTAAAAATCAGGAGGGTCTAGGTGGGCTTTGAGGAATAGGGATTCAGCATCCCTCCTATCAGTGATTGTTTAGGGGTTTGCGGCAGGAGGGATTGGGCATCCCTCCTGCCAGGGATGTTAGGGGGTTTCCATCAGGAGGGAGTGAGCATCTCTCCTGCCAGGGATATTGTGATGGGTGCCGGCAGGAGGGAGTGGGCATCCCTCCTGGCAGGGATGTTGTCGGTGGGTGTGCCAGCAGGAGGGAGTGGGCATCTAATGTTCAGGGAATATACTTCATCTGTTTCTAATTTATAATATTGAATTCCAAAGTACTTGTGTGGTCTGGATCTGTAACAGAGATACTTCTGATCCAAATATTTATATCCAGAGTTACTCTACCAGGAAGTCAGATTAAATTGAGCAATTTCCATTGAGACACATGAACATATAGTCATCTTTTATACCCTTCCAGAGTAGGCCCCAAATCCACCCAGTCAAAATAGTTTGGATCACCTGCGCTGAGTGCCTGGAAATGGAATCATCCAGTTGGGCTCTAACAAAAATTACAGAACCCCCATAACAACCCCTGGCAGGAGGGATGTCCACTCTCTCCTGCCATCACCCCCGAGCCCCCCTCCCCCACTGTCCACGGCAGGAGGGATGCCCACTCCTTTCTGCCAGAACCCCTGAAACAACCTCTGGCAGGAGGGATGACCAATCCCTCCTGCTGCCACCCCCAAAACAATCCGCAGCAGGAGGGATGCCTAGTTCCTCTTACCAGCACCTCCCAACATCCCCAGCAGTATGTACGGCAGCAGAATCCTGCAGACATCCAGCTGAGATAGAATCTTGATTCATTTCTTCGAACCTGAGGTCTGGAACGCTGGAGAGAGGGGCAACATAGTCCTCCAAGCCAGTCCAAATATCTAACAGAAAACATTGTAGGACAAATATCTCCAGATAAGTGACAGAGCTCAGGAATTGTAAATACTGCATTGTAAAGCAGAAAAGATGCTATGACATGCTTTCATGATGCCTATCCTTTTTCCCCTCCCCCTCCCCTCGCTGGGATAAGGAACTGTGCTCTTTCATGTGTTGCATCCGGCATCCCCTGGTGGTAAAGCCATTCTGCTTTATTGATGCTTCATCAAAAGCTTTCTGGCATTTCTGTGGCTATCCTTTTACCCAAAAGAAGAAAAAGACAGCAGAAACTCCTTGCATAGACTGAACTTTGTGGACCAAATGCCATTATTTATTTATTTAAAAATTTATATACCGCATACAACTATGCGGTTTCCATATCACATACATAAAATCTTGTTTCCCTCCGATTATCACATATAACATAGACATGTCAAGACAACATCGTTAATCGTCCCTGTTATAATAGGGATAGAGCACAAATTCAGTCAATTCAGAAGTACAAGCAAGCTTTAAATCATACATTGATGTCAGAAAAATTCTAAAAGGGGATTATCAGCTGAAATATATCTTAGTATAAGAAGGCATTGGCAAATAATTGAGTTTTCAGCATTTTCTTAAAATTCATCCTCCCAATACAGAACCGCAGGATACCAGGCAAGGCATTCAGTACTTGTACGCCAGCCACAAATATCATTGATGCTCCGATCTTAGCATGCATAGTCGATATTCTACCCTCCAAACTTAATTTCATCCCATTTACATTTCTAAGCTCTCTTCTCGGTTTATAGATCTGGAAGAATTCTTGTGAGATACGTGATACGACGTCTGATGTATAATCGCAACAATCTTAAACTGCATCTTTGTTGCATAGGTAACCAGTGTTGCATAAGGTAACCAGTGTAGTTTTTGCAATTTAGCATTATAAAACAATAAGAACCAGTTCAGAGTTCAAGTTCCTCTAATTAGGCTCATTCAACAGTCGGTAAAGTTTACTTTTAAAATATTTGCAGAAGGATAGTTGCCCTAGTAAATGCCAATCTGCAGAATGCTTTGAGACTAGCTAAATAGTGCAGTGTCAGCATTTTTAGTTCGCTGTCTCTCAAAGAGTGAGCCTATTTTCTGCCATTGATAAGGTACTCTGGGAAAGAAAAGAGTCCTATTAAACTTTCAAAGACAAAGGGGGCACACAGCCTTCATTCTGCTAATGAACAGTTTAATGCTCAGACTGCACAAAATAAAATCAGGCTCTTTTCTGGCACAATTAACTCTGCTTTGTGCAATACTGGCCATTGCTATTCATGAGAAGAGTACACATACTGTAGAAATGACCTGTACAAATAGTCAACACCCTCAATCAGCCTCTTCTCCAGTCACCCCAGCCTCATTCTTCCTTCCCTAGGCTCATCTGTCTTCCTCACTCATCCTTCCTGACCAGAACAAGACTAATAGTGGGGCATTGCATTCATGTTCTCTATCCCCACAGTGATCCTCAAGCCATCTGCTCGATGCACAGTAATTCTGCTTTCAGAAGCAACGCTGTGAATAGAGGTAGCAACAGGACCACTGCTGGGATAGTGAGCACCAGCGTAGATTGTGGCAAAATTGGCTTAGAGAGGCAATGGTATAGCGAGGGAGATTAGCACCTGGGGCGGAAGTGCCTAGTATCACTGTGCTGTATGCTACCCACTTTTCCTTGCCATTTTGAGCCAATCAGGGCAATTGGCCCCTCCCACTGCATCCCACTGCATTGGGAGGAGGAAGCCTCGCCATTTGCAGCATGCGGCCCTGTAGGCAGGAGAGAAGGAGTTTTCCTCCTGCCGTTTTCTCATCTGAAGGTATGGAGAGATCCGGGGATGTGGGAGGGGAGCCCAGGAATGTTGGGGGGGGGAGGGGCGAAGATGTCAGGGGATATCAGAGGAGGTCTGAGATGACAGGGGGATGTGGGGGATTTCAGGGGGTTGTTGAGGATTTCAGGGTGATGTCACGGGGTGGTGGGGAGGTCCGGGATGATAGAGAGATATCATGGATTTCAGGGGGATGTGGGGGATGTCATGGGGATATCAAGGATGTCAGGGGGAAGTGGGGGATGTCGGGGGATGTCAGGGGGGTTCGGGGATGTCAGGGGCAAGGGTGTAGAGCTCTACGGCTCAGCTGATCCAGGCAGGGGAAATCCCCATCAGCTGAGCCACCAGGAATCCCCAAAACCATTTCAGCTGATGGGATTACTCTGCCATAATCAGCTGATGGGAAGCCTATGGGTTTTTATTGCTCTTCGGGTGGTAGGGGATTGTGACCACTTGGGGATTAAAGGAGGTCATGCCTTAAAACCTTCAGTGGTCCTCTTGTCAGTTTGGGCACCTTTGTGAAACTTAGATGCAACTCAAACAGGTCTAACTGCTGGCATCTAAGCTCCCTCTTGGAAAGCTTTGATTATAGCTGGGGTACTTTCAGGTTGAAGCCCGCATGATTCCTGCCCATAACATATCTCCCAATATACCCCTTTGATCTCTGGATGCACAGCAGCTTAGAAGTGCTGCTGCATGTCCAGAAACTTGGTTTTGATTATCAACAGTTGGACGTCCTGCTATTAGGATGTCCAAGTGCCGACTTAGGCTGATTTTTGGCCGTTTAAAAATTTTGTTTATGAGCCCCTTAGTGTATAAAGGATAAACATTGGCTAAAGGCATCATTGAAGAAGGTTTTTAGCTGAAATTTTAATTTTTCTAAAGAGGTTTCCAGTCTAAGATGAGAGGGAAGGTGATTCCAAATGGAGGGTCCGGTTACTGAAAAGATGCGTTGACGGGTGGTATCATATGCTATTGGGCATGAGTTTGGGACCACAAAAGATTTTGCTGTAATGAACGAAGAGTACGGGAGGGTATATAGCGGATAAGGTAGCGGTCAAGAAAGAAGGCAGTGTGTGTTTTGTGTTATCTTGAATACTAGAAGAAAGATCTTAAATACTATTCTGTGTGTTACTGGGAGCCAACTGCCACTCTACACAATGTGGTGATTTCAGAAAAGGCGTGATCAAATTTATGAGAATCTGAAATCAATTTCATGGTAGTGTTTTGTATTAATTGTAGTCGCTGAAGTTCTTTTTGTGCCAATGCGTAATCTATTTGTGAAATGATCAAGGAATGAGCTAATATATTGCATGCATAGGGTTCAAGTAGGGATTTGATAGAATGGATTAGATGAAGTCTTTAGAAGCAGTGTTGTATTGTCAATGATATCTGTTGATGAAAGCTGAGTTTTTCATCAAGGATGATGCCTGGAACTTCAAGGAACTATAATAGGGACTATAATATTGGTGAGAAGGATGGGGATAGGGATGTTGAAATTCTGCATGTGTGAAGACACGTGTCTTTGACTGTAATAGATTAAGAGATAGTTTATTATCCCCCACCTCCATCTCTTTCTTTTCTCTCTCTTCTCTCTCATGCAGTATCTCTTTCTGCCTCCTCCTCACTGTGGTTCTTTACCTGTACCATCTGTTACTTCTCCTGACCTGCTTCTGCTCATGGACCATGTTTGTCAATACTTATGCCCTGTAGGGGCATATTCTGTCCGCCCCTTTAAAGGTGCAGGGCAATTTGGCTGTCAGTGATTTGAATACCACTAACTTACAAATCCATGAACGTCTTTAGTGGATAGACTCACACTGAAGTTAGGTTGCATTGCTTCTCACAACAGCCAACACTGCCACAGGTGGTCCATCCTAAAGCTGGAGATTTAACCACCATTATGCTTGAGATTGAAGGACAATGAGTGAGGTTTTTCCTTGTGAGCACTGGCCATGTCTAATACCAGTTTTGACAGAGCATATTCCAAAAATGAACATAATCTAATCAATAAATAGAAAAATAAATACCTTTTTCTATATTTGCTGTTGGGTTATTTTATTTTTATAATCACATTGGTCCCTGTCTCTGGTTTCTGCTTTCCATTCCTGTCTTCCTCCCAGGAAAGAGACTTGGGAGTTCTGATCAACAAGTCGATGAAGCTGTCTGTGCAATGCGTGACGGCGAAAAGGGTGAACAGAATGCTAGGAATGATTAAGAAGGGGATCACGAACAGATCAGAGAAGGTTATCATGCCGCTATACTGGGCCATGGTGGGCCCTCACCTGGAGTACTGCGTCCAGCACTGGTCGCCATACATGAAGAAGGACATAAGAACATAAGCAATGCCTCTGCTGGGTCAGACCTGAGGTCCATCGTGCCCAGCAGCCCGCTCACGCGGCGGCCCCAACAGGTCCAAGACCTGTGCAGTGATCCTCTATTTATACCCTTCTATCCCCCTTTCCAGCAGGAAATTGTCCAATCCTTTCTTAAACCCCAATACCGTACTCTGCCCTATTACATCCTCTGGAAGCGCATTCCAGGTGTCCACCACACGCTGGGTAAAGAAGAACTTCCTAGCATTTGTTTTGAATCTGTCCCCTTTCAGTTTTTCCGAATGCCCTCTTGTTCTTATATTTTTTGAACGTTTGAAGAATCTGTCCCTCTCTACTCTTTCTATGCCCCTCATGATCTTATAAGTCTCTATCATATCCCTCTAAGTCTCCTCTTCTCCAGGGAAAAAAGACCCAGTTTCTCCAATCTCTCAGCGTACTATTCGAAAAGGTCCAGAGAAGAGCGACTAAAATGGTTAAGGGGCTGGAGAAGTTGCCATACAGTGAGATATTAGAGAAACTGGGCCTCTTCACCCTTGAAAAGAGGAGACTGGGAGGGGACATGATTGAAACTTTCAAAATACTGAAGGGAATAGACTTAGCAGATAAAAACAAATTGTTCACCCTCTCCAAGGTAGGGAGAACGAGAGGGCACTCTTTAAAGTTGAAAGGGGATAGATTCCATGCAAACGTAAGGAAGTTCTTCTTCACCCAGAGAGTGATAGAAAACTGGAGCGATCTTCTGAAATCTGTTATAGGGGAAAACACCCTCCAGCAATTCAAGCCAAATTTGGACAAGTTCCTGCTAAACTGGAACGTACACAGGTGAGGCTGGACTCATTTAGAGCACTGGTCTTTGACCTGGGGACCACTGTGTGAGCGGACTACTGGGCATGATGGCCCACTGGTCTGACCCAGCAGTGGCAATTCTTATGTTCTTATGTCTGCTGTTAACTCTCATGCTAGGATCTCCTTGTCCATTTAGCATTCTCCTCCTTGTCCATAATTCATCTTCCCTCTGACTCTCTATCAGCCCTGTCCAGCATTGCCCCTTGTGTCCCTATCCCTAACTTTGTTCTGCTTCTCCCTTCCCTCTTCCTCCCATGTGTTCGGTGGGGGCTTCCAGCAGGAAGGAGTGGACATCACTCCTGCCAGGGGTGTTGGGGGTGGGGTGCTGGTAGGAGGGAGTAGGCATCCCACACTGATGGCCCTCCACAACGATCCCTCCCATGAACCAGAACCATGACCCTCCTCCATGGTAGCAAAAATGGCAGGAGGAATACCTACTCCCTCCTGCCTGGACGAATACCCCTGTGCCATGCCCCCACCCAGTCCTGGACCCCCACGCCACCGACCCCCCCAACCATCCTCTACCCTCCCCCGTTCCACCTGAAAACAAAAGGCAGGAGGGATGCCCACTTCCTCCTTCCACTGGATTTTTCCCTGAACCCCATTCCCACTCCTCGAAGCCTTCCCCTATACCTTTTCTAGACATTGGAGCTGGTCTGAAGCACGTCCCTCCAGCTTCAAGCCCCGCCCATGGAAAATGATGGGCCTTGCCCTCCTAGGTGCACCATGTGATGCAAAGGAAGGAGCCTAAGGGCCTGATTGGCTCAGATGCCTAAGGCCACTCCCCTTGCTCAGATGCCTAAGGCCCTTCCCATCACCTTAGGCTCCTCCACATGCATCATGTGGTGCACTGGGGATGAGATGGTCTGTCATTTTCCATGGGCGAGGCTTGGAGCTGGAGGGACGTGCTTTCCTCTAGCTCCCAATGTTTAGCAAAGATATGAGGGTTTGGGGAGTGGGGGGTGGGGTTCAGGGGAGAATCCGGTGGCAGGAGGGAGTGGGCATCCCTCCTGCCTTTTCTTGCAGGTGGGTAGGGGAAGGTTTGGGGAGGAACCTCCGTTGGCAGAAGGGAGTGGGCATCCCTCCTGCCAATTTTCTCTCATGGGGGGGGATTCCTCATGCTGCGTTCATCAGGGGTTGTTGGGGAGGGCCGTCATTGGTGGTGGGGGACCTTTTTTTCCAATGGACAGATATTTTGCATGTTTAACACATGCAAAATATCTGTGCCATAAAAAAACTGAAGAAACCAGGCAGTTAGCGACAGACCAATTGGTTTTTTTTTTTCCTTGCATAGCCAAGCGATGTTAGTGCATCAATCGTTTGGCTACTTTGCATGGAGTTTTAGCTAATTTGCAAGGCTGGATCAGAAAATGGGTGATCGAGGGGAAAACACGCAATGAGCCGTTTTTGTGCATCGGGTCAGTAAAAGTGATCATTGCTAAAGAATCAGGAGTTGCATATCAAAGCAACTCCTGATTGGTGAGGCCCGACTTTAGTGCAGGAAGAGGCGGTCGGAGCATACCGCGAGTGAATTCCTTCACTCGCCGGTGCTTCGGCTGTTCTGTCCTGCCTCTCTGGCTGCCCTCTCCTGCCCGGTCATTCGCGGTCGGAAAATACCGCGAATGACCGGGACCGTGAATCGCTGACCGCGAATGACTGGGGGAGCACTGTACATAAGAACATAAGCATTGCCTCTGCCGGGTCAGACCAGGGGTCCATCGTGCCCGGCATTCCGCTCCCGCGGTGGCCCTCCAGGTCCATGACCTGAAAGTGTTCCCTACCTAACCTAAAATGTCCATACCCTATTTGCTCAGTGTCCTGTAAGGTAAACCTCTATCTGTACCCTGTTATTCCCTTTGCTTCCAGGAAGTCATCCAGTCCCTTTTTGAACCCCAGAATTGTACTTTGGCTTATCACCTCTCCGGGAAGCGCGCTCCAGGTGTCTACCACCCGCTGAGTGAAGAACTTCCTTGCATTCGTTATGAATCTGTCTCCTCTCAGTTTTTCTGAGTGACCTCTTGTTTTAGTTGTCCCTGCTAGTCTAAAGAATCTGCCCCTCTCCACCTTCTCTATGCCTTTCATGATTTTATAAGTCTTTATCATGTCCCCTCTCAGTCTCCGCTTTTCCAGGGTAAAGAGCCCCAGCCTGTCTAACCGTTCGGCATATGAGAGGTTCTCCATACCCTTTATCATCCTCGTTGCTCTCCTCTGGACCCTCTCGAGTATTGCCATGTCCTTCTTGAGGTATGGCGACCAGTATTGGATGCAGTATTCCAGATGTGGGCGCACCATTGCTCGATACAGTGGCAGGATAACTTCCTTCGTTCTGGTAGTGATATCTTTTTTGATAATGCCCAACATTCTGCTCGCTTTTTTTGAGGCTGCTGCACATTGCGCCGCCGGCTTCATTGTGTTATCCACCAATACCCCCAGATCTTTTTCTTGGCTGCTTTCCCCGAATACCCTCCCTCCCATCGTATAGCTATACATGGAGTTCCCCTTCCCTATGTGCAAGACCTTACATTTCTCCACATTGAAGCTCATCTGCCATTTTTTTGCCCACTCACTCAGTTTGTTCAGGTCGCTCTGCAGTTCTTTGCATTCCGCAACAGTTCTGACCCTGCTGGAGAGTTTTGTGTCATCCGCGAACTTGATAACTTCGCACTTCGTCCCTGTTTCTAGATCATTAATAAATATATTGAACAGCAGTGGTCCCAGCACTGACCCTTGCGGAACACCACTTGTGACCCCTATCCAGTCAGAGTAGTGCCCCTTTACTCCTACCCTCTGCTTCCTGTCCGCCAGCCAATTTTTGATCCATCTGTGCACGTCCCCTTCCACCCCGTGACTCCACAGTTTCTTCAGTAGGCGTTCATGGTATCTTATTACATGCCAACAGGTTTCACATGCCAGCTTTCATCCTATTCTATTAAATCTTTGAATAATTATTTTGCCCTGCTCCTATAGAAATGAATTGGACCATGGGGGGTGGGGGGTGAAGCTTATTTCTTTGGAACTTCTAATCCAGTTTTGACCATTTTGAAACTCAATGTATCTTTTTGTTGTTTTTCTGACATGCCATTCCGTTTAATTTTCACAGAGTTATTTTGCCCACAGAGAGACAAACATTCTTCACCATTGTATGGTTATTTCCAACTTCTGTTGGATTGAAAAGAATAATAAGGTGCCTTAAAGCATCACATTTTGGAAAAAGTCTTTGCACCTTTATTGCCTGTAATTTGTTCTTATGGGATGATATTTGGATGACATCTTTTCCACAGGTGCCAGCTCTCTGTGTGCTGTAGGTGTCCGAGCAGCCCCAATTTTTTGGGGGTCCTCACGTGATCACAGATGCACTACTACTACCGCTAATATAGGTGCATACCAAGGGGGAGGCAGTCCTCCCTGGGTGCAGCTCATCGGGAATGCTCCAGTCCAGAGTCTGGTCTCTCCATGCTGCAACCTACAAGCTTTGGGTGGCTGGCAGCATTAATGAGCTGAACACGCTACCTTCGGCAGCTTTGAAAGCTTTTGCTCTGCTGCAGTGAAGTTGAATAAGAAGGAAAGCTTCCAAAGTCAGCAGCGGAAAATGTCCATTCTCGAAAAGTATGTCCAAAATATATATTTTTTTCGAAAATCGTCTATCTGTACATCCAGGCATTTAATCGCCCAGACCGCCACTACGTCTATCTTTATACCACATTCTTGACCAAAAATTTGTCCAAGTCTGAAACATCCAGAAAAAGACCATTTGGACGTGGGAGGGGCCAGCATTGTGATGGACTAGCCACCTAGACATGGCAACAGAGCAGTGGGGCACCTTACATTGCACTGCTCTGAACTTCACAAAAAGGATGCCACATAAACATCTCACCAGAACTCCCTTACAGATTATGATGAGTCCCCCAAAACTCATTATATCCACCTATCTACAACCTCAATAGCCCTTATGGCTATAGGTGGCACCTATATGGCAGTATAGTAGGGTTTTGGGGGGTCACATGTTCCACCATGAATGTAGTGGTTAGAGTGGCTTATGGGCCTGGGTCCTTCTCTATATGGTTTACTAGCCCACCTCCCAAACTACTTAAGCCACCTCTGTGCAGCTCTATTAGGCTTTCCTATAGCAGGTGCTGATGTTCCGGAAGAAGGTATGTACATTTTTATTCTGAATTTGTGGGGGTGCGACAGGGTCAGTGAACAAGGGGTGTGCGTATGGAGGTTCTTTACTTTACTCTAAGTACATATTCTTTCAATTCATTATGAGCCAAAGGCATTAGAGGCAACCCCTTACACAGGAAGGTTGTATATATTTTTCAAGGGTTTTTGGAGATTTGATTATATTGATCCCTTGAGTTTGTGGATGTGCAGTTTTTCACTTGGTTAATTGGTCTTTACTTTGTCCCTGCAGTGGTTCTCTGGTCACTTTGGGTACCTTTTTGGGCACTATATGTGTCTTTAAATAGTCTAACTCACAATGTATAAGTTCCATCTAAGCAGTCTCATTAAATATTTGATTATCCCTGCAGGACGACTAAGTCTAACCACTCCTTCAAAAATGCCCCTTTCAGCTCTGGGCGCACAGTGGGATTCAGAGGTCTAAAAAGTCCCTGGATATGTCTAAAAAACCATTTAGATAATTGACACATGGACGACCTGTCTTTTAGATCATCCAAATGCCAACTTGAGTGGGTTTTTAGACGGATTTAACTTTCGATTATGAGCCCCCCTAGTGTATTAAAAAACGGGAACCTAATACAGCCTACCCTAGGGATCTAAAAACATAAAAGTTAACATAAATGCAAAAATAAATAAATGGAGAAGAATATTATAATGATAGCAAGAGAAAGTTTAAAAATATATATACGTATACATGTGTATACAAATTATGCAAGAGAGGTAGTGGGACATTAAAAAATAAAGCGTAATGAAATAACAACCAGCAAATCTTATTCTATACTAGTTTCCTCAGTACTTTAACGGAAATTTGGGTTAAGGTGTCACAAAATCATAATGTCGGCATGTGGGAAAAACTGGTAAAAAGACAGATTGAGGTTGAAAATGAGCTGAATGGGAGAGTTACAGAGAAATAGGACCCTCATCCCCAAAAATTGCCTAATGCATTTCTATAAGAGAAAGATGTCCAGCTTCTGTAGCATAAAAACTTACAAATGTTAAAACATAGCAGTTAGGAAATTCCTCCTTTCAAACTACCTGTCCCCAATGTCTAGGGTTACCAGACATCCAGAACCGGGGCTTGACCGGGGTGGAACCGGGGCTTCACAGGGTGGAGGTGGATGAGACTGAGTGGGCCTGGGGGCAGGTCTAGGGATCCGGATTTTCCAGACAGAAAATCTGATAACCCTATCAATGTCTACTCTCCTAACTCATCAAACATCTCCTACCCTATAAAATACCCCACTACACAAACTGTACCACCTCTAAACTACTCTTCATAGCTGCTGCCACCCCCCCCCCCCACCACCTTGAAAACTTCCCCACACCAAAAACGTGTCCCTTAGGAATTGCCATACTGGGAAAGACCGAAGGTTCATCAAGCCCAGGTTCATCAAGCCCAGTATCCTGTTTCCAACAGTGGCCAACCCAGGTTCCAAGTACCTAGCTAGATCCCAAGTAGTAAAATAGATTTTATGTTGCTTACCCTAGGAATAAGCAGTGGATTTCCCCAAGCCATCTCAATAATGGCCTATGGACTTCTCTGTTAGGAAATTATCCAAACCTTTTTTTAAACCCCGTTATGCTAACTGATTTCACCACATTCTCTGGCAACAAATTCCAGAGTTTAATTACACGTTGTGTGAAGAAACATTTTCTCCGGTATGTTGTAAATCTACTACCATTATTTAGATAAACCATTATTAAGATAGTTTGGAGAAATTCGCTGCTTATTCCTCGCATAAGCAGCATAAATCTGTTTTACTCCTTGGGATCTTGCCAGGTACTTGCGACCTTTGTTGGCCATTGTTGGAAACAGGATGCTGGGCTTGATGGGCCTTTGGTCTGTCCCAATATGGTAATTCTTTTGTTTTTAATGTATGCATCTCTCGAATGTTGCCCAGAACCTGCAAAACAGTGATCTTCAGGAAGCCCTGGAGGCACTTTTTTTTTTTTTTTTTCATAATAAGGGAATTGGAAGAGAACCATACCTTTTTGTGGTTTTTAGTCCCAGGTTATGGCGGAAGCATTCAAACCTAGGAAGTATCCTGGTGTTATAGACTAACAGAGACACAAACAATTGGGGCAAGGAATATGCATACATTACAGAATAATCTGTTATCTAGTGCTTAGCTGGACTTATGGTGGGCAAGCTGCTGAGAGAATAGATGTCTGGAAAAGCAGATGCATCATGTGGCCTAGATGGGAAAACAAATATATGGCTGGACACTTTGACTCACAGGATCTGTCTCCCTAGCTGGCAGAACAAGGCACAGGGCAAGGTGGGAAGAATTCTGTATGTGGCTCAGCTGCTTATTAGGATTCTTTTGCATTTGTGATGTAATAAAGCTGTGGCCTTTTTGTTCTCACATTTTTCCCTGAGTTTGCTTATCATAATCCTATCATGTGTGTTAAGCAGTGTGAGTTTGTGCTGCCTCATCCAAACTGCTCCATCCTAAAACCTATCCCCAGCAGCCCTATCACCCTGCAAAATGCACCACCCACAAAAATTACCCTTCCACCACTGCTCTTCCACCTCAAACTGTACTCCCCCCACCCCTAAATTGTACCTTTCCTTCCCTACTAGGGTTACCAGCCGTCTGGATTTCCCCGGACATGAACTCCTTTTCGAGGATATATCCGGGGGTCCGGATGGCTTTTCAAAACCTGGCACTTTGTCTGGGTTTTGAAAAGCTTCCCGTCAAAATCACATTGGGAAGGGGCATCCGCGCATGCGTGCGCTTGTTGTCATTGCGTTGCATCCACACATGCGTGGATGCTGTCTGGGGGCAGGGCTGGGGGTCAGAACGGGGCATGACACAGGCAGAATGGGATGGAGCTGGGAGGGCTTCAGGGGCATGACCATGGGTTGGGATTTGCCCTTGTATTGTGCAAACTGCCTCACCCCAAACTATGCTCCAGCAACTGGACCACCCCCCTGAACTCTAGTCTCCACACTCAACAAATGGGACCAGGAAGTGACATCAGAGGGAGAGCCTCATGCCTGCAAAGAGCTAGAGGCATGGGGGGGAGGGGAGAAGTGAAGGCGCGTGCACAGTGGGGGAAGTGTGGGAAGGAGTGGAGTATGGAGAGGAGGAGAAATGCCGGTGCTCGGGGTGATTTGCCCCCAACCCCTGCCTCCCCCTCACCACGCCACCGATGCAACATTACATTGGTACTTGGCGGGTATCATTTATGTTTCTTTTTCATGTGCCTTAAATGTGCTGTACAATATGGAGTCAATATTCAGCCAGTTGTGCTCAGAATTTTGCCGACTGCTGCTGGCGTTGTGTCTGGAAATTCAATGCCATGCCATGTCCTGGCTCTTGTCATTGAATTTCCGGGTTTATGACGATAGTTAAGTGCAATATTCAGCGCTTAACTGGGCTATGAGGTACCATGTAAGGATAGGACCCACTTTTATGTGGTCTTATTTATATGGCTATTTTGGCTGGTTAAAGTGCTGAATATTAGCATTTAACTAGCCAAGTGGTGACTCCGCCCCCAGAATCCACCCCCCCCCCCCCAAGATTGCTGGTTTTGTGGTAGGCGTTAACCAGTCATTTTCCACAGCACTAACCTGTAAAAGTGCTGCTGAAAATGACTGGTTAACCCTAAACAAGATTTAACCAGCTGTTTTGGCCAGTTAAATCACTTTGAATATTGACCTCTATATTTCTGGAGGAGCTAAGCAAAAGCTCAGAGAGGTTACAAGAAAATAGCAAGAAATTGCGAGCTGGTGCAAAACTAACAGGCAAATGAAAGATTTGCATTTTGAAAACAAAATTCACCGTGAGATTGTCTGAGTGGCAAATGAAAAGGTCTTCTTGGCATGCCATTGAAAGATGTAGGGCCCTTTCCGCTGGTGCAAGCAGTGACAGACTACCGCCATGATCACTTTCACACTTCTTAACTTTGCAAATTAGAGAGGCTTTTAAAAGTTGGTTTCAGATATCATGTTTGTTGCTTGCCGTTCTGCAGAAGGGCCCAGCGCCTACTGGCAAAGCACATTATAATTGTTTAAGAAGGGCTCCACAAGTCATGCATTTCAATTATTTGTTCAAAGCAGCCTGCAATTAAAGGTTGTAGGAAAGGCTTTTGAATGCAAAAATCAGACAATTAAAATGTTTCATGAGTGCATTAGCAAAAGAAGTTCTGAATTAGCACTTTGAATACACAAGACCTTTTTTTTCTTCTAATCTCCATTCCCTTTCACTCTTTGAAAGAAAAGATATTTTTCTTGTTTTGTTTTTCAACAGTTGCTTTTTAAGTCTGACTGATCCCAGGAAAAACTGAATCAGCCTAATCTTCTACTTGGACATTTAAATGTCTTTTGCTCCTTGAGGGATCATCCTTGTCACTTCATAATGGCCCAGGTGCAAAAAAACATTGTCTCTTGTCTGGTTTGTTCTCAAAGGGGGGTCGTAAATCACTTTAAGCATCTTTCCTCTCCTTCTTTGCTCCGCCCCCATTTACCTCCTCCTCTTTCTTTGAAGAAGCTTGACTCTTAGCTCCTGATTTTTGGGACCCCACTGAGGCAGGGTAGGACTCCTAGGTTCAGCACAGGCTAACAAGACAAGATCTAGAAAACAGGAGGATAATAATTCTTAAGAAACTGAAGTGACCTAGCCAATTGTTTTTGTTTACAGACTTCAGTCATCTGTATTACATAGGAGTTGCAATGTAACTCCTATGTAATACAGATGACTGAAGTCTGTAAACTACCCCTTTCACAGTATAAAGAGTGCAAAATACTGCTGCAAAATTGATAGTGGGTAAGAACACATAGTAATATAGTAGATGATAAAGACCCGAATGGTCCATCCAGTCTGCCCAACCTGATTCAATTTTAATTTTTTTAATTTTTTCTTCTTAGCTATTTCTGGGCAAGAATCCAAAGCTCTAACCGGTACTGTACTTGGGTTCCAACTGCTGAAATCTACGTTAAAACCTACTCCATCCCATCTAAACCCTCCCAGCCACTGAAGCCCATCCACTCCCAAACGGCCACATACAGACCGTGCAAGTCTGCCCAGTACTGGCCTTAGTTCAATATTTAATATTATTTTCTGATTCTAGATCCTCTGTGTTCATCCCATGCTTCTTTGAATTCAGTTACCGTTTTCCTCTCCACCACCTCTCTCTCGAGCGCATTCCAGGCATCCACCACCCTCTCCGTAAAGTAGAATTTCCTAACATTGCTCTTGAATCTACCACCCTCAACCTCAAATTATGTCCTCTGGTTTTACCATTCTACTTTCTCTGGAAAAGATACGTTAATACCCTTCAAGTATTTGAATGTCTGAATCATATCTCCCCTGTCCCTCCTTTCCTCTAGGGTACACATATTCAGGGCTTCCAGTCTTTCCTCATATGTCTTCTGGCACAAGCCTCCTATCATTTCCGTCGCCCTCCTCTGGACCACTTCAAGTCTTCTTACATCCTTCGCCAGATACGGTCTCCAAAACTGAACACAATACTCCAAGTGGGGCCTTACCAATGACCTGTACAGGGGCATCAACACCTTCTTCCTTCTACTGACTACTCCTCCCTTTATACAGCCCAGCATCCTTCTGGCAGCAGCCACTGCCTTGTCACACTGTTTTTTCGCCTTTAGATCTTCGGACACTATTACTCCAAGGTCCCTCTCCCCGTCCATGCATATCAGCTTCTCACCTTCCAGCATATACGGTTCCTTCCGATTATTAATCCCCAAATGCATTACTCTGCATTTCTTTGCATTGAATTTTAGTTGCCAGGCATTAAACCATTCCTTTAACTTTTGCAGATCCTTTTTCATATTTTCCACTCCCTGTTCGGGGTCTACTCTGTTACAAATCTTGGTATCATCTGCAAAAAAGCATACTTTTCCTTCTAACCCTTCAGTAATGTCACTCACAAACATATCGAACAGATTCGGCCCCAGCACCGAACCTTGAGGGACTCCACTACTCACCTTTCCTTCCTCCGAGCGACTTCCATTAACCACCACCCTCTAGCGTCTGACCGACAGCCAGTTTCTAACCCAGTTCACCACTTTGGGTCCTAACTTCAGCCCTTCAAGTTTTGGCTTTTTTATTTGTGCTTAGGGTGCGTTTGTTCTCTTGAGTTACCTTCATTGGTTTCAGTCCCACCTCCCTTCTGTTTTCTTGAGTATCGCAGTGCACTAGTGGAGCGAAGGAATTTTGTAGAGGTAATATTAGTGAAGGTGGATGTTTCTGTGTTACATGTCGCAGTCTTCCTGAGCCTACTGTGACCCATTTATTCCTGGGCTGTTTTATTCTTTGAGGTAGAGGTGGTAAGTTGGTATGATTTTGTGGAGTGAAGGAAGCTGCTTTAATTGTATTCAATTCCTGTTTAAGTTTGCAGAACTCCTCCTTAATACTAGCAAGTTGAAGACAGATGGGGCACGCCTTAAGCCTCCAAATAGTGTGTCTTGGAATTAAACACCACAGTGAGTGCATAGAATAAAGGTCATCTTGATTGGTTGTGAAGTGACTTGATTTGAGTAGTCCTGATTATTTGGGTCTCTATATATGAACAGTGGTCCCTGGGGTGGGTGGGACTATAAGTCTTACCCTTAGTCCTATGAAGAGGAAATAAGATTTAACAAAGGAAAGAGAAGGGTTTATTTTTTTGTTTTTTTAAGTAAGAAACAGGGAGGAGAAGAGAAATTAAGCAGATATAATGCTGAAAAACAGTGAAAATAGCAGAATATGAAATGCTGAGTAATAATAATAATAATAACAACAATTTATATACCGCAGGACCGTGAAGTTCTATGCGATTTACAATGATTAGAAATGTTACACATTGAATGGAATAAACAAAGTACATACTTAGTGATTGATAGTTCTAGAGATCGTTTGTTGAGGATTAAGATTGTATAGGTTGGTTTCCTAAGTATTTCAGGAACAAATGTGTTTTTAGGCGTTTCCTGAATTCCCTATAGGTAGTAGGCACGAGTAATTGTTCTAGGTCTTTACCCCATAGTGCTGCTTGATGTGAGAAAAGATATTGGTGATGACTTTTAAATTTACAACCTCTAACCAGTAGGGAAACAAAGTTCGGGTGAGAGCTTCGCTTGTGTCTGTTGGCTGTGAAAGAGAAAAGGTCTGTTATATATTTAGGGGCTAAGCCATAAAGTACCTTGAAGCAAAAACAACCAAACTTGAATTTCACACGTGCCTCCATTGGCGGCCAGTGTAGAAGTCGGTAGGAAGGTGTTACGTGATCAAACTTCTTCAGTCCACAAAGAAGTCTAACCGCTGCATTTTGTACTAGTTGCAATTGTCGCATATTCTTCTTGGGGAGTGCCAAGTAGGCGATGTTACAATAATCGAGTTGACTCAGTATAAGGGATTGTACCAGAATTCGAAATGATGAGACATCAAAATAAGCTCTGATAGACCGAAGCTTCCAGAGGGTGAAAAAGACTTTTCTAATCAAGGAGTATACCTGATCTTTCATGGTCAGGCTCTGGTCCAGTGTTACTCCCAATATCTTCATAGTGGGTTGAATGGGATAACTAAGGTTATTGATGCACATTGGTGCTTTAGTGTCAAGTGGGTGTGGCAATGCTATGAAAAATTTTGTTTTCTCTGAGTTTAGTTTTAGTCTGAATTCAGTCATCCATTGCTCCATCCGGTTTAGAACTTCTGTTGCTTTGGGGGGTGACTTCTGAAAAAGAGTTGGTGAATGGGATAATTATCGTGAAGTCGTCAGCGTAGCTAAATAGTTTTATCCCCAGCTGGGACAGTTGTGCACCCAATGACGACATGTAAACATTGAAGAGCAAAGGGGATAGTGGAGATCCCTGTGGCACGCCAGATTGATTGCTCCATGTGTTAGAGAGATTGTGATTAAAACGGACTTGGTAGGTGCGTGATATAAGGAAACCTCGAAACCAGTTCAGTACCTCTCCTCTGATTCCAATTGCGTCTAGGCATTGTAACAGTTTTCCATGGTCCACCAAGTCAAAGGCAGAGCTCATGTCAAATTACATGATTAGGGCATTGAGGCCCTTACTGAACAAGTAACGCAAGTTGTCCAGAATGGCCGCAATTACTGTCTCAGTGCTAAATAGAGGCCTAAAACCAGATTGAGTTTCGTGCAGAAGAGAGAATTGGTTGAGATATTCCATTAGTTGGGTGTGTACCAATCCTTCCATGATTTTTACCATAAATGGAATAGATGCTACTGGTCTATAGTTGGTTATTGATGTTGCTGATTCTTTACAATTTTTTAGGATTTTTGATCGTCCAAGAAGCCATTTAAGCCACTTTTTAGACTTTTTTTTAATTATGAGCCCCTTAGCTTTTAGAAGTTCACAGGGCAGACTTGTTCACAGCACTGTCCCAAAGATAATGCAGTTAACCTTAGTAGTAAATCAGAGCCCCTCCCTTCTACACCTAATCAGCAGACACAATGGCTGAAAACACAGGATTTTAAGCAGAAATACAGGCTCTGTACCAGATCAGTGGCTACCCCAAAACACAGGATTTTAAACAGAAATATAGGCTCTGTACCAGATCAGTGACTACCCCAAAACACAGGATTTTAAACAAAAATGTAGTCTCTGTACCAGATCAGTGGCTACCCTAAAACACAGGATTTATAACAGGATTTTCCCTACTTTAGTCACCCTGTGCCTCAGGCACCAGGATTTAATTAGAGTTAATATAAGTCTTACAACCTTATTACTATGAAGAGGAAGAAGAAATAAGATTTAACAGAGGAAAGAGAAGGGTTTATTTTTTTATGTTTTTTTGTTTTTTAAGTAAAAAAACAGGGAGGAGGAGAAGAGAAATTAAGCAGATATAATGCTGAAAAACAGTGAAAAGAGCAGAATATGAAATGCTGAGTAACTTAGCTTTTAGAAGTTCACAAGGCAGACTTGTTCACAGCACTGTCCACATGTAACACCTATATTGGTAGATTTGCATTGGCTGCCCATTGCAGAATGAATTACTTGCAAAGTATTATGTCTGGTATTTAAAGCCTTGCAGTGGAAGGTTCCAAAGCATTTTTCAGATAAGTTGATAACATATGCATCATCATGTTCTTTGCGCTCATCACAGAAGCATTTACTTCAACTACCATCTCTTGATAAAGTGAAATTGATTAAAACACAAAATAGGGCATTTTGTTATGCAGGTACTAATTTGTGGAATAGATTGCTAATTGAATAACAGAGGGCTACAGAGGGATGAGCCTAAGGCCTTGATTGGCTCATATACCTAAGGCCCTACCCCTTAGGAGGGGCCTTAAGCATTTGAGCCAATCATGGCCTTAGGCACCTCCCATGATGCACCGATGAGAAGGCCCACCATTTTGGATCAGTGGGCCTCGGAGATGCCACCCTCCTGCTCTCTTCAGAGCATCCCTCCTGCCTTTTTTTGGGGGGGGAAGGGATGGTTCAAGGGAGTGGCACATTGCACGGGGGGGCCTCTTTTGCTTTCCCTCCTATCAATTGTACACACATGGCGGGGGGGGGGGGAAAGCATGGCTGGAGGGAGTAAGCATCCTTCCTGCCAATTTTTTCTTGTGTGGGGGGTTGGCATGGCTGGAGGGAGTGGGCATCCATCCTGCCGATTTGCACTGGCACAGGGAGGGAGTGTTTGGTCCCCAATACCAGTTTAGTAGGAGGATGTCAGGGAGGGCTGTCATTGGTGAGAGGGGGGGCTTTTTTTAATGGGTCAGATATTGTACATGTGTAATATACACACGGCATCTGTGTCCATTTAAAAAAAAAGGTTTCCTGCCCCAAACAGCTGAGTGGCAGGAGGCTTTCCCCTGCCTCTCAGCTGTTTGGACTTCCCCTGCTGGCTTTGCGAATGTGTGAATGTCACTCTCACAGCAATCAATCGGACAGGAGAGACAGGGAATATGATGAACCTCCTTGCGTATCATTTGCATGCAAAATTTTTAGTGCATCAATAGCTCTTTTAGAATTGGCCAAAAATCGGATCAGAGTGGACCCTTGCGGTCTTAACAATCCTGCTTAGTGTATCTAGCTCTTAGTTATTTTTTTTTTTTACAAGTAACCTCATGTAATAAAAGTTTGCATGGATTAGATTTGACATCTCGCTTGCCTTTTCTGTTTGTTTTGTGTGCATCATAAGGCAAGGTTCTTCTTTCTTTTGTTGGCTTCATGTGAAAATTATCCAGGGTGCATTGAATGGCCCACTCATGCCAGAGCTTGTGACTTCCAATATGACAGTTTCAGAGGCTGATTTACTAGTTCACTTTCTTGAGACCCTGACTGCACAGTCGAGTGGAGCCTTAGGATGATATTTCACTACAACAGAGTTTCTCAACTTCTTCAAGCCAAGTACCCCCTAAGTCTAACAAATATCAACTGAGTACCCTTGCCCAAGCTCTGCCCCTAATCCCATCCCCATAATAATAAAACTAATTATAATGCAATTTCTTCCATCCATTTTTCATATACACACAATATAAACTTATTATTACATAATGGCAACATAGAAACATGATGGCAGATAAAGGCCAAATGGCCTATCTAGTCTGCCCATCTAGTTTAACCACAAAATTAAAAAAAACCACAAAGTATACTGTACGCAAAGAAAATGTTTATATTTGGATTTTTTTCCAAAGAGGCCAAGGCAGATTATTTTAAAATATGCAGTCACCAACTATAGAAAAATAGACAAATATAGTGCAAAATATAGACAGCAGATATAAATTCTCAAAACTGACACATTTCAATCACTAAATTGTCACCAAGACATCCAGCAGGTAGAGCCCATGGATGGGGACAGGGACACAGACAGAGTCCACGGGGACAGGGACAAACTCTGTCCCCATGTCATTCTCTTAAAACTTCAGATTAGTATCAATATGTAAAAACGTAACACATTTGCATAGAGTTTTTTGGACCCCAGTTAGATTACAAAAGTTAGAAAGTTCAAAGTCTAATAGATGCTGGCATTGTCATCTTGAGGTAGGGACACTGGATCATCTGATATACTATTGTCCATTAATTCTCAGCTTCTGGAAGACAATATGGGTTACAATTAATAAGATATTGGAATCTTCTATTCCGATGTGATGTGATATTGTTTTATTCGGAACTATATTAAAATCTAAGGGATCCTTTTAGGGGTTTAACGCGTGGAATACCGTGCATTAAAATGCCTGCCGCGCTAGTTGCTAACGCCTCCATTGATGAGGCGTTAGTATTTTGGCTTGCCGCGGGGGTTAGCGCGTGATAAAATGTCCAATGCGCTAACCCCCATAGTGCGCCTTGATAAAAGGAGCCCTAAGTCTCCAATTTCTGCAGCTAAGAATAGATTACTTTTAGTCATGACTGGGATAGCTATACAAATGATCACAAAAAACTGGAAGAATTGGGATAGATTGAATCATGTTTTTTGGTGGCATCCCTATGTTTATTCTATATTTTTTGAACATACGAATCAGAAATAATTGGTCATAATAAAAGCTTTAATGTGATTTGGGGCCCATTAGCAAATTTTGTAGCCAATCAATATTGCAAGTTACGCATCCTTAATAGAATTTCATGCAAATCTGGGATGGGAGGGAGGGAGGGAAGGTTGGGGAGGGGGGGAAGATATTTTTAATATTACTTGTCAGCAATTAGTGCTGTTTAACTGTATCATTTGTTATATTTTCTGATGCACTGTATGTATGTTTAAAAAAATGAATAAAGAATTATAAAAACAAACAAACCGCATTTTAGACAATTGGCAACTGAATTCAATTTTTAAAATCTACGGCATTTCTTTGAAGGGGGTGGATGAACATGTGGCTAAAGGAGAGCCGGTTCATACTGTGCATTTGGATTTTCAAAAGGCATTTGAGAAAATATCCCAGGAAAGACTTCTGAGAATATTAGAAAGTCATGGGATAGGAGGTAATGTCCTATTATGGATTAAGAACTGGTTGAAAGACAGTAGGTTTAAATGGTCAATATTCTCAATGAAGAAGGGTAAATACTTGGGCTATCCAGGGGTCTGTGCTGAGACTGCTGATTTTTTTATTTTTAAAAAATTCTTTATTGATTTTCTAAACTTCAAAAGTGCAATATGCAAATATATATCATATAATAAGTTAATAAAAGCACATTCAACTTACAAATATGCATAACCAACCATTTTCTCCCCCCCCCCCAATGATTATACAATAAAACACAGAAACATAGACTATCCCAATAACCTTACCCTATTCAGATTAAAAATATCCTCCCACCCCAGGTGGATATACTCAAAAGTCAAATTAGGACAGAAATAGCCCCCCCCCCCCCTTTCCTTGATGTGTACGAAAATAAACCAAAACTGACTCATAATCAAAGACCTACTATTTTTCAGACTGCTGATTTTTAACATATGTATCAATGATCTAGAGATGGGAATAACTAGTGAGATAATTAAATGTGCTGATGACACAAAGTTGTTCAATTGCAAGAGGATTGTGAAAAATTGCAAGAGGACCTTGTGAGACTGGGAGACTGGACAACAAAACGACAGATGACATTTAATGTGAGCAAGTGCAAAGTGATGCCTGTGGGAAAGAGGAACCCAAACTATAGCTCCATGATGCTGGGTTCTATGTTAGGAGTCACTGCCCAGGAAAAGAATATAGGTGTCATTGTTGAGGATACGTTGAAACCCTCAGCTCAATGTGCGGCGACTGCTAAGAAAGCAAATACACTTCCCCCTCCCCTTCACATAATCACAATTTTTTTCTGGGGAAGGGAAAATTTAAAAAAACATATTTTTTTACCTCCCTGCCGTCTTCCCGGCCTTACCTGGTGGTCTAGCGGGCTTTCGGGGCAGGAGCGATCTTCCTACGCTCTTGCGCCGTGCAAATCGCCATGAGGAAATGGCTGTAGGGAGTTCCCGTCGTAGTCTCGAGAGATTACGGGAACCCACAGCAGCCATTTCCTCATGGCGATCTGCACGGGGCAGGAGCATAGGAAGATCGCTCCTGCCCCGAAAGCCCTCTAGACCACCAGGTAAGGCCGGAAAGGCGGCAGGGAGGTGGGGGTGGGTCAGAGCCGGATAATTGTGGTTTTTCGCCATTCGCGGTCCGGCTCTGCCCATATCCCCCACGAATAACGAGGGAGAAGTGTAGAATGTTAGGAATTATCAAGAAAGGAATGGAAAGCAACGATGAAAATGTTATAATGCTCTTGTATTGCTCTATGGTATGGCCATAGCTCAAATACTGTGTGCAATTCTGGTCGTCATATCTCAAAAAAGATATGGTGGGATGAGAAAAGATACAGAGAAGTGTGGCAAAAATGATAAAAGGAATGGGATGACTTCCCTATGAGATTAAAGTTTCTAGGGCTTTTTAGCTTAGAGAAGAGATGGCTAAGGAGTGATATGATAGAGGTCTATAAAATAGTGGAGTGGAAAGGGTAGATGTGAATCGCTTGTTCACTCTTTCCAAAAATACTAGGCCAAGAGGACATGCAATGAAGCTACTAAATAGTAGATTTAAAACAAACCGGAGAAAATATTTCTTCACACCACGTATAATTAAACTCTGGAATTCGTTGCCGGAGAACGTAGTGAAATCTATTAGCTTAGTGGGGTTTAAAATAAGTTTGGATAATTTCCTAAAAGAGAAGTTTATAGTCCATTTTTGAGATGGCTTGGGGAAATCCTCTGCTTGTTCCTGTTTTGCTACTTGGGATCTATCTAGGTACTTTAGGACCTGGGTTGGCTACTGTTGGAAACAGGATACCGGACTTGATGGATCTTCAGTCTGTCCCAGTATAGCAATTCTTATGTTTCTATTTATATATTTAAAAAACTTATATACTGCCTTTAAACAAAATTGTTTCCATAAAAATAAACATACATAATTGCAGAGTACAAAACAGAATTACATTTCTAAAATTAAAACTAACAATATTATAAAATACATTTTTTAAAAAAAGAAAAATAAGAAAACCATTTGCACCCAAGAAACAATTCCCAGGCAATTCATAGCAAAGGCACTTAAGAATCCACATATTGACTCAAACACAGAATCAAGACAGAAGTTACATCTATCAGGAAATATATTAATAAGAAGGCTATGTTTCTGTAGTGGGTACATGTGTATGCCCTCCTTCGTATGGATCACATTTTTCCATGGCTAGCTCCAGATATTTGGATTCCATTAGTAAATGTATTATTAGAGTGCTGGTGAACCAGATTGAATTGCATGGCAGGCTAGATATGGTCCACATCGACTGGAACAGTATTCCTCTTTATGACTGCCGAGACTACTGCATCCACCATATGAGGCCTTAATGGCTCCCTGTCCTGTTCCGGAATAGAGTAAAGTTAAGACATAGACTTCACCATCCAGAAAGGAGCTTCTGGGGACCTCCACTGAGCTTGAATTATTTATTTAAAATTATATATCCCGTATATTAACTATACGGTTTACAAAGATTACAATCATAACAGGTTAAATACCGCATGTAGATACAATTGCAAACAGTTCTCATAAAAAAGAAGAAAAAAAACTAAGACAGGAATGCACTAACAACCAATTGTGTCCCTAATATCTTGATGCATAGGGAAGGCACAAGAGGAAGACTGAATGCCCTTTAAGAACAGATCCACTGTCCTTGACTGTCCTGAGGCGTATCTTCAAACTCAAAGTCTGAAGATACTTGAGAAATAAAACACAGTAACACAGTAAATGACGGCAGATAAAGACCTGAATGGTCTATCCAGTCTGTCCAATGGTTACATTCATTATAAATTCATGATTAAATTGTCTTATATTTCTGGGCCATAGACTGTAGAAGTCTGCCCAGTTCCAATTACTGGAATTGTCACTGAAGCTCACTCCAGCCTATCTAAACCATCCCAAATTACTGGAATTCCCAAAGCCCTCTCCAGCCCATGACAAACCGATTAGCCATGTACAGGAGACAGACCATGTAAATCTGTCCAGCTCTTCAATTTATACCTTTTACTTTCTGATTAGAAATCCTCTGTTGTCACGATATGTGTAGGGTTACCATATTAAAAAAAAGAAAACCCTGGACATAGGACCCCGTCCTGTTCGGCCTCTAGAAAGCCGCCTCTCTTTGCCGCAAGCTCCGAAGTTCCTGCAACTCCTCCTGGTTAACGATCCTAACCACTGAAGGATCCTCACCTGGGGAAATCTCACCTGTCCAAGACTCCTGATTAGAACGGGGTCCATGCTCTAGGGCTGCCTCATCCTCCTCTAGGGCCCAGTCCTCCAATACCTATGGCCAAAAAGTCATCTTCCTCCCACTACAAGTGCCTCTGCTTCTGTGGGAATGAGAATGCTGCTTTCTGCTACCCCTCACCCATTGATGAAGCTGCAGCATCTGCCTGGCAATGGTAGAAGGCCTTATACTTCGCCAACACAAAGATGGAAAATCTATCTCGAAGAAGGATGGAGGAATGGATTGGGCATGTAGTACTGTTGGGGGGGGGGGGGTTTGAATGGATTAATTAATTAAATTTGATTTATAGCCCGTCCTCCCCATCGAGCCCAGAACAGGTTTCATGGTAACATACATAACATCAAACAAGACATATAATTTATAGGGAACAGAAGACTAAGGCAATAGGGTGCCATGAGGTGCATACAATTCAATTGTTTTGGATTAGCAAATATTTGGAGCCTGAAGCATTCACAGGGAGAGAGTCAGTTGGATCAGGGGTTAGGCACCATTCTGTGTGTTGGGGGGAGGGGGGAGGTGGTTTGCCCTGTTGTGTCTGAATTCAAGAGGGTCTGGGAGAGGCACGTGTGATCTCTCAGATTGAGAAAGAGATAATGGTTGGGCAGACCAGATGGGTCATTTGGCCTTTATCTTCCGTCATGTTTCTATGTTTCTAAGTTAGAGAATGACACGGGGACAAATTTTCCGCCATCCCCACGGGAATTTATTTTCCCGTCCCGGCAAGTTCTTTTCCTGTTCCTGCCCCTTTCCTGCACAAGCCTCAAACACTTTAAAATCCTAAGTGTTCGAGGCTTGTGTGGATAAGGCAGAGCTTATAGGAATGGGCCAGGGACAGCAACAAAACTCCCAGGGACAGGGAAATTGAGTTCAAGTGGGGATGAGGAAAAATTTGAACCCCGTGTAAGTTGCTCTGGAGCCTGCATTACATGCCTTGGCCTATTAAGATATTTTAATGTATATTGTGCCTATAGTTTATAATTTATTATTTATCCACCTTTATATAAGGCAGTTCACAACATCACATACATAATTAAAAACACTTATATATATACATACTGCAATACTGTCAGTGTAACATACATCGATAAGAACATTGTAAATAAATAGCATACTACATGAGAATCTATACTGTTATTTGAATATTCTTTCTGCTATAATTCTCTATTGCCTATATGCAGCTTCTTGCTGTATACCAACTTGGATGAATTTATTTAAAAAGTTAGAAATAAATCCTAATAAATGTGTGATCCATAGAGTACAGCTGTTGTAACACCTAACCTCCAACACTTTGGGGTTTGCTATTTATGTTCGCCAAAGGTTTAACCGCTTCACAGCAGCTATTTCCTCCTTAATTATATACCAATTAGCTATGGGTGAAAGGCATGAGAAGCATGCAGGCTAACAGGCATTTGTGAAAAGGATCTATTGATTACCATTAGATTACTGATGCCATCTTCATTACTCACATCTGTTATACACCTCCTACTTTCACTAGGGAGGAGGCCTTATTTGGATCACTTACACTTGTTTCAGTGCTTTTATCTGGAAGTTTAATCCGGGACATTTGTAACTGCACTGTGGAAGTGTGAGTTTAAAGAGTCAATCCGCTAGAGCAAAGACAACATTCCTCTAGTTCAGGGGCTCTTAGCCAGTCCTCAGGACACACTCAGCCAGTCAGGTTTTCAGGATATCCACAATGAATATGCATGAGATACAATTGAGGTAGTGTGTGCAAATTTCTCTCATGCATATTCACTGTGGATAGCCTGAAAAACAGGCAGCCTTGGTGTGTCCTGAGAATGGCGTTGAGAACTCCTGCTCTTGTTTCAGAGCAGGACATTAGGGGAATGGGTCCAAAACCTGGTCCTGGAGTTATCCCAGTCAGTTGGGTTTTCAGGATAGCCACTATGAATATTCATGAGAAAGATTTGCATGCACTGCCTCAATTGCATGCAAATCTCTTTCATAATATTCATTATGGATTTCTTCAAAATCCAACTGGCTGGGATGACTCCAGGGCCAGTTTTGGGAACCATTGCATTAGGGGGCCAATGGGCAAAGCTACCATGGGCTGCAGTGCATGGTTAATAAGCAGATTACTTGTTAGTGTGCACAAAGGGTTTCTGTACTGAAGTTTAGTCCCACAGTAAACACCACAGCATATTAAAATGTAAGATATAAAGAGCCTATTGACTCCCCTTTCTCATACTTAAATAAACACTTCTCTGGTGTCTAGCTGCATCTCCCACCCTGCTGCCTCCATCCTCCTGCTTAAGAAAAAAAATCCCCCTACTCAACATTTCCTCAAAAATCTCCCCATTCCCTGGTAACTAGCAAAAACTCCCCTTTTTTAAGTTTTTTGAGTTTGGGGGGAGTGTACTGGTAGACACCAGGGGATGGGGGGTGGGGTTGTCAACATTTCAGGTGGCTATAATACCAAGAATTTTCTCCGTTAAGCAAAAATAATAGCAAATTTTAAGAAAAATTGAGCTTCATGTAATCAGTGGTTTTGAGGGACTCCAGTATGGACTTTAAGAAATTTTTAAAATTACTTTTTGATCAAAGACAATCAAATTCATGGGAAAAGCTTCAATTTGCAGAGTTTTTCCAACTTTAGATCTAGTGGCAGATATGCAAAAGTTGGGAAAGAATGGGGAGGTGCTGTTGTTGGGTGACTTCAACCTAAGGAATGCAGCCTGGAAAGTTCCGTCAGCAGAGTCAGAAAGAAGTAGAGAAATCGTGGATGCCTTTCAAGGGACTCTGCTCAGACAAATGGTGACAGAATCCTCGAGGGAAAAATCAATATTGGATCTGATCCTCACAAATGGGGAGAATATCTCTAATATCTGAGCGGGTGCCCACCTGGGAAGTAGTGATCATCAACTGGTTTGGTTTGATGTAACAGCTAAAGTGGAGGGCGGCCATACAAAACTCAAAGTCCTGAATTTCAAACATGTGGACTTTAGAAAAATGGGGGAGTACCTGAAGAAAGAGCTGATAGGATGGGAAGACATAAGAGAAGTGGAAAAACAGTAATCCAAGCTGAAAGGAGCAATAAAAATGGCCACTGACCTTTTATGTGAGGAAACTAAACAAAAACAAGAGAAAAAGGAAACCAATATGGTTCTCTAAACTAGTGGTGGAGAAAATAAAGGCAAAAGAGTTGGTGTTCCTGAAATATATAAAAAGAGGAGTACAGAAAGGACTACTGGATGAAACTGAAGAAAGTCAAGAGAGAGATATGTCTGGGGAAAGTGCAGGCAGAAGAGCAAATGACTAGAAAGGTAAAAAGGGGAGACAAAATTTTTTTCAGGTGTATTAGTGAAAGGAAGAAAACAAAAAATGGAATTGTAAAACTTAAAGAAGCTATGAACCACTATGTTGAGATTGATGAGGAAAAAGCAAATGTGCTAAACAAGTACTTCTGTATTCACAGAAGAAAACCCTGGAGAAGGTCCGCAAGTGGTTGGCAAAGTTACATTTGAGAAGGGAGTGGATACCTAAGGTGACCATACGTCCCGTTTTCAATGGGACAGTCCTGTTTTCGGACCGACCGTCCCGTTGTCCCGACCCACCGCTTCGGGACACCAAAAAATGTCCCATTTTCAGGGACAGCGTCCTGAAGCTGTGCGCGGGGACACCAGGACGGCTGATAACTTTCCCTCCCTGCCATGCAGATTGAAAACCTCGGCCGCCGCCACTGCTTCTTGTTCTTCCCGACATCAATTTTGACGTCGGAGAGGAAGTTTGGGGCCAGCCAATCGCTGCCTGACTGGCCCAAACTTCCTCTCTGACGCCAAAATTGACGTCGGAAGAAGCCAAGAAGCAGTGGCGGCGGCCCAGCGTTTCAATCAGCCAAGCAGGGAGGCAGACAGGCGGTACATGGGCCGGCGGGTGGGCAGGGGGTTGAATCACGCGGGGGGGGGGGGAGGGGTTTGAATCGCACGGGGGGTTGAATCTGCGGGTGGGGGTGGTGAATCAAGCACTGGAGAGAGGTTAAGGAGGCAGGCAGGCAGGCTGGCTTCGGGGGAGGGACAAAGGCAAGAGGCACTGGGGGCACTAAGGACACAGGACAGGCATTGGGGGCACTATGGACATGGTAAGGAGGCACTGGGGGCACTAGGGACTCAGAACAGAGGTACTGGGGGGCACTATGGACATGGGAAGGAGGCACTGGGGGCACTAAGGACACAGGATCCCTCTGTTGTAGTTCCTTCCTATTTCTCCGACTGTAAACCGCATCGAGCTCTACGAACGTGGAGATGATGCAGTATACAAACCTAAGGATTAGATTAGATTAGGACAGGCACTGGGGGCACTATGGACATGGAAAGGAGGCATTGGGGGCACTATGTACATGGGAAGGAGGCACTGGGGGCACTAGGACATGGGAAGGAGGTACTGGGAGCATTAAGGACACAGGACAGGCACTGGGGGCACTATGGACATGGGAAGGAGGCACTGGGGGGCACTAAGGACATAGGAAGGAAGGAGGGAGGGAATAGAAAGGGACAATTGTTGGACCTGAGTAAAGAAAGAAAGAAAAAAAAATGAAAGAAAGGATACACAGTAAGAAGGAAATACAACCAGAGACTCATGAAATCACCAGACAGCAAAGGTAGGAAAAATGATTTTATTTTCAATTTAGTGATCAAAACGTGTCAGTTTTGAGAATTTATATCTGCTGTCTATATTTTGCATTATATTTGTCTATTTTTCTATAGTTACTGAGGTGACATTGCATATTTTAAAGTCATTTGCCTTGACATTTTTGAAACCCCCCCAAATATAAATGATAATTAACATTTTCTCTGCGTATAGTTTGCTTTGTAGTTTTTTTAATTTTAAGGTTATCATTATGAATTAATATGAAGATATTATGTGTACATGAAAAATGAATGGAAGAAATTGGGGGTGGGATTGGGGGCGGGGCTATGGCAGGGTTGATGTGGGGCTAGGGTGGGATTGGGGTGGGCTAGGGCGGGATTGGGGGCGGGATTGACAATTAATAGATGTCACCTTTTGATGAAAAAAATAAATGGTCACGTTATGGATACCACACCGTTCACAGAGGAAAGTGTTTATGAACAACTAGAAAAATTAAAGGTGGACAAAGCAATGGGACCGGACGGGTTCCATCTCAGGATACTGAGGGAGCTCAGAGAGGTTCTGGTGGGTCCTCTTAAAGATCTGTTCAATAAATCTTTGGAGATGGCAGAGGTTCCATGGGATTGGAGAAGAGCGGATATGATCTCTCTTCACAAAAGTGGTCACAGAGATTAAGTGAAAAACTATAGGCCAGTAAGCCTTACTTCTGTTATGTGTTGATGAAGGAAATGATAGTGAATTTCCGAGAATCTAATGGGTTACAAGATCCAAGGCAACATTGATTTACTAAAGGAAAATCATGCCAAACAAATCTGACTAAATTCTATGACTGAGCAACAGAGAATTGGATAGAGGATGTGCACTAGATGTAATTTACTTAGATTTCAGCAAAGCCTTTGACATGGTTCCTCATAGGAGGCTCTTGAATAAACTCCCGAGGGCTGACTGTTTCCCTGTTTGGAGTTGGCAGCTGAAGTCAGGCACCACTGCAGCCACCACCAGGCAAGTGTCGGTGTCAGAAGGGGAGGTCCTCTCTACCGATATTTAAAACCTGTGTGCCACGGAACACGGTCCTTGGCCACGTGTTCGAAGGGGCATGTCTTAAGGGGCAGGACACACCCGTTATGAGCCCCTTTGGAGCCATGAAGAGCGAGGCGCAGGTAGGAGATAATTATGGGGAAGAGAAAGGCGAAAATTATTTCTACTTTAGCTATAATGGGTCCGATGGATCACCATCGTCATCCGGTTTCTGAAATACCTTTTGAAGATAAGATTGACTTTCAATCCCAATCTGCTTCTCTTTCCTTGGGTGAATCCACGCCTCCACTTCAATCTGTGCTAAATTCATTGGAGAAAGATGGTTCTACTCCTAGGGCAGGACTGGAATCAACTTCTCCTCAGCTATCTGAGTTGGACCCAAAAAGATCACTGATGGGAAAACAAATATCGGTGTCTCCTGTTAGGCCTGAGCTTGGTGATAAAATTATACACTTCAGGATGTCTGGACAGTAGTAAATAGAATAGAGAACTCATTGCAGGGTCCTGTTGTAAAGCTTTGTCAATTTTCAACAGAAATTACCAATAAGATAGCTGAACATGAAACTCAACTAGCTGTAATTGAAAAAAGTGGATAATTGGATGCATCTGTTTCTGTAATGCAATCATATGTAACTTCTAACATGAAGGATACTTTATTGCATCTGCAGATGGAAAAAATGGAAAATGCTATGAGATCTAGGAACCTCAGATTCTTGAATTTCCTTATATCTCATTATTTGTCTCCTTTGGAGTTACTAAAATTGTATATGTAAGATATTCTTTGTTACAATCAGATAGAAGGGTTTGTTTGTTTTTTTTAACTTGATAATCTTTATTACATTCTTAGTGGCTCTAAAGTTATATCTGAAGAGGGAAGAATAGATCTCTTCAATGTAAACTATCTGTATATTGTATTTTGCTGCTTTTTTAAAAGATTCTGCATGCTGTATTTCTCTTAACTCTGCATATTGTAACTCGTTGACTGTCCAGCTCTCTTCAATATAAACCGCCTAGAAGTCTCACAACTATGGCGGTATAGAAGAATAAAGTTATTATTATTAGTATCAATTAGTATCACCAGATAGTTTAAATATTTCTCAATTTTTAGAATCGTCTAAAGATTATATAGCTAAGAAAGCAACATGGTTGGTTACATTTAGATCTGAACTAGAAAAGCAAGCTATTCTTAAACTATACTTTACAAATAAAAATACTTTGTTTTGTGGGCAACAATTAAATGTTTTTTTTCTGGATGTCTTTTTTTTTTTTTTTTTTTTTTTTTTTTTTTTTTATTATTTATTTATAATTTTCAAATTAACAAATCAAGATACAATGGATGTCTTTAAACAGACACAATACAGGAGAAGGCAGTTCCTGCAACTTAAGACATGTGTCTTGGCTGTGGGAGCTTTATTTTTTCTTAAATTCCCATGTAAGTGTCTGGTGACTTATGAGAATAATAAGTATAACATAATAACATAGTAGATGATGGCAGATAAAGACCCGAATAGTCCATCCAGTCTGCCCAACATAATTCAATTTAAATTTTTATTTTCTTCTTAGCTATTTCTGGGCAAGAATCCAAACCTCTACCCGGTACTGTGCTTGGGCTCTAACTGCTGAAGAACTGTCAAAGCTCACTCCAGCCCATGTACACCCTCCCAGCTGTTTGAAGCCTTCCCTAGTCCATCCTCAACCAAAAGGCCATATACAGACACATATCATGCAAGTCTGCCCAGTACTGCCCTTAGTTCTTCAATATTTACTATTATTTTCTGATTCTCCTCTGTGTTCATCCCACGCTTCTTTGAACTCTGTCACCGTTTTCCTCTCCACCACCTCTCTCAGTAGCGTATTCCAGGCATCCATCACCCTCTCTGTAAAGTAGAATTTCCTAACATTGCTCTTGAATCTACTAACCTTCAACCTCAAATTATGTCCTCTGGTTTTACCATTTTCCTTTCTTTGGAAAAGATTTTGTTCTGCGTTAATACCTTTCAAGTATTTGAACGTCTGAATCATATCTCTCCTGTCCCTCCTTTCTTCTAGGGTATACATATTCAGGGCTTCTGGCGCAATCCTCCTATCATTTTTGTCGCCCTCCTCTGGACCGCTTCAAGTCTTCTTACATCCTTTGCCAGATACGGTCTCCAAAACTGAACACAATATTCCAAGTGGGTCCTCACCAACCACCTGTACAGGTGCATCAACATCTTCTTCCTTCTACTGGCTACGCCTCTCTTTATATAGCCCAACATCTTTCTGGCAGCAGCCAATGCCTTGTCACACTGTTTTTTTGCCTTTAGATCTTCAGACACTATCACCGCAAGGTCCCTCTCCTCACCCGTGCATATCAGCCTCTCGCCTCCCAGCATATAGGGCTCCTTCCTATTATTAATCCCCAAATGTATTACTCTGCATTTCTTTGCATTGAATTTTAGTTGCCAGACACCAGAGGGCGGTGGTAATGGAATTCACTCTGAGGAAGGAAGGATTAGTAGTGGAGTGCCTTGGGGATCAGTGCTGGGGCTGATTCTGTTCAATATTTTTGTGAGTGACATTGCAGAAGGGTTAGAAGGTTTGTCTTTTTGCAGATGATATCAAAATTTGTAACAGGGTGGACACCCCAGAGGTAATGGAAAACATGAAAAAGGATCTGCAAAAGTTAGAAGAATGGTCTAAAGTCTGGCAACTAAAATTCAATGCAAAGAAGTGCAGAGTAATGCATTTGGGGAGTAGAAATCTGAGGAAGCCATATGTGCTAGAAGGTGAGAAGCTAATATACTGTACACTGAAGGGGAGAGGGACCTTAGAGTGATACTGTGTGAGGAATGGGATCTGAAGGTGCAGAAACAGTGTCACAAGGCATTGGCTATAGCCAGAAAGATGCTAGGCTGTATAGAGAGAGGCCTAACCAGTGATTGTGACTCTGTAGTTAAAGGTACTTCTTCCATCTTCCACATGTTATAGGTTCAAATCCACACAATCCCCTCCCTCCCCCCAGTACCTTAACAGCTTATTTTTGGTCTCTTAAGAGAGTATGGGTTGTGGATTTTGCCATTTACATTTGCATGCTGCCCTTTCCAGGGTCCAGAGGGAAACTTATTTTTACTCTGAGATGGCTATGATCTCCGACCTAAGGTATCATCTCACATGGCAGGAACCACTGCCTAAAAGGAAGTGCATGTGGCTCAGTGGTTAAAGGCATTGCTTCCATCTTTCACCAGCCATGGGTTCAAATCCCTAGCATGGTCAGGTATCCCAGCACATATTCCTATTTTTTTGGTGACAATCTGCCATCTAGGTGCATATTGATTATATCACAATGATGTCAAGATTGTGCATCAGACATGTCTACTTGCTCTGAGCCACCGCCATTGTGATTCTTATTTTCTTAAACTTTGGGAGTGAAGTTTATTATGCAATACATTTTATCATGTGCTTTGGTTGAGTAAAGCATTATTAAATATCTTTCCCCATTATTATTAAAGGGGAATCCTCTATACCACTCAAAATAGAAGCCCCATTCACCTATATGTGAATGCCTCCGGCATGCTTAAGTGACACCTAAGTTGTGTCCACATCACTCGTGCCCAACTAAAGCCCAAAAGTAGACCTGGTTTTGCAAAGGAGTTTTCTTTACACCAAAAAATAGAAAGTTTAGTATGCTAAATATATATATATATATATACATACAGTATATATATATATTTTTTTTTTTCATGTGCTTTGATTGAGAAATACAGAGGCCAAAAAAGGAACTGGACAAGTGTTAAAGGTGTGGAGGGGCATAATAAAAAGAAAAAAACGTCTAAAAAGTGTCCTAAATGGCTACTTGGACGATCAAAACGCCTGATCGTCCAAGTATCCATAACCAAAGCTGGTTTTTAGACGTATCTAAAACCAACTTAGGCCTTTTCCCTGCCTCTAGACGCACAGAGAGAAAAGAGGCATGTTTAGAGGAGGAGAAAGGGCGGGCGGTGGGTGGGAGGGGGGTCGACCTACACCTAGGCGTACAACAGGTATAACCAAAACCTTAGGCAGGTTGCCTAGTCGAACTTATACGTTTTTGACTTAGACCAAGTCAAGACACGTCTAAGTGCCGAAAACGCAACCTGCCTCCATCACAATCATCGCAGCAGGAGAGATGCCTCATCTCCCCTACCGCGATGCCATCACTCCTCTACCCGAACTGCCGCAACCTGCGGGAGGAGAGATGCCCTATCTCTCCTGCCGTGGGTTGCGGCAGTTCTGGTAGAGGAGTGATGGCATCGCGGTAGGGGAGATGAGGCATCTCTCCTGCCGCGATCCATCATCCCCCCCCCCCACACACACACACAACATCGGGGTAAGAGGTAACCCAAGCCCTCTTGCCCCGCCGATTAACATTGAGCCAGGAGAGAGCCCAAGCTCTCCTGGCCCCAGCAACCCCACCCCTCTCCGATTGAACGGGCCAGGAGAGAGCCCAAGCTCTTATGGCCCCGGCAACCATCCCCCCACGACTGGAATGGGCCAAGGGGGAGGCCAAGCCCTCCTGGCCCCGGTGACCCCCTACCCCCCACCCCCACTACATTACGGGCAGGAGGGATCCCAGGCCCTCTTGCCCTCGACGCAACCTCCAATGACCGCCCCCCCAGAACCCCCGATCGCCCCCCCCGCTGACCCCCCCGGCTGACTCCATGACCCCCACCCCCCTTCCTCGTATCTTTTAAAGTTGGCCGGATGGACGGGTGTCCAGCAGGCAGCCGACGCCAGAATGGGGCCGGATTGGCCCAGCCCAACCCAACCCAGGCCATGTGCCTAAGGCCCCACCCACAGGAGGGGCCTAAGGCTCCCGGGCCTATTCTGATTGGCCCAGTCGCCTTAGGCCCCACCTGTAGGCAGGGCTTTGGGATGGCTGGGCCAGTCCGGCCCCATTCTGGCATTGGCTGCCTGCTGGATGGCCGGTTTTGGCACCTGTCTGTCCAGCCAACTTAAAGGTATGGGGAAGGGGGGTGGGGGTGGGGAGGTCATGGGGTTGGCCGGGGGGTCACAGGTCAGCGGGGGGGCGATCGGGGGTTCTGGGGGGGCGGTCGTTGTGGGGAGGGGGTTGCGTTGAGGGCAGGAGGGCCTGGGATCCCTCCTGCCCGTAATGTAGTGGGGGGTGGGAGGTAGGGGGTCGCCGGGGCCAGGAGGGCTTGGCCTCCCTCCTGGCCCATTCCAGTCGCAGGGGGGTGGTCGCCGGGGCCAGGAGAGCTTGGGCTCTCTCCTGGCCCGTTCGAATCGGAGGGGGGGGGGTCGCCGGGGCCAGGAGAGCTTGGGCTCTCTCCTGGCCCGTTCAATCGGAGGGGGTGGTCGCTGGGGCCAGGAGGGCTTGGGCTCCCTCCTGGCCATATCGAGTTGGGGGGGTGGCACGATCGCCGGAGCAAGAGGGCTTGGGCTCCCTCTTGCCCCGATGTTGTTGGGGGGGGGGGGTTCGCAGTTTGATATGGCAGGAGGGCTTGGGCACCCTCCTGCCTGGATCGTTGTTGGGGGGAATTCTGTAACCGGTGTTGTTTTTGACAGACACCGGTTACAGAATCCAGCTTTTAGGCGAAGGACTGGCCCCTCCTTCGCCTAAAAGCCCTTCTGTTGGACGTTTGGGGCTTAGGCGTTTTTTTGGTTCATTATAGCCAAAAAGTGTAGACGTAGTGTTGATCTGGGCGTTTAGTAGAGGCAGGCCATAATCAAAACAAGGACGTTTGTTTTGGTTATGGACACTTTCCCTGCTTCTGCGTTGAACATTTAAGGACTTAGGCCAAAAGGGGACTTAGATGCTTTTTTTTATTATTAACCCCATAGTGTAGCCCGAGAGCTTGTCTCGATGGGCGGAAAGTTACACAGGGCTGGGAGGCCCGCGTGTTGCCCATCAAAACAGGCAGGTAGTTAAGGGGGGGGGGCAGTGAGTGTTAGGTTTCCCACCGGGATTGGGTGGGAAGGGGGTCAGCGTCATTGGGGTGGGGGGCAGGTTTTAAAGCCAGGATCTTGGAGGACCCGGTTCCTCCGGCGATGCTTATCCTAGAGAAATGACTGCATATGAATCAAGAGGATATAAGCTTGGCTTTTGAATTGACATGTGGTTTACTAGCTGAGTGTGTGTGGTGCAGTACCCTGCGGTTGTGGGCTCAAACCCTTCAATGCTTCTTGTGACGCTGGGCAAGTCACTTAATCCCCTTGAGCCCACCAGGACAGAAGAGAAATATAATAAAGTAGCCAAATATAAAATTGGTCTTCCTTCTGCATGCCGTTTTACTGCATACAATTTTAATGTTTTAAAAAAAAAAACCCTGGATAAAGTAGTCTATAGAAAAATAGCAAAACCCGAGAATAAATGGGAGATGAAAAATCACAAAAAAAAGTAAAAACTCCCAAACCCCAAGAAGTGGAACTAGATAAGGGGGAGAGACAAGTACAAGAATGGTAAATCTACTCTAAGAACAACCAAATAATGAGTTTTCAGTGCTTGGGAGAGCCCTCAGTCACACAGCCACCCACTGGAAACTCCCAGAAGTAATGGCTGTCACTGGCTTACACCCAGAAGTGTGTTAACTGTGAAACATCCCCGGGCTCTCTCTGTGCTAATTTAAGTGATGAAAGTGCACCCAACAGTGATGAGTGTGAAAAAGTGTATAAATAAAAAAAAACACACTCTACCATTCACTAAAATTGTCTCTACCCCTTAACCAGGGGGCCAAAGTATAAGTATCAAACGTCCATATCCAACAGAGCAAAAGACCAACTGGAAGTACTTAGCTTCTCCGTGGAAAAAGACAGCCAGCAGATGTCAAGATCGTCCGACGGGACTCCGTTTCAGGGGTAAACACCCCCTTCTTCAGGAACGGCCGTTACTTTTTTTTGTTTTTTAAAAAAACCCAGCATAAAATTGCCGCTCTAATAACAATAATGTTATAGACATTGTGAAGATGTCTATGAGACACCTAAAAGGCAATTCTATAAAGCATGCCTAACTATATAGATACGCTTACATTCACTGAGCACAATTCTCTATTGCGTGTCTATGCTTAATAGAATTGCGCTCAGTGTTGTGCTGCTGGATGTCTAAACGACGCCTAACTTTTAGACGTCCTTTACAGAATTTGCCCCTTTATGTCCTGTATATGGCTATTTGGCTTAAGATGGGCTGGGGAGGGCTTTGATGGGAACTCCAGTTGTTGGAACCTAGCACAATTCTGGGCAGACTTCTACAGTCTATAACCCGGAAATATCAATGAACAAAGACAATTGAACTTAATCATGTACAGTGGTACCTTGGAATCCGAACTTAATCTGTTCCCGAATTCAGTTCAAGTTCCAAAACGTTTGAGTTCCAAGACAATTTTTCCCATTGAAAATAATAGAAACTGGATTAATCCGTTCCTTGGTCCCACAAACTCAGATTAACAACACAATAGAATCACTTTGATCTTTTATTTTACTTTTTTTTATACTCTAGCCATGAGGTTTTGCTACTTTTACATGTTTCTAGAGCAGCCCTTTAAAGGCAAGTGCCTCCTATTTTTTTGTTGTGTTTTGCTCTCTCAGATGGGGGAAGGGCAGAAATGAAATGGAGTAGGAAAACCTTGCAATGTGAAAAAGGAAGAAAAATAAGAAACCCTCTCCTCCAAGCAATTTGAAAGATTTTCAGCCCGAGAGGTGGAATAAAGATACAGCCCAAAAAAATAAGGATCAGACATCGGAAGTGCTTCAAAGCAAACAGGGAGAACGGAGAGGGAGGTGTTAGAGATCGCCGGGGCGTCTAGGGGGGTTTCTGGAGACAGGAGGAGGAGGCATGGCGAGAAGGGGCTGGAGGAGCCTGATCGGCAGCTGCAAGGAGGGCCCCAGCCCCAGCAGTCTCCCTCTCCACCCCACCCCCCACAAAACTTTTATCTTCCCCACCTGCTCAAGAGGAGGCAGTAGTGGCAAGCGCGGCCGGCAAATTATCATGCGCTATTATGCATGTTAAACTGCTAACTCGGCTTCATAAAAGGAGCCCTAAGTGCCCTTGAATATTAGTTTAAAAGAAAATGGGATTCGCTATGTAAAATCTAGAATTTCTATTTTCTCAATTGCAGGTATAATGAGATTATGCAAAGATCGTATGTCTTTCAAGAAATTGTAAAAGCACAATTGTTTGTGGATGACTTTCTCTAACTCTGTGGTTATTATTTGTCTAAGATTTGAATAATTCTGTATTAGGGAAATTTTGTGGGGGAGATTGATTTATTTGTTACTGCATTTTATAATGTTTGTGTTTGAAACTGTGGATGTAAATGTTTTTGTACATCGCTTAGATTAAATTCATAAGGGCAGGCATTTCTTCCACTTGGTTAAATTGTTTTAATATCAGGCACAAAGTTCAAAATTCCTTAACAGGATGACCTGCCAGATAGCATTCCTCCATAATGCAACTTTGAATATCGGGTCCATATTCTGAAACACAGAAACATGGAACATGATGGCAGATAAAGGCCAAATGGCCCATCCACAGTAACCATTATCTCTTCCTCTCTCTAAGAGATCCCACCTGTTCATGAATTTAGACACAGTCTTTGTCTCCACCACCTCTACCAGGAGACTATTCCATGCATCTACCACCCTTTCTGTAAAAAAAGTATTTCCTTAGATTACTCCTGAGCCTATCACCTCTTAACGTCATCCTATGCCCTCTCATTCCAGAGCTTCCTTTCAAAATAGAAACAATAAAACAATGCCCCCTCACCTCTTTCCCCCTCCAAAAAACCCTATCTGATTTGACTTTATCATGGCTCATCAATGAGTTTATTATGACAGGGATAGCGATGCAAATGATAACACGCAACTGGAAAAATTGTGACCACCTTAAGAACTTAAGAAGTGCCATTTCCAGAACAGATCCTAGGTCCATCTAGTCCGGCGATCCGACACGCGGAGGCCCTGCCAGGTGTACCCTGGCATAGTTTTAGTCCCCATATCACTCTAAGCTTCTCATAAGGAGATGTGCATCTAACTTACCCTTAAATCCTAGAATGGTGAATTCCGCAATTACCTCTTCTGGGAGAGCATTCCAGGTGTCCACCACTCGTTGCGTGAAGCAGAACTTCCTGATATTTGTCCTGAACTTGTCCCCCCTTAGCTTCAGTCCATGACCTCTTGTCCGTTTCACATTGGACATTGGAAATAATTTTTTATCCTGCTCTATTTTGTTGATTCCTTTCAGTATTTTGAAAGTCTTGATCATATCCCCTTGCAGTCTCCTCTTCTCAAGGGAGAACAATCCCAGTCTCTTATGTCGTTACTCATATTCCAAGTTCTCCATGCCCTTTATTAGCTTCGTTGCTCATCTCTGCACCCTCTCGAGTATTTTTATATCCTTCTTTAGGTATGGAGACCAATGTTGGACGCAGTATTCCAAGTGTGGTCTGACCATTGCTCTATAAAGCGGCAGGATTACTTTCTCTGATCTATTCGTGATTCCCTTCTTTATCATGCCTAGCATTCTATTTGCATTCTTTGCTGCCGCCGCAAATTGCACTGACAGTTTCAGGATCCTATCGATTAATACGCCCAGGTCCCTTTCCTGTTCGGTTTTTCCCAGAGTTGCACCTTACATACTATACTTGTGTTCCTTATTTTTTCTGCCTAAGTGCATCACTTTGCATTTTTCCACATTAAACTTCATCTGCCATTTATCTGCCCAATTCTCCAATCAGCTCAAGTCGCTCTGGAGTTCCTCACTGTCCTTCTGCGATTTGATTGCCCGGCATAGCTTTGTGTCATCTGCAAACTTGATGATCTCACTGGATGTTCCATCCTCCAGGTCATTTATGAAGATATTAAATAAGATAGGCCCAAGTACCGAGCCCTGGGGCACACCGCTAGTCACAGTCTCCCAGTCTGAGAATTTCCCATTTATGCCCACTCTCTGCCTTCTGTTCTCTAGCCATTTGCCTATCCATCTTAGTATGTCTCCTTTTATTCCATGGCCTTGCAGTTTCCTGAGGAGTCTTACATGTGGAACCTTGTTGAACACTTTCTGAAAATCCAAGTATATAATATCCACCGGTTCTCCATTATCAATTTGTCTGTTCACTGTCACAAAAAATTGAAGTAGGTTCGTCAAAGATGACTTCCCTGTCCTGAATCCATGTTGGCTGGCTTTCATCAGGTCGTGTGCGTCTAAGTGCCGGGTTATGCTATCCTTGATCAGCGCCTCAACCATCTTCCCAGGGACCGACGTGAGACTCACAGGTCTATAGTTGCCCGGTACTCTTCTTGATCCATTTTTAAATATCGGCGTGATGTTCGCTATCTTCCAGTCATCCGGTATCTGTCCTGTTTTGATTGACAAGTTGGCAAGTTTTTGCAATAGTTCTCCGATTTCCACTTTTAGCTCTTTCAAGACTCTCGAATGAATTCCGTCCAGTCCAGAAGATTTGTCACTTTTGAGTTTGTCGATCTGGTGGTAAATCTGGTCCAAGTCCACTTCTACTGTGGTAAGGCTATCCTCTGTTACTCCTTTGAACACTTTCACTGCTTCTGGAATTGTTGCAGTGTCTTCCTTTGTAAAGACAGAAGCAAAGAAGGAATTTAGTCTGTCTGCGATTTATTTGTCTTCCTTGATGTACCCTTTCCTTCCCTGGTTGTCCAGCGGTCCCACTGCCTCTTTTGCGGGTTTTCTCCCTTTCACGTACCTGAAGAAGGGCTTGAAGTTTTTGGCCTCCTGCGCTATTTTCTCCTCATAGTCCTTTTTGGCATCCCTCACCGCCCTGTGACACTTCTTCTGATCATCCTTGTGTTTGTTCCAAGTTTTGGTTGTTTTTGTCCGTTTCCATGCTTTGAAGGAGTCCTTCTTTTCTTTTATGGCTTCCTTAACCTCTTTAGTAAGCCACGCCGGCTCTCCTTTGCCTTTGGTTTTCTTTGCTTTGGACATCCGCGGAATTTAGAGGCTTTGTGCTTCCGTGATAGTATTTTTCTGAAGGGACCATGCCTGTTCTACTGTTTTGACTTTGCCCATTTTTTTCTTGAACCGTTGTTTCACCATGGTTCTCATGCTATCGTAACTTCCCCTTTTAAAGTTTAAAGTCGTGGTTGAGGTTTTAGTACCTTTCCCCTTCCCGACATCGAGTTTGAAGTTGATCCTGTTGTAATTGCTCGTCCCCAGCGGGACTGTGACTTCTACATCTTTAGCCGGCCCCGTAATGCTGTTTAGGACCAAGTCCAAGGTGACATTTTCTCTTGTCGGCTCTCCCACCAATTGTTCCAGGAAACAGTCCCCTAGCACTTCCAGGAACATTGCCTCCTTGCCACAATTTGAGGTTCCCAGGTCCCAGTCTTTCCCTGGAAAGTTGAAATCCCCCAAGATTACAGCATTACCTGTCTTACATTCGTGTTTAATTTCCTCTATCATTTCCGAGTCTGTTTCCTCCCCCTGTCCTGGCGGTCGGTAGTAAAGGCCAATCTTTGTGTCGGCACCGTTGTGTCTGGGAATCTTTATCCAGAGGGATTCCAGCTTCTCTTTCTCTTCCGTCATAGTCACTCTCACAGATTCTATTTCCTCACGAACATATAGGGCAATACCTCCACCTTTCTGCCCCACTCTATCTCTTCTGTACAATTTGTATCCCTGTAGTACTGTATCCCATTTATTTTTGTCATTCCACCAGGTTTCTGTTATGCCAATGATTTCCAGTTCGTCGTTTTTCGCTATTGCTTCTAATTCTCCCATTTTGTTTCTCAAACTTCTAGCGTTCGTATACATACATTTGAGTTCCCTTGTGTTACCTCCTTTGATTCTTTAAGCTTAGCAGTCTCCCTTGGTTCTTTCACGGTATCCTTTTCTGCTCCTGTGTTTTGGTGTTTGGTGGGTCAATTTATGTTTAGGCTATAAATATGAAAAGATGAATGCGGATATGTTGGGGCATAGCAAAGTATTTAAATTGGTGTGGGGCCCGTTGACATCCTTTGTTAACTCAACATAATTCTCTTTACTTAATTTTCTGTTTATTTTTATGCATATCCAGAATGAGGTGGGTGGGTGGGGGTATATCTTTTTGGTTTATTTCTTGATTGAATTGTTGGAAGTAAGGGGTGGGATATTTTTCTTCTGTATTGTTATTGATGGAATTTAAGTGCTTATGTTGATTATTAATGTTTGTAAAATTTATGGCACTTTGTATTAGTTTGAAAATTAATAAAGTTAAAAAAAAAGAGTAAACATTTATTAATGCAAATCAAACTATTGCCTTTCCAAGTCACCAAGGTGAAGATACATGTTTAGTAATAAATCATTCCTTTATTAAAAACATCAGTTGCTGAACTGCAGCTGCAGTCTGGCTTGCTCTGTCCTCTTAGCAGCTATAAAGAAAAATCATTAAAATCTCACTTATCTCCTGATCTTGCTCTTAGCAGATTGATGTCTTCTGCCACCTTTGTTGATAATAGTTACTTTGAAGACATTGCAAGTGTGAATTTACTGTTTTGTAAAGATGGCATTCCAGAACTGGCCGTAAATTACCTGCTCCGGGGTGGGGGAGGGGGGAACAAGCCTCTAGGAAAATGGTCACATGGTTAGACATTTTCAGCATGTTTTTATCTGAACACTGTTTATATAAAATTGACAAACTGTTTAAAATATAGATTTAACGCAAATCTTTTCATACTTTTACTCCCTGTTTTATGAAACCGCGCTAGCGGCTGCCACGTGGCAACAGCCCCGAAGCCCTTTAAATCTCTATGGGCTTCCGGGCTGTTGCCATGTGGCAGCCGCTAGCGTGACTTCGTAAAACAGGCCCTTAATTTCTTATGATCTGATACATCCAAATTTGTTCTCTGAAATTTCTCTAACAAAAGCTTTGCTGATTTGGGTGAATAAAACTACCTTTAAATATATGCTCCTTAGGTAGCCTCCCCTAGGTTCTATAACGGGTGCCCAAAACTGGATGTGGATCCCAGATGGATGCCCAAAATAATTAGTTATTGGGCTCCAATGATTTAATTATTGGAACTAACAAACACTTAATTAGCATTATGATTTGAGCGCCAATCTGGCTATGCATTACTCGTTAACAATGGGCACCAATTGTATTCTGGGCAGGATTAACCAATAGGCCAAGTAGGCATGTGCCTAGGGCCCGAAATGGTCAGGGGCCCCAATGAAGGAGGGCATCAACATTGTTTTTTCCAAACGGCGATGGGCCCCTCCAGCATCGATCGGCAACGCAGGCCCCATCCCCCCAATCGGCAACGTGGTCCCCACCCCGATAGGCAATGCGCCCCCCCATCGATGGAAAGTAAGACAAGCAAGCAACGTGGGTAAGAAAGGCAACAGGAACTGTAATTGTGCAAGCAGTGCTGCTTGCCCAAAGCTTCCCTCTGACACAGCTTCCTGTTTCCGCCTGGGCGCATGGTGGAGTGGGGTGGGGCAGGAGGCCCAGTGTACTTGTTTGCCTAGTGGCCCTCGATTAATTAATCCTGTCCTGATTGGATTGCACACAACTCAAAAGGGAGCATGGCTATGGGAGGGGCATGGACAAGTCAGGGGCATTCACCAAAGATGTGTGCAGTACCCAGAAAATAAGACTAATCCCCTCTTTTACTAAGGCTATTGTACAGAGGTATCTGTCTCCATTGTGGGTGCTAGAGAAGCTGTGTGAACCTCCATTTTGTATTTTTGTAACTGCCTCCATTTGAAAATGCTGGGGTGAAAAATTGACAGTGGAATTAAACATATGAATAAGATCAGTGATTGGATGTATGGCTATGGATTCATTTTGAATGTAGCGAAAATGGAAATATTGATTGTAGGGGAATGCAATAAGCATTTATGGTCCCATGAAGTATCTCTGATTGAACATCTGATTGTGGTTAGGGGAGAGATTAAAGTACTGGGAATAATCCTTGATGCAAAATTATCATTAAAATCACAAATAACGAGAGTGGTACAGGCTACATATTTTACAAAAAGAAAGCTACTACAATTGAAGAATTTTTTTGTCAGGCTGGGATTTTAGACAAGTGTTACAAACCATGGTGCTTTCAAAGCTTGACTTTTGTAATGGAATCTTATCTAGGGCTTTCTTCTGTCCGATTGAAGGTACTGCAGATCGCGCAGAACTCAGCAGGTCAGGTTCTGATGGGAAAATGCCGCTTTGAGCACATTACTCCAGTTTTAAAGAAACTGCATTGGATTCCAGTTATATTTCGAATGGAACAGGGAAGTGGCTAACCAAAGGAAGCATAGCTTTTCCTGTAAACTGGAACCGTAGTCCCCTTCTTTTGTTTGGTTGAAAGTATAATCATTCCCTCTGCCTGTGAGGTAACAGGCAGGGTTTGCATGCCAATAAATGCTTTCTGTTCATTTACAAAGTGTGTCCAGGTTTTATTAGTCAGACACTTTCCTATAGCACTTGTTCTGCCATGTCATAATTCCCCTAAACAAAAAAGTCAATGCTGTTATTTTATTATTGATACCATTTCTGCTTATTTAGTATTACTCATTGTATTCCCTGCCACTCAGTACTGCCCAAAAAAAGGAATAATTGCTTGTTTCAACTCTTTATTTCTTTATAACAACTGTATCAAAATAATGGTAACATGCATTAATAATAACAATTATATTTTTGCTCAGATATGACAGTTCCTCAAGGCAGTCTTTATGAAATATGACAAAATCAAAACATTTACCAACCTGAAGATCCTGCCTATCAAAACATGTTCCTTTTGTCTTCTTCATCAAAGCAATTCTTATGATGTTTCATTCGGGCACCAGGCCTTGCATTTCTTTGTTTCAGTGTTTGCATTATGCACACATGCCTGCTTTACCCATAGGTAGAGGAACTTCGTTAAAATATTCCCAGACTGGGTCTCTTTTATGGCCTGCTGCCATTATAGGTTTTCTCTTCTAAGGAGACAATAATATGATAAACCTCAGGCTATACAAACAAAGATCTCAAGTCTTATGGGGTATTCTGATCAAAAGGTTTCACTTTTATTTTTACTGCTTCCTCCACCCTCACCTTGTTCAGATATATAAACTTAGCACTTAAGTGGTAAGGGGTTGCAAAGGAACAATAGAGCTAAGGTCTTTTTCTCAACTCTGTATATTTTGTAACAATTTTGAAGTGAAGAAGCATGTTATCTCTGCAGACACCAATTCGGAATTTTGGGAAATGCAAAATCAAGTATCTGTGATAATATCTTCTAGATAGAAAAATTGCCTGTGACATTTTGAATGGATTAATGGAATTCATTTACCAAAAAATTTAAACATTGCATGAATATACAGCCTCATACTACATAATTAAAAACTAATATTTATTTCATGATGAACAGCTTTTGGACTATAATGTATCTTAAATAGAAGACTATCTTCAGATAGACTTTTCTTTGAAAAAATATTTTATTTTAAAAACCTCTATTTTTTTTTTTTTTTTTAAATAAAAGAAATAATTTTTATCCACTCTAGCTCCAGTGATAAATCCTTAAGCAGAACAGCATTGGTCATCTGAAACCAGATACTGAATACTGAACTACTCTCTATCTTATGGCTAAGATTGAGAATCTTGTTATAGTTACAGTTAGTTTATTTGATATACCGCTTTTCTTAACAATTACAGTCAAACCTCGGTTTACGAGTAACACGGTTTGCAAGTGTTTTGCAAGATGAGCAAAACATTTCCGCAAACCTTAACTCGCAAAACGAGCACTATTCCGATAAACGAGCACCCCCCCCCCCGCTTGAACTGGCATCGCACACACCCCCACCCGTGAACACCCCCCCCCAAAAAAAAACTGGCATTGCACCCCCGTGCTGGAAGCGGCATCCACCCACCTGCCCACCCAAACAAGCTCCTTACATGATTGAAACATTTTAATATATCACGGGCCGCATCGAGGTGGAAGATGATATCTTCTTTCTTAAAGGTCCCTCGGCCACAAAAGGGCACCCGTTGAAAATCAGGGGTGGGAAATTTTATGGCGACACCTGGTCCTCTAAGCTGCGCTGGGGTGCGCTGGCGCACAAAATATTACCTCACAGCGCACAAGTTTCTCGTCACAGCGCACACAGTGTAGAGCACAGTTCTTCAACCGCCGGTCCGCAAACAAAATCTTGCCGGTCCGCGAAGGATTCGGTCCCCGCCGCAACGAAAGGCCGGCGTCAGCTGACTTGCAACTTCCTGTTGTAGTCGCTGTGCCGGGACTCCTGCCTTCGCCGGGACTCCTGCCTTCCACCGCGTTTGCCTCCTGCCTTGTCTCCGCACCTCCAGACCAGCAGCGGCAGCTGTGTATGCTTTTAACTTCGGCACAGAGCTGCCCCTAATCAATAGTTTAGCGCGGTTTCATAAGGCAGCCTCGGGGCCTTTGCTAGGCCGGCCCACATCGCATCATCGAAGCGGGCCAGCTATCAAAGGCCCCGAGGCTGCCTCATGAAACCGCGCTAAACTATTGATTAGGGGCAGCTCTGTGCCGAAGTTAAAAGCATACACAGCTGCCGCTGCTGGTCTGAACTCTTGGGCCGCTGAAGGAGGGCAAAAAGCAGCTGTCCTGGAGGTTTCCCTTCCTCTCGCCTTTACAGGTTCCTTTTTTCCACCTTTTTTTTTTTCCTTCAAACGGCAACGGGCCCCAGCATCGACATCAATCAAGTAAGTTCCACTGTCAATCAAGCGGTTCTGCTCGGCCAAAGCTTCCCCTGTGACATGAGCCACCCTCAGGGGAAAGAAAGTGACCCACAAAGGTGAGGGGAAGGGGGGCAGATGATGGAAGTTGGGGGGGGGAGAGAGAGAGAGAAGGGGCAGATGATGGAATGGAGGAGATGAGAGAGAGAGAGAAGGGGACAGATGATGGAAGTGAGAAGAAGGGAGAGAGAGCAGAAGGCAGATGGATGTCAGTTGAGAAGGGAGAGCAGATGCTGAATGGAAGTGGGGAAAGAACACATACTGGATGGAAGGAGGAGATAAATAAAGGGGGAAGAAAATAGTAAGATAATGGAGGGGTGAGGGAAAGGGGTGACAAGCTGTGTGTAGACACAGTGAAAAGAGGGAAACGGGACTAAATAGTAAGAAAGAATTTAATTTAGATGGAGGCAGAAAATAGAGAAGGAAGACCAGAGAAGAAAAGGGAAGAGAGAGCAGAGAATGATCAGATCTGAGTGGAGGAAATGAGAAGAGAGATATGCTAAAAACCACAGGGGGGAGGGAAGGATAGAGATGCAGTTATTTTGAAGCTACACTGTTAAGTTAATATGCTGTTGGTAGAGTTGCAGTGGCATCCTAAACATATTTCTGGCAAGCCAACTGTATATGGTGACATTATTAGAAGATGACTGTGTGAAACTTTAGGGAACTTGGATGCCAATCAGTTTTTGGAAGCCAAAGGAAAACATACATTTTTTGTATGCTATACTGTATGTTTGGCTCGTTTCTACTTCAGTTTTGTTCTTGCCTTTTCGTTTTGTCTTCCTTCCACCATCTCTTATCTGCCTTCCTTATCATCCTTTTCAATGTGATTTGGCAGCTCCTGTCAATCATAGGCTGGCTGTGCAAGATTGCTAATTCTAGATGCCTGGGTGACCTAATGCCTGTGCATGTGATTTTCTGTTTTTGTGTTTAAAACATTTTGCTGAAAGCACAACAGTGCAAAAGAGTAAAACAGATTTTATGCTGTTTATTCTAGGAATAAGCAGTGGGCTTTCCTAAGTCCATCTTAATAATGTCATGCAGATTTTTTAAGGAAATTATCCAAATCTTTTTTTAATTACATGTTGAATGAAAAATATTTTCCCAGGTTTGTTTTAAATCTACTACTTAAAAGCTTTATTGCATGCCCCTTTACTCCTAGTATATATTTATTTTTATTTTTTAGTATATATATATTTATCTTTTGGCATGGCCCATCAGTTATAGCATTTGCTAAATGATGGGCCATGCCAAAAGATAAATGTAGCATTTGCTACATGAATTGATTTTTTGTCACGTATGGTTAAGGGGCTGGAGGAGTTGCCGTACAGCGAAAGATTAGAGAAACTGGGCCTCTTCTCCCTTGAGCAGAGGAGATTGAGAGGGGACATGATAGAAACATTCAAGGTACTGAAGGGAATAGACTTAGTAGCTAAGGCAGGGAGAACGAGAGGGCACTCTCTAAAGTTGAAAGGGGATAGATTCCATACAAACGTAAGGAAGTTCTGTGGTAGAAAGCAACATATTTATTTGGCTCATAACTTGCTGGCGCCCGATATTTTTAGCTCACAGTGAAAAAAGTTTGCTCACAACACCCGCCCGCTTAGAGGGAACACTGGACACCAGGAAGTTTTTCTTGACCGAAAGGGTTGTTGATCATTGGAATGAACTTCCACTTCAGGTGATTGAGGCCAGCAGCGTGCCAGATTTTAAAAGGAAATGGGATACACATGTGGGATCTCTAGGGGGGTAAAATCAAGGGTGGTGGGTCATTAGAGTGGGCAGACTTGATGGGCTATGGCCCTTTTCTGCTGTCATCTTCTATGTTTCTATGTTTCTACCCCATCTGCTGCGTGCCGGTGCCAGTTAAGGAACGATCCCGCCTCTTGCCTGGGCTGGGCCTTGAGCATCTGCGCATACTCAAGGCCTTCTGGCTCTCGTTCTCTCCCCTTTTAGCTTTAGAGAGTGCCCATTCGTTCTCTCTTCCTTGGAGAGGGTGAACAACCTGTCTCTATCTACTAAGTCTATTCCCTTCATTATCTTGAATGTTTTGATCATGTCCCCTCTCAGTAGGTTTTGGGTGGGTTTTAGAGGGCTTACCATACAATATAAGGGGATGGTGGTGAAATGTGTGCCTGGGACCCTTTAAATGAAGTTCACCCTTAGGGTGCCCCACCTCTCTGCTGGCATGTCTGTGTGCCCAATCTACTAAAAATGCTGCCCCCTTCTACATCCCAATGGCTTGTCTGTGTTTTGCATTTGGACTTTTTGTTTTTCAAAAATGGTTATTGAAAGTTTTTAGAGAATTGAATTGACTGATGTTTACTTTGTTGTTCACTAGGAATGTCCAGTTTTCTATTTTTGTGAACTGCATCGATCCGTGAGGTTTTGCGGTCTAGAAATGTAATGTAATGTAATATAAGATAGATGCACTAATGGTGGAACACATCTAGAAATAGTCATTAAAAAATAAAAAAAACAAAAATTGTTTGCAAAACATACAAAAGTATCTGTTTTAAAGCAAAATAAATTTGTCTTGATTTATTTTGGAAAATGGAAAGCAAGGGAATCAAATAGGTCATGAGAAAAATCATTTTAAAACTAATATCCTATGGCATTTCCCCCCATCCTTTGCCTATGGGAAAAGCTTAGTAAATCAGGCCCTATTTAATCTCATGTAGAAGATCCTAAGAAAAGTGAACAATTATTATTTTCTAAATTAGATTTGCTTATGTCCATATTCAGTTATTCACAGAACAATGAGAACTGCAGAATTCTTTTTATTAAAGTACCTTATACAGAAGAGCATGGAGCACATGCTGGATTAACGGAAGTCCACAAAATAAAGGTTGAATCTGCATAAGTTTGAAATGTAGCAGCAATAACCCCACTGAGATTATTTGAAAGTATGAGAATGAAGTCACTACACACAGGTGCCAATGTCCGTGTATTAGAGATCATAAAGAATTAAATGATTGGAAAATAACACTGGTTTTCACGTTCCTAACTGCATTGCTCAGGTGAGAGTGGGGTAATGTGATAATGGAAAGAGGGGAAGGGAGGAAGGGGGTATATGAAACTTGTTAGATTACACAATAATGTAATGTTGACTGGTGTCACAATGTCAGGAATGTTTTATTTATTTAGTTATTTAAAAAATGTATACATGTGTGGAGGGGCATAATTGAAAGGAACGTCTAAGTCCACTTTCGTCCAAGTCGCAAGTCGTTCAAAGTAAAATATAGCTTAGGACACATTTTCAAAAAATACGTCCAATTTTTTTTCGTTTTGAAAATCGTCTAACTATACGTCCTGCTGATCTGATCGTCCAAGCCGCTAAATTGTCCATCTTTATACCACATTTTCATCCAACTTTTCGTCCAAGTCAAAAACACCTAGAACAAGCCCTGTTGGATGTGGGAAGATGTCTGCAAAGTGATGGACTGAACACCCAGACACCTAAATAGTGGGGTACTTTACAGGGCACTGCTGTGAACTTCACAAAAAGGGTGCCATGTCTTCATCTCACTACAGCTCCCTTTTAGGTCATGGTGAGCCTCCCAAACCACCTCCAGAATCCCTTAGACCCACTTATCTACCATCCCAATAAACCTTATGTCTGCAGGAGCCACTTATATGCCAGTACAAAAGGGTTTTGGGGGTGTATAGGGGAGTGCACATGTTTCAATATCAATGCAGTGTTTTAAATGCTCTAAGTCACAACATCCAAGTTCCGTCGATCTTGTGCTGTATAACTTTCAGTTATACATGCAGTACGACTAAGGCTAAGCCAGCCTATGTCCCGCCCAACTCCCGCCCTTGACACTCCTCCTGAAATGCCCCGTTTAGCTATGGTCGTTCAGCGGCACTATGAAGGCCTAGGTCATTTAGAAATACATCCAAAACCCGTTTTTATTATCAGCACTTGGACATATTTTGACAATGTTCATCCAAGTGCCGACTTAGGCCGGTTTTTGGATGTTTTTCTCTTTCGATTATGAGCCCCATACCATATAAGGCCTATATGGTTTACATTAAAAAAAATATAATGAAGAAACCTTTTAGTGATTACTCAATTGTTAAATCCAACACATTACAACCACTAATAAAGACTGAAATGTCACTGAAGGTGTTAAAGTTACCTGGGTTACAAGCCTCAGAAAGTGGGTAAAGCTCCACATTATGAGGTTTGTAACCCAGGTAACTTTAACACCTTCAGTGACATTTCAGTCTTTATTAGTGGTTGTAATGTGTTCAATTTACATAAAAACATACACAAGATTGGACATTATATACATGTTCAATGAAGGGAAGAACGCTTTGCTCTTCAAAAACCATCTCATACAAATCAAAAAAATCTACTGCATTACATCATACACAGGTAGCAGCATTTACACATTATCCCATCATAAGAAAGCATTTACAAACAGTTATGTTTTCAACAGTTTCTTGAAACCAACTTAATTGCACTTAAGTGCAGATTTTCAGTTGTCTTTGCTTCCAGTAACTTCACACTGTACTGTATAATGAGAGGTCTAATTTTGACAGAATTTACTATGTGGAATTTAATCATACCGATCGATGGTAACACTGGGGTTAAGTCTCCTGTCATGCTTTTTGTCAATATTGTCTTTATAAATCAGAGACCCTGTTACAGAGTACATACCAACCTGTCTTTTGAACGATAAATGCTAGTAATAATGAAAGTGTCACTGAAATATTTTAAAACTACTTGTTCTCCCTACAGATGGTCTCACAAGAATACATGCATAAATTCTTCATCCAACATCCGAATCTCACTACTCCACTCCGTTTGATTTAGCTCAATTCTTATTCATAAATATTTATATATACAGTATATATATATATATATATATATATACGGTATTTATACTAGTCTTATAGCCCGTTACATTAACAGGTGTTAGAATATATGTGTGTGTGTCTATCTTTATTTCTTTCTTTCTCTCTCTCTCTCTCCTTAGCCGCTTTCTGTATTTCTGTCTTTCTTTTTCCTTGGCTGTCCACCACCACCCCTTGCTTGTTCCAGACTGACAGCTCCCCTCTGACATCATCGGTGTGCGGCGCCCTGGCGTGTGGGGGCAGGTGGAACTCTCTCTGCATTGCCGGATGAGAGGTAATCCTGGGTCGCCGCTGTGCGAGATTTGTCCCAATCCCTTCCCAAAGCTGGAGAGGGGCGGGAAAAGCTCACCTCCTTGCTCCGTATTGTGCTCGGGGTACCTGAATTACCTGCCTCCCTGTCTGTGTGCGCGCGGCAGTTCTCATTTCTTGGTGTGGAGCCCGGGCTTTTTTAAATTTTGAAGTTGCCATGGCGGCTATCCTCAGTCGCAGCGGCGCGAAGTGGAGAGTAGAGAGGTTTGTCTGGCGTGCCATTCTTCTTAAGGTATCAAAAATATAAATACTTAATGCATTTTAAATGATGAATTTTGTACTTAGCTTAAATTCATCTCCAATCAGATTTGACCTGGGAGCTGCGGCAGTACTACCTGCCAGATAAAACCTATTATCTGTTTCTGAAGCCTTTATATATGTGGAGGGGCATAATTGAAAGGGACGTCTAAGTTCATTTACATCCAACTCGCAAGTCGTCCAAAGTAAAAAACAGCTTAAGACACATTTTCGAAAAATACGTCTAAATTATTTTTCGTTTCGAAAATTGTCTAATTATATGTACTCCTGATCTAATCGTCCATCTTTATACCACATTTTCATCCAACTTTTCATCCAAGTCAAAAACGCCTAGAACAAGCCCTGTTGGATGTGGGAAGATGTCTGCAAAGTGATGGACTGAACACCCAGACACCTAAATAGTGGGGTACTTTACAGGGCACTGCTGTGAACTTCACAAAAAGGGTGCCATGTCTTCATCTCACTACAGCTCCCTTTTAGGTCATGGTGAGCCTCCCAAACCACCTCCAGAATCCCCTAGACCCACTTATCTACCACCCCAATAGTCCTTATGGCTGCAGAAGCCACTTATATGCCAGTACAAAAGGGTTATGGGGGTGTATAGGGGAGTGCACATGTTTAAGTATCAATGCAGTGATTACAGGGGCTTATGAGCATGGGCATTGGGCCTCCTCTCTATGGGTCCCTAACCCACCCCCAAGATGACTTAAGCTGCCTCTGTGCTGGACGACTATGCTTTCCTATGCCAGGCGGCCAGGTGATGATGGTCTGGAGGCTGAATTTTAAAGTTGTGATTAATATTTTTATGGGGGTGGGGGGTTGGTGATCACTGGGGTAGTGTATGAGGGGTCTGTTTTATGTGTTTGCAGTGCTTATCTGGTGAGTTTAGGTGGGGTTTTGTGTTTTACATGGTCTAAGTCATAATGTCCAAGTTCCGTCGATCCTGGGCTGTATAACTTTCGGTTATACATGTTGTACAACTAAGTCTAGCCGGCCCAAGTCCCGCCCAAATACTGCATTCGACACTCCTCCTGAAACGCCCCGTTTAGCTTAGGTCGTTCAGCGGCACTATGAAGGCCTAGGTCATTTAGAAATACATCCAGAACCCGTTTTTCATATCGGCACTTGGACGTATTTGGGAAATGTTCGTCCAAGTTCTAACTTAGGCCAGTTTTTGGACGTTTTTCTCTTTAGATTATGAGCCCCATATTGTATGTATATATATATATATATATGTATATATATAATTTATTTATTTATTTATGAATAAGATTTGAGCTAAATCAAACGGAGTGGATTAGTGAGACTCGGATGTTGGATGAAGGAATTACTGAAATATTTTAGTCATAACCCTCTGTAAAAATAGTCAGGTCAATACTCAAAAGCAGTTATGTGGATCATAGCATCTACTATCTGGATAAATACTGCTGACTGGAATATTTGGGGACTCTATCCAGATAGGCCTTAGTTAGGCGTCACTAGGCGCCCTACAAGCATCTAACTTAAGTGGCAAAGCTGTTTAAAAATGAGTAAAAAAATAGTTTAAAAACAAAAATGTAGGTGCCTACAAACCCAGAGTCTAGATCACATTTTCGGGGGTGCCTTAGAATGCTTAAAGTCAAACTAGGCTAGGCATCTTTAGATGCCTCCATAGATGCGATTCACATTGAACACAAGCACCGAAAATGTAGGCCTTGAAAACCCTAGCCTACATTTCCAGCACCTATGTTTGAGGTAACCATGATTCTACAAAACAGAGCCAGTGTGTAATTGACACGCAATCGGTGGCCATTTTTTAGGCAGTCGCTGATCAATGGCTTCCTATTGAGAACCATGTTACTTACAAAACATTATTGTTGACTTTTAAAAAAAGAAAAACAGGGCAGCCGGAATTTATCAGCAGACTTCTGATTCCATACTCCTCACCATGCACCCTTCGAACCTCTGACTAAAACTTGTTAGCAATTCCGTCGCTGAGACATATTAATTATAGGAGAAATACTATCTTTTCAGTTGTTGCTCCCTCCCTCTGGAACTCAGTTCCGAACTCTTTAAGAGAGACAACAACCCTGGAGAAATTCAAGTCTTCTCTTAAAATGTTCCTTTTTAAAGATGCTTTCCAAGGTTAACTGTCCTTTTAAGGTGTTTTCTGTGTTCTGTTTGTTCGATGTAATTTTGGGGGGAGGAGCCAGCAAGCTAAAAACCACAAATAATCAAAATCGCGATTGCTGAAACTGCACTTCTCCCTCCGTATTTGCAGTTTCAGCAATCGCGATTTTGATTTTGATTATTTGCGGTTTTTAGCTTGCTGGCTCCTCCCCCCAAAATTACATCAGCTTGCATAGAGAAATTGCTGATTCCGAGCGTTTACAGAGAAAATCGCTGATTCCCAGCACTTTCTTCACCGTGTTTTACCTCTCCTTCAGGAACAGGCCAGGTCTCATTCGCGGTTTCACCATATTCATGATGGTTTTTAATAGAAAACAGCGAATACCATATGAAAAAGTTATTCACGGTTTTTCTGTATTCGCGAGTCTGTTAATCTCCTATCACAGTGAATACGGAGGGAGAAGTGTACTTAGTCCATTCTTTTTGGACTTACATCTTGTCACCCCGTCCTTTTGTATTTTGCTGTTCTCCACTCTTTCCTTAAATTATATTGTAGCTCTCCCGGTTTCCTTTTTCTACCGGTTTGTTTAGTTCCGGTTCGTCTGTCTTGCTGTTCTGATTGTTGTCTTTTTATTTTAGCTGTTTTTGGTTAATTATTTGTACTTCCCTTAATTTTATTGTACAACCAACTTGAAATATATGATAAGATGGTATAACAAATTCATAATAAACTTGGAAACTAGGATCCAGTCCATAGTGTCTCTGAATATACTCAGAGACCCTATGGGCTGGATTCCACAAACAGTGCCAATATCAGTGACCCAAGAATAGGCGTGGTAAATGTAGGCATTGCTAGGTGTCTGAGATAGGTGCTGCTAAATTAGGCCAGGTAAAACCTTAGGCACCACTAGGTGTGATTCTATAAAAGATGCCTAGCGGCGCCTAAAAGTTAGGTGTGATTAGGCGCCATTTATAGAATTAGGCCCTAAGAGCATGATATCAGGATGTTTAGGCACCACTAGGTGTGATTCGATAAAAGATGCCTAGCGGTGCCTAAATGTTAGGTGTGATTAAGCGCCATTTATAGAATTAGGCCCTAAGAGCATGATATCAGGATGTTTAGGCACCACTAGATGTGATTCTATAAAAGATGCCTAGCGGCGCCTAAAAGTTAGGTGTGATTAAGCGCCATTTATAGAATTAGGCCCTAAGAGCATGATATCAGGATGTTTAGGCACCACTAGGTGTGATTCTATAAAAGATGCCTAGCGGCGCCTAAAAGTTAGGTGTGATTAAGCGCCATTTATAGAATTAGGCCCTAAGAGCATGATATCAGGATGTTTAGGCACCACTAGGTGTGATTCTATAAAAGATGCCTAGCGGCGCCTAAAAGTTAAGTGTGATTAGGCGCCATTTATAGAATTAGGCCCTAAGAGCATGATATCGGGATGTTTAGGCACCACTAGGTGTGATTCTATAAAAGATGCCTAGCGGCGCCTAAAAGTTAGGTGTGATTAGGCGCCATTTATAGAATTAGGCCCTAAGAGCATGATATCAGGATGTTTAGGCACCACTAGGTGTGATTCGATAAAAGATGCCTAGCGGCGCCTAAAAGTTAAGTGTGATTAGGCGCCATTTATAGAATTAGGCCCTAAGAGCATGATATCGGGATGTTTAGGCACCACTAGGTGTGATTCTATAAAAGATGCCTAGCGGCGCCTAAAAGTTAGGTGTGATTAGGCGCCATTTATAGAATTAGGCCCTAAGAGCATGATATCAGGATGTTTAGGCACCACTAGGTGTGATTCGATAAAAGATGCCTAGTGGCGCCTAAAAGTTAAGTGTGATTAGGCGCCATTTATAGAATTAGGCCCTAAGAGCATGATATCGGGATGTTTAGGCACCACTAGGTGTGATTCTATAAAAGATGCCTAGCGGCGCCTAAAAGTTAGGTGTGATTAGGCGCCATTTATAGAATTAGGCCCTAAGAGCATGATATCGGCATGTTTAGTCTGAGGTGCGAATTTATAGAGTTGCTTTATTAAGATTGTGAGTCCTCCAGCGAAGTACCTGATTTGCCTGAATGGAACTCACTCTGAGCTATAACTTAACAAAGATATGAGATGAATCCAAATAAAACAAAATAAAATACTAATAAATTTGACTTTGCTGAATTAAACTCCTAATACAAAGAGCTTTATGAACTTGGCATTACCATTTTAGTAAAGAGTATGTCGCCAGTAAATAAAGTAAAAAAATAAAATTTAGAGCCCTGCAGCCAGTATGTTGTTCATTAGGAATATTAATGGCTCTAGATCTTTTAACTTTGCAGCTGACATTTTTCCTCCTGTGTTTTCTCTTTGCCTATTCTGACATGTTCAGTGAAAGATAGCAGCCCTTATATGTAATACTTTCTTTATAAACCCAAAGCAGTTTTAAGCGACTGCAGAGTTATTGTCATAAGAGAATCTCGCAGCAGGCGTTGTGCTGGGAGGTGATTTGCCTCGGCACTAACCTGTCGCTAGTGAGATGAAATTTAGGGTGACCTTCTTGTGAATGCAGTTTATTGGCCAATATGTTTCATGCCTCATTTGCTCTCAAAGCCACATTTTTTATTCATCAGCATATTTGCTCTGTTTCAACGTGCGGGTTGTGTCGAATCTGATGAGTCTGATGAAGCCTTTACAGCCAGAGCACTGGCCGACTGATAAGATATTTATTCTCTGTTTTAGTATATCGCTGCTGAGATTGGTTATTCACAACAGATATGACCAGGGTTAGGGCTGGCGCAGGGTCATTGGCTCCCTAGGCAAATCTTACAGCTTGTGCTACTTCCTTTCCCCCAAAAAATGTTAAGTCCTTACCCCAAAATTCTATATATTACTATATCACAAAACAAATGAAGCTTTTTATTCTTTTACATAAATATTCCTTCTGATAAATTTATAACATACTATTTATGAACTTATTTATTGTGAATAAAGTGCATTTCATAGATATCTATTTGTATGAATAATAGTAGAAACTCTCTTGTATCTACAAATGTTATCTAAAATCATTGTAATACTAATAATCCTTTAAATTTTTGTGAATCACACTAGGCAAGAGTTTATACTAGTTTAGTGTGATCTAAAATCATTGTAACAATGGCCATTAAAATGTTCATTATACATCAATGTTCCAATGTCACTCCACAGTTCTGCTCTTCTTCAGTGGCATCTAAAGTTATGTGCATACATCAGTGCACTTAGCTGATGTATGTGCATAATTTAATTAAATAATAGGCTTAATTGGTGCTAATAATTGGCAATTAATACCACATAAGTTGTGTTAATTGGAGTAAATTGAAAGCTATGTGCCTGATTTGATAGGTGCATGGCACAAAGTTATATGCGCATTTTCCAAAGCGGGCATGGTTAGGGGGCATCTTCAAGTTATGCACTTGTTTTACTACTGCTAATACTAAAGTTCCCCTTCCGAATCTGCGGTTTCAGTACCTGCGGATTCGATTATTCATGATTTTCTTTTTAAACAAAACTTTGTATTGGACCTTCCCCAGACCTTACCTGTGGTCTAGTGGTGACTCAGGGCAGGATTGATCATCCTACACTCCTGCCCTGTGCAGAGCCATCATCAAAATGGCTGCCGTGAGTTCCCGTTGTAGTCTCGAGACTACAATGGGAACTCACAGCAGCCATTTTGATGACGGCTCTGCACGGGGCAGGAGCGTAGGATGATTGATCCTGCCCCACGTCGCCGCTAGACCACCAGGTAAGGTCTGGGGAAGGCCCGGGATGCAGGAGAGAGGCGGGGGTGGGTCAGAGCCAGCCCTAAAAATTATTCACAAATATTGAGGTTCTGCTGTACTCACATTTCTATAGAGCTTCCAGATTTACACTGCACTGTACTGTACATTAAACATGTAAGTTCTGAGCTCTTTGGGGAAAATGGGGTAGACAACAAAATAAATAAATAAATAAGAGACGGTCCCTGCTCAAAAGAGCTTACAATCTAATTAGAACAGACAAACAGGACAAATAGGGATAGGGAGTTTCTTGCAGAGGGAATGATAAAATTGGACATAGGTATCTTACAAGTGGGTGGGAGTTAGGAGTTGAAAACAGCCTCGAAAAAGGGTGCTTTTAGCTTGAATTTGAATACTGCCAGGGACGGAACTTGACGTATTGACTCGGTCTGTTCCAGTCATACGGTGCAGCAAGATAGAAGAGACGGAGTCTGGAGCGTTTAGGCACCACTGTGCGCACAACATAGACGCAAGCATTTAGGACAAGAAAACCCTGACATAAACAGGGTGCGCTTAGGCGGCACTAAGCATGAATCTATACACTGTGCATAACTTTTATAGAATTGAGCTTAGTGCCACACTAATTTTAAGTTTCAAGTTTAATTCTTATTTGACACAGCCATCTGAGCAGCCATCTTAGCTGACACAGCCATCTGAGCGGTTTACAAGGGTTCACAATCTAGTCAGTATTTTCTACACAAGTATTTTCCCTATCTACACAAGTTCTACACTTATGTGGTATTTTCCCTATCTGTCCCAGTGGGTATGCAATCTAACTATGGTATCTGTGGCAATGGAGGGTCAGCACCAATTGTTTAGGCAACATTTAAAGAATGAGGCCCTTAGGCCTGGATTCTCTAAATGGTGCCCATTTTTTAGGCATCGGTAGGCGCTCAAGCTCAGAGAAAAACAATGCTTTTCACTGATTGTCAAGGCGTCTACCATCGCCTAAAAAATCGGCACCAGAATCGTGCCTCTGTAGGTGCTTTACGGTGCCTAACGCCACTGTAGGTGTGACTAATGCTGGAAGTGGCGATAGGCGCTATAAAGCATCTACGGAGGTGCGATTCACATCAAAGGTAGGTCCCACAAATGTAGACCTGGAAAACCCTGGCCTGCATTCATTCCCGGTGCCTACCTTTGCCAGAGGTGCAATTCTCTAACTGGTACCATTGTGTGATTGACCCATGATCGGCAGGCATTTTTAAGGCGGCTGCCGACAGCGGTGCCGGTTAGAAAATCTGGGCCTTAGAGCCTAGTTCTGGAATTTTGATAATTTAATTGAACAAAGATGATTTTCTCAATATTATTTACCATCTAGGTCTCTGCGTTCTGAGAACTAGGCGTTATTAAAAACAAATGTTAATCTAAAATATGCTGAAACTAGTACAATGGCCTTTTGCTGTGCGGGGGTCAAATTGTGGAACTCACTTGTCAGTCAATTACGAAAATATCATGACAAGAGCAATTTCAGAAAACTATTTAAAACGCAGTTATTTGTTAATGCATTTTTCTAGGAACTGATCTTTGCGGTTGTTCTTTTCATGGGCACTTCACGTGATATTCTGATGATTATGGGCTCCTTTTACAAAGGTGCGTTAGGATTTTAACGCGTGGAATAGCGCACGCTGAATTGCCGCATGTGCTAGACCTTAACACCAGCATTGAGCTGACATTAGTTCTAGAAGCTAAGCGCGGGTTTAGCACGCGCTAAAAACGCTAGCGCACCTTAGTAAAAGGAGTCCTATATGTTAATGATGGTTTGATTTTGTTTTATTGAATTATGTATGCAACGATATGTAAACCATTTAAGTTTAAACGGTATGTAAATTTTTTTAAATAAATAAATAATAAATTACCCATCTCAGAATGATCTTGTAAAAGTGCAACACTGGATATTCAATCTAAGTCCCTTGACTGATGGATTACAAAGATCCCATCACCATCCAGGGAAGCACTGTCTCAAAGAGAACCTTCAGTCTGCACATCACCTTGACCCTCTGTAGTGACAGGTTTCCCCCCTCTTCATCCTGGGCTGCTATTCCTTCAGAAACTTTCTTGATACCCAATAATGAATATCAATACTGGATCCCAGTACAGTGTTCCTCCGGTGGTTCGCGGTCAGCAGTTTGCAGTCCCGGTCATTCGGGGTATTTTCTGACCGCAAACTTTCAACAAGGAGAGGACAGCGGGAGAGGCAGGAGAGAGCAGCCGGAGCGCCGCGAGTGCAGGAAATCACTCGACCGCCTCTTCCTGCACTAAGTCGGGCCTTATCCAGTCAGGAACTGCATGTCAAAGCAGCTCCTGATTGGATAAGGCCTGACTTAGTGCAGGAAGAGGCGGTCGGAGCATACCGCGAGTGATTTCCTGCACTCGCGGCGCTCCGGCTGCTCTCCTGCTGCCCTCTCCCTCTGCCCTCTTAAGGCTCCCCAATGAAAAAGCGTATTCGTGGTTTTTTTGAGATTGGTGGGGGTTCCTGGAACAGAACCCCCGCGAATCTCGGGGGAGTACTGTATGTGTCACGGTTGGAAAACTTGCATTGAAAAATCTTGCACTGTAACTATGGCAAATCTTTTTTTCTTAAAACTTTATTTAGTTTTCAAATCCAACAAAATGTGCAATATAATATATATACAAAGCACAATAATCAAATAAGCACTTTTAATCAATCAGTATTAATACAAAAATAAAACTCCCTCTCCTGTCCAACATTTTCCATCAGGGAATAATACCAAATAAAAGATATATCCCCCTCCCCTGGATTTGTGGGTGCTAAAACAACGGGAAATAAAGATAAAGAACAACTATGGCAAATCTAACCTGTAAACTGTCTGTGAATCAAGTTAGGATAAAACTTGTACTGGAAAACTTGCACTGTAAGGATAACTATGGCAAATTGTACCCTGTAACCTGTATATTAGTATTAGACCCCTAATATGTGTCAAGTTAGGATAAAAACTTGTATTGTAAACTTGTACTGAAATGTGGCAAATCCAGTGCAAACCGTAACCTGTTAACTGTATATTAAGTATGTGTAACTTGTAACTCGTTCTGAGCTCTTTGGGGACAACGGGATAGAAAATGGATTACATAAATAAATAAATAATGCTCCCTCTAAGCTATGTGGGAGTGAGGGGGGTGCTGTTTCATTATCACATTTTAAAGCACAAGTGACAAGACAAGCTCTGGAGGACTCCGGGGAACATACCTGTCCCTAGTGCTTGAAATCACAATCTTGAAGCCCCACCTTTCACTGACAGGAATGCAGTTGGAGGACTTCCGCAAAGTTGCAGTTCCTGGCCATTGCAGGCAAAAGGATCTGGATCTTCAGTGGCAGTGACTGCGGCTAAATATTCCGATCCCGCGGCCAGTGCTAGTCAGCTGCTGTCCGGATAGCTTATCTGAATACACTGCGGACAGCTCTTTGGTTCTCCTAAGTCCTCTGGATAACCGTCGGGGTAGCAGCACTGAAAATTGCCACTACCCCAAATATTTGGGTCTCCACCCTGACTCTGCTCCTGCGCCACCTCAGCACTATCTGGATAGTGCGGCAGTGGTCTGTAAAAATGTCAGCACCATTTGGATAGCGACGCTGAATATCTTTCTCAGTGGCATTTATCCGGGTAGCAGGTGTTATAGCACAAATACCTGCTTTTGAATATTGACCCTGGTGTTTTAAAATATTACACTTTATTTTGTATATATGTGCACAATGAAGATAATTTCCAAAATGTATTTACAGAAATTAATGAGCTATCAGAAAACTGCCTATCCTTCCTTAAGGCAAACGTGGGGCTGTTGGCTTGTTTTTTGTTTGTTTTCTAAAGTTTTTGTGGCTGTTTAGTTATGCCTGCAGCTGCTCTTGCTGCCTCCTTCCCTCCCAAATATCTGCTCTAGGTGACTGCCTTGTCTGCCTAATGCCTCCCAGGGCCTTCCTTTGAAGTACGTGGGTCAGTTCCACTTATTTACAGATTCCTAATTAGGTTTATCCCAGTTGGGTGAAGGTTACCTCTGGCATCCCATAGCACTTGCATGAATTGATGCCCTTACCTACATCTGCATGAAACATTTTGGCTGGAAAAAGCAACTTTCTCCACAGAAAAAAAAATAAAAAATCCACACAGTTGTTAAAGAAATGCTCTAATTCACTTAACCAATCAGGACTACAACGCTCAGAGGATATACAGTCAAAGGAGGGCCATGATAAAATGCTGAAAACGGATAATCATGAGAGTTCAACAGCTAGAATCATCCTTTAACTACATAAATCAAATTAGTTATGAATTGTCCCTTTATTGTCCCTTCCTGTCTGACTTAAATCTGTCACGTAGAATGGGCTAAATTCAGTAAATGGTGCCCAAATTTGGGCAGTGATAAAAATTGGTGCTCAATGCTATTCCATAATGGGCACCCATTATAGATAATAATAATAATAATAACAGCTTATATACCGCAATACCATGAAGTTCTATGCGGTTTACAAAGATTAAGCAAAGGTACAAATTGATTGACTTTAAGAGGGGAGGAAGAAAGAGGGTTAATAGGACAGGAAATCCATTTAGGGATTGGGACGTGTATACCGCCTTGTAGTTTTACAACTGTACTCAAAGAAGTTTACATACAGATACTTCAAGCATTATCCCTATCTGTCCTGGTGGGCACATAATCTATCTAATGTACCTGGGGCAGTGGAGGATTGTGGCCCAAATTCTGTAACCAGCGCTTAAAGTTAGTCATCTATTTCGGAGGCGCCCAACTAGATAGGCGCCTATCTAAGTTGAATAACAATCTCAATTAAGCTTTTCAATCAGCACTAATCGAAACATAGGTGCCTATCAAGGAGGCGCGATTCTGTAACAAGGCGCCTCTAAAAATTTAGGCGGCCTTAAAAAAAAATAGGCGCTATGCATGTTAGGCGTGGGCGTGGCTACATGTTAGGCGCTTTGTTACAGAATTGCTGCTCTGAAGCGCTCGCATGTGCGCCTACGTTTTAGTTGTTACTAGAGCTGGCCTGTTTCTTGGGCGCCTCCAAAACAGGTGCCGCTCAGCGTGATTCACTAAACAGCACCCAATTGCGCTTGAATCGCGCTAAACGGTGACTACCTTTTGGGCGCTTCTTATAGAATTTGCCCTTAAGCGACTTGCCCAGGATCCCAAGGAGCAGTGCGGGATTCGAACCCACAACCTCAGGGTGCCGAGGCTGTAGCGCTCACCACTGCGCCACACTCTCCTCCTATAGAATTAGTACTGAGTGCCAATTTTGGCACTCACAGTTAGGCGCCTGCTGAAACCAGGAGTAATTCCCGCCACATGATTCTACAATGTTGTGTGAAACTTTGAGAAACATCTCTGACCTGACCATGGACCTCCCGTCATCATGCCCCTTTTTGGGTTGTGTGCTCTGGGATTTGGGCATAGCAAGATGTGCACCCAAATGCAAATCGGTGCTTAGTGCCAAGTAGCGCACAAATACTGGCGATGATTGCCTGTTGTTGTAGTGTACATTTAGGTTCAGTAGGTTTTGGGTGGGTTTGGGTTTGGGTGGGCTCCCCATACAGTATAAAGGAGGTATCTGCAAAACGTCCAAACTTGGATTTAGACATCATATTGAAAATGCCCTTCCACCTGTCTTTATAAAATAGGCTATCAGAGCCAGCCCCAGCAGTGCAAAAATACTGATGCACACATTTACATCTGCTCCAAAATGTGTAAGGGTTGTGGGTTCAAATCCCGCACTGTTCCTTGTGACCCTGGGCAAGTCACTTGATCCCCCAGTGCCCCAGGTATGTCAGATCGAGTGTGAGCCTGCCGGGACATTTAGGGAAAAATGATAGAATTGTAGGATATGCAGAATATAAATAATTAAGGGATCCTAATGATTATGCATATTGTTGTTCCTCTCTACCTGGGCAACAATTCCCAGTTCTGGAACCATCACCATCCAGGGAAGCACTGTCTCGAAGAGGACCTTCAGTCTGCACATCACCTTGACCCTCCGTAGTGACAGGTTTCCCCCCACTTCATCCTGGGCTGCTATTCCTCCAGACACTCTTGATACCCAATAATGAGGCCATGCTCTCAAATTTAAACAGAATGTTACTTCTTTATTCAGCTTACTTCAAAGGTATAAATCTTTTTTTTTTAGTTCAATAAATTTTTATTGAGTATTTTGGAAAAATACAATGAGCAATTCAAATACATATAACAAATAACATTTTGTATATATATGATCTATAAATATGCAATTAACTATAAAGGACCATAATATTAAGAAAAGCTCAGAGTAATGAAATTATTTGTGAAGATTGTATGAGAAAAGAAAATGAGATAAAATAGAATAAAAATTAAAAGAGAAAGGAAATAAAGAGAAAAAAGTGAAGAATAGATAGGGGAAGACAGAAGTGTCTACAAAGTAGAGCGAACATATGAATCTAAGAATGACCAGGGTGATTTTTTATTTTTCATATTCATGGATATTCGGAGCGAAACTCTATTTTCATATGCATATGATTCATATTTATGGTACATACAGAGAGAGTTCCACCAAAACGTATAATTTAGTGACGAAGATAGTTTCCAATTTTTTAAAATATGCATGAGAGCAGTCACGATCATGGTATCAATAAGTTTAGGAGGGCAATTTGATTGTGTGAAACAGGGATGTTGAGATCGAAGGATTATAATGTCCATAGAAATCTCTTCCGAGCAGTTAGTGATAGATTGTATGGTGTTCCAGACTTGGGTCCAAAAAGAGCGGACCAAAGTACAATGGAGAAACATATGATCAAGAGTTCCCTCTTCTTTCAAACAGTTCCAGCAAACTGAATCTTGTTTTAGTTTGGCTTTCCACATGCGATATGGGGTCCATATTGCATTCCACATAACAAAGAGCATTGACTGTGAAACTCTAGAAGATAAAAGTGGGCGGTTTGTTGAAGACCAAAAGAGTTCCCAGTCAATGTCCGAGAGCGGAATGGTTAATATATTATCCCAGTGTTTCATAGCATGATATGAAAAAGTAAAGGATTGATCTCTTAGAATATTATAGAAAAAAGATATAGCTTTTCCTTTTGATAGAGACCACGAAGACCAGTGGTATATAGTATTTTTGGAAGTCATAAAGTCATATTGTATATACACAGAAGATAATATTTCACTGAGTAAAATCCATTGTGGATAAGCAGAGGATGGTAGCAGGTATGTGGAACAAAGTATATCAAAAGGAATTGTCGTATTAAGAGTAAATAGTTGATGAACAAACCATATACCTGCCCGCTGCCACCGTTTCCATGAAAGGGATTTGCCTTGGTTTTGTATTTTGGGATTATTCCAAAGGGATATGAGTGGGCTAATCCTAACTGAGATTTCGGCTATATCATCTAAGTGATGGAGAGCATGCTGCGTTGAAATGAAAAGAGGATATTTTCTCAAGTGTCTGGGTATTGATATCGTTAGTAAGCAAGAGATGTGAAGAGGTTTGCATAAAAAACATTCCATTTCAAACCAAGTAGGAGGGTCTTGAGAAAAGGAGTCATTAACCCAGTAGGCTCCATATTTAGCTAATGAAGCAATATAATAGTGGTAGAAATCAGGGAAGTTAAGACCACCGTTAATTTTAGAGGCTTTCAGTTTGGCTAGAGCAATTCGAGGTTTTTTCTTGTTCCATATAAATTCAGATAGCTTCTTATTTAGCCAATGGAAAAATGATTTTTGGCATAAAAGAGGGAGCATTGAGAGAATGTAATTAATTTTAGGTGCTAGGGTCATTTTGATGGATGATATCCTGCCCCACCAAGACAAGTATAGTGGAGACCACCTAGATGTAGTGTTAAGAACTAAGTTTTTGATTTTGGATATATTAAGATTTTGAGCAAGGACTGGATCTTTGTGTATTAAAATCCCCAAATATTTCACAGCTTCATTTGACCATGTGAATGGAAAGTTAGTCAAGTCTGATTGGAGAATGTTATTGTTCAGAGGAAAGATTTCTGATTTCTCCCAATTGACAGAGTATCCTGAGAAGCAGGAGTATTGTTTGATGATGTGTATAAGATGAGGAAGAGAAGATTGAGGGTTCCTAAGAAAAATTAATATATCATCAGCATAGGCTGCTAATTTGAAGTCTCGGTTTAAGGAGGGGATACCGTTAATTAGTGGGCTTTGTCTAATAGCAGAAAGAAGAGGTTCCAACACTAAATTGAAAAGTAGTGGTGAGAGAGGACAGCCCTGCCTAGTGCCTCTGTGAAGGGGAAATTTATTGGATAAAGAATTGTTAATTAGAATACGAGCGGTAGGACTGTGATAGAATGTTTCTATCCATTTCGTGAAAAATGAGCCAAAATTATACCATTTTAGGACATAGAAAAGAAAAGGCCATTCCACTCGATCAAAGGCTTTTTCAGCGTCTATAGCTAGGCCTATTATTGGGTCTGTCAGTGTTTTAGCGTGAGCATTTATATGGTGAAAGAGGCGCAGATTATCTCCTATATATCTTTGTTTAATAAACCCCGTTTGATCTTTATGTATAAGATGTGGGATCGCTTTGGTGAGTCTTAATGCAAGTAATTTTGCCATTATTTTATAATCTAAATTGAGGAGAGATATAGGTCGGAAGTTTTTAACCAAGGTGGCGTCTCTGTCAGGTTTAGGAATTACTACAATGGTGGCTTCAGTGAAATTAAATTGTTTATCTGGATTGGAATGAAGGAAATTATAGTATGTAAGTAGATGAGGAGCTAAGATGTTTCGAAATTGTTTATAAAATTCGTTAGTGAAACCATCTGGACCAGGGGCTTTCCCAGTCGGTAGGGAAGATATAGCAGTTTCTATTTCTGTTGTGGTTATCTGAGAATCTAGTTCCAATTTAACAGGGTCCGATATGGTCGGGTGAGATAAGGAGGAGAGAAAAGAGTCTATATCTGATTCAGGAGCCGTAGATTCAGATTTGTATAATGAAGTATAAAAATTTTCGAATTGAGAAGAAATTGAAGATCTGGTTTTGACTAATTGTCCTAATGAATTTTGGATAGATGTGATATATAGTCTTTTAGATTTAATTTTAAGATATCTGGCTAAAGGGCGACCCATAAGATTATCACCCATATAATGGCCAGAATTAGAGATGAAGATATCTCGTCTGGCTGTGCATGAAACTAGAGTATTATATTCATATTTAAGTTTTTGGATACTTTGGAGAATAGTTGGGTCATGTAGATGATTAGACATATGTTGTAGTTCTAGTGTTTTAATAGAGTTTTCTAATTCTTTTTCCTTTTTCATGGACTGTTTTTTTTTCCAAGAGGCAATTTTTATCAGTTCACCTCTAAGGGTTGCTTTGTAAGCTTCCCAGATTATGGAAGGACAAATTTCAGGATCTTTAGAGTTATTTTCAAAGAATTCTACTGTGAATGAATTGATTTTTTCAACAGTTTCTTCATCTAAGAGTAGGGCGTTGTTTAGCCGCCAAGATGGAGATTCTTTACGTGGAGCCGAAATAGAGGTGTATAAAGAAATGGCAGCATGGTCCGTAAGAGAGATTGGATGGATAATAGTATTAGTGAGGTCTTGAATGAGTGAAGAGGATATGAGAAAGAAATCGATTCTCGAGTATGTATTATGTGGTGGTGAAAAATGTGAGTATTCTCTACCTTTCGGGTAAAGTAATCGCCAAGGATCTACAAGGGAGAAGGCATTTTTTAGAGCTTGAAGAGCTGTGAAAGATTTGGATTTGGATGGTTTACAAGAAGAAGATCTATCAATATACAAGTCTTGGATTTGATTAAAGTCCCCTCCCAATATTAGAGAACAAGAACTGAATTCAATTAGCGCTAACTGAATGTCTCTAAAAAAGTCCGGGTGATCTTTAACCGGGCCATATATATTGAGAAGAACAAAATCCTTTGAATGCAACGCAGCATGTACCAGACACCATCTTCCCTCCGTGTCTGTTTTAATTGAATGAATAGTGGGAGAGAGATTATCTTTAAGAAAGATTGAAACACCATTTTTCTTTTGATGAGTTGCAGGGGAATATATATGAGCGGAATATCCCTTTAGTTGAAATTTCGTGGCGGCAGCAGATGGGAGGTGGGTTTCTTGTAAGAAAATTACATCTGGATGTTTGTTGGACACATAATTAGATATCTTTTTTCTTTTAATGGGATGATTTAGGCCATTCACATTAAAGGAAAAGACATGTAGGTCAGCCATAATATATGATATGCAGTGGAGAAATATGCAGTATATCACATTTGTCGAGAAAGAATGATTGATATAATATTGAGATTAAGTAGACACTCCTGTCTAAGAAGAAAGGTAGAAAAAATATTGAAATAAAAAAGAAGAAATCAGTAATAACAGCATAATATGTGGTCAGAAAGGAATTATACCAAACTATTATGCTTATCTTGAAGTATTTTAAAGATGCTCCTATGAGCATAGAATGACACATGTAAAGCATCTAACAAAATCCACACCTAATCGGTAATATATAATGTGAGATTAGTGTGCTTAACTTATTAGGCTATACAAAGTATGTATTTCATTACATAGCATATTAAGATAAGAGCTTATTGGTTCAGATTAAGATAACTAAAATGAGATTGATTTAATCGAACAAAGATCTCAAAACAAACTGTATGGTATCAAGTAAAATTAAGTCATTGGGGTATTATTGATTATAGTCTCAGGCATAGAGTCTATAAATAGTTGTGCGGTTATTTTGTCTGTGAATGTGTGTGGTTTCCCATCTCTCCATATGCGTAAAGACGCCGGATACACAAGTGCAAATCTTACTCCACGACGATGAAGCGTGGAACATAGTGGCACCATTGTCTTGCGAAGGTTGGATACATGTAGGGAGTAGTCGTTAAATAATAGTAATTTTTGACCTTCATATTCAAGTCGACCTTTTTTCCGAAAGGCTTGTATGATGAGCTCTTTGTCTTTCCAGTTGATATATCTAGCAATAGCTGCTCGCGAGTGGTTGTTATTTTTTGTACGTTGTCCCAAGCGGTGAGCCCGTTCGCATAGAAAACCAGTCTCAGGGGTCACTAGGCCAAGTTGTTTTGGGAGCCAAAGTTGAAAGAATTGGTATAGATCTTGATCAGTACGGAGATCAGGTAGTCCTATAACTCGTAGATTGTTGCGGCGTTGTCGATTCTCCTGGTCATCCAAACGTGTTGTCAGTGATGCTACTTGATTTTGCAATGCAATTACATTTTCGCGATCTTGCAAAGTTGCATCTTCATTTTCAGACACCCTTTGCTCTACTGCTGCAATTCGTCCAGCATGTGCTTCAAAACGATCGTTAATACAGTCTACAGCCAATTGTAATTTAAGAAATTTATCTTCCAGGGCCGCAGTGACCATTTTTGAAATTTCTTGAGCCCAATCACCCCATTGTGTCGAGGTTATAGTTGGGGTCGGTGACGTCGCCATTTTAAGCTCCGAGCAAGGTGATTTTTGTTTAGGCGTTTTTGCCGATCTTACCGGCATTCCTATCTAATGCACACTTTTAAACGGCTACACATATATAGGGGCTCTGTAGGTAAGACATGTAGAGAAGTTCCATGTAGAGAAGTTGGATAGCTATAGATTAAAGTCGATTTCGTAGGCGATTTGAATGTTCGCAGTGTAGATGGTTGATGATATTGTGTGCAGTCTGATTCAAAGTCACCCAAGTGAAGCTAATCTGAATGAGATCATACTGTAATATTGAGCTCTTTGGAAAATGAGCTCATATTTCTGAGCGGCTCTAGTAACTCCTTTATGTGAAGAGATGTTTTTGACTTCAGGCTTCTTAACGGTGAGCAGTGCTGGAGAAATATTTTCCCTTTTTTTTTTTTTTTTTTATTTTATGTCGGTTTTGTTTTATGTCAGGGAAGAAAGGATCAATGAAGAGGGAAACGGTTTCTCGCACCACTGGCTCACTCGCGCCTTCAGCGCGATCCCTTGTCCGGGGCGTCTTTCCTTCGAGAGGACCTGAGGGGTTAAGAGTTCCGGCAGTAAAATATATCTTGCTATGTAAAAAAAATCATAGCGTATAAGCACAGTTTTGTTAAATTAGGCGTGTTTATAGGGAGCCGTTAAGCCATCCGCTTGTTCCTCGTGGCGATCAGGCCACGCCCCCAAAGGTATAAATCTCCTCATTTTCTCTCAGAAGTGTAAACACAAATTCCTCTTAGAATATCTCTTAGTTCCTTCTAAACAATTAAGAGCATTTAGACAATAAACATAACCAAACATTCCTCAGGGGAGGTTCCAACACTAGAAGGTTAATCTTAGAGCTTTATATATGGAACAATAAAATAAATTCACAATAAACAACACTAAACAGTTCTTAGTTAATTATTTTGGTATGAGTGTACTGACCAGCGTTCAAGCCCCTCTTCCCAGTCACTTTCCCTCTGGGTTTCATCTTCTAACAGGAGTACAATTATTTTCTTTCAGATTGGTGGATTGGCTACTCAGGAAAGGGGAGAAAAGAGCCACTAAACCAAATAAGGAAGAAAAAAGAAACACAGGAAGATGCTGGGCATGGGGGTTATAGGGTGAAGTAAAAAATGGACATGAAGTGAGTAGGCAGACAGATGGGAGATACTGGACATCGGGTGGAGGCAGTAAGAAGACAAAGGAGGTTCTGGATATTGGATTAATAGGCAGATAGGAGGCATGCTGACATAACTGGTTAATTAGGAAATGTTTCTCAGTTTTATGGAAACTCTGAACCATCATGAAATATTTTGATGCTGCATCATTCCGCTTGTTAGTTGAGTCATCTATAGCAGTGGCATACCTAGCATATGTGACACCCGGGGCCTATCATTTTTTGGCTCCCCCCCATCTGAACAAAAAACATGATTTTTAGTAACAAGCCACATGTCACACATGAGTACCTAGGAAAAGGCAGCATCTTACATTCTGCAGTGAGCAGTACAACATCAATACACCCATTGTAAAACTAAACAAGCCAGACGAATACAAATCAATCCTACACCATCAATCCTATCAGAAAACCATGTCTTTCAAACAAACAGAACACAGAAAACACCTTCGCCTAGTATGGAATATGTCATCACAAACTAACTCCTCCCCCTTTTACAAAACTGTAGTGTGAATTGTAGCCATGGTGGTAACAGCTCCGACGCTCATAGAATTCTGAACATCAGAGCTGCTACCACCATGGCTGGCGCTAAAAAATGTTCCACAGTTTTGTAAAAGGGGAATAAAATATAAATACCTAGACAAAGGTTAAATTGAACCAGCAAGAAGCTGGACTCTGCATACAATGCAACACCACAGAAACAGTGACACATGTCTCCTAAAGCAATAAATAAATAGAAAATTTTTGTTCTACCTTTGTCTTCTTTGGTTTCTGCTTTCCTCATCTTCTTGTTATTCTCTTCCTTCCATCCACTGTTCCTCTCCTCTCTGCATCTTCCATTTGCTCTGTTACTGTGCCTCTCCCTTTCTCCCTCCTTCCAAATTGGTCTGGCACCCATCTTCTTCCCTCCGCTCCTCCCATAGTCTGGCACCTCTGTCTTCTCCCTGCCAGCGTCTTCTCCCCACTCTCTCTTCCCCATTTTCCTGCAGCATCTTCTCCCCACTCTTTGTTCCTCATTTCCCTTAAGCATCTTCTTCCCACTCTCTGTTCCCCATTTCCATTCAGCATCTTCTTCCCACTCTGTCTTCCCCATGTGCTTTCAGCATCCTTCTTCCCCCTCTGTTTTACCCTGTTTTCCTCTCCACCCCACCTTTTCTTCCTTTCTCCCTCCCTGCCCCTTACCTTCATGGTGCTTTCTCACCCTCCCCGGCCTGGACAACAGGCCCGGTCCGACAAACCTCCCTGTCCTGTGGCCGGCGATGTCTAAACTGCCTTCTTACAGCAGTTGTAGTTGCATATGACTGCTGTAAAGGTTGTCTCTGATGCAACTTCCGGTTGCATCAGAGATGACCTTTATGGCAGAAACACGCAACTTCAACGCTCTAGCTCAGGGGTGCCCACACTTTTTGGGCTTGCGAGCTACATTTAAAATGACCAAGTTAAAATGATCTATCAACAATAAAATTTAAAAAAAAAACCACAAAGCACACTGTACGCTGAGAAAATGTTAATTATCATTCCTATTCTGGGGTTTTTTCAAAGAGGTCAAGGCAGATGACTCTATGCAATGTCACCTCAGTAACAACCATACTAAAATAGACAAATACCCCCCTCCCTTTTTACTAAAGCACAATAGCAGTTTTTAGCACAGGGAGCTGCGCTGAATGCCCAGGGCTGCTCTCGACGCTCATAGGCTCCCTGCGCTAAAAACCACTATTGTGGTTTAGTAAAAGGAGGGCCATAGTGCAAAATATAGACAGCAGATATAAATTCAGACACATTTTGATCACTAAATTTAAAATAAAATCATTTTTTCTATCTTGTTGTCTGGTGATTTCATGAGTCCCTGGTTGCACTTTCTTCTTCTGACTGTGGATCCAATCTTTCTTCCCCCCTCCCGTGGTCTGACATCTTTCTCCTTTCCTTCCTCCCTCCCGTGGTCTTGCATCTCTATCTGCCCCTTCCCTTGGATGTCTGGCATCTTTTCTCCCCATCCCCGCGTTCCAGCAACTCTCTTACCCTCCCCACGCTATTCCTCTCCCCCCCTCCCCCGGCAGGATCCGGTGCTTGCTCATTGTTCTTCCCAGCAGCACTGCTGCAACTCTTTGGGCCACCGGCAGCATGAATGAAGTAAACATGCTGCCTTCAGTGACCCAGAAGCTTTCTCTCTGCTACTGCTTCCCGCCTATGCGGGGACAGGAAGCAGTAGCAGAGGAAAGCTTTTGGGTCACCAAAGGCAGTATGTTTATTTCACTCGTGCTGCTGGCGACCCAAAGAGTTACAGCAGCGCCACTGGGAACGAAAACAGTGAGCAAGCACCGAATCTTACTAGGGGAGGAGGGGAACTCCGGATAGGTTCGCGAGTTGCCCAGAAGGTCTCCGGGCTGCCATTAGCTGGTGGGCCTTGAAATGAAGACCACTGCTCTACATTGTGAAACCTTGATGGATTTACTAATTGTAGAGTTTAATTTGGAATCTCCTGCATGTCTTGCTCATGGTGAATACACCACTGCAGGGAAAGAGCAAAAAAATTTATACCTGCTGCCTTGAATGTTGGTAGTTTCTTCCCTCCCTGCTTGTGGCCCCCTTACTTCTGAATAGAAATGGCTAGTGATTTCCAAAGGCCTTTGGGAGAGGGGTGTGCTGGGAGGAAGACAGCTTTGCTTGGTGGGGGGGAAGACAGATGGGGGGCCACGGAGACACAGTCAGGGAGGAACTGGAGGGGGAAAGGGAAAAGTGGCTGCTTTGGGGGAGGGGTGTGCTGGGAAGCAGACAGCTTTGCTTGGGGGGGGGAAGACAGAAGGGGGGCCTCGGAGAGACAGTCAGGGAGGAACTGGAGGGGGAGAGGGAAAGGGGGCTTCTTTCTAGCACCCGTTAATGTAACGGGCTTTAACACTAGTTGTAACATAATTTATTTGGGCGCCTATAAGAAAACTTTTAAAAGATTATGAGCGGTACAAAATTCAGCAGTACGGCTGATATTTGGTTTGAAAAAATGGGAGCACATCAGTCCATATTACCAAAAATTACACTGGTTACCAATGGAGGCAAGAGTCCTGTTCAAATTTGCCTGTATCTGTTTCAAATCAATCTTTGGCATGTCTCCAATTTACCTTGTTTCCCATTTCTTCTTGGATCTTTCCAACAAGCCCACACGTAGAGTACATCTATTTGCATATCCTACTATAAAATCTTGTTGTTTCAAGAAATTTCTTGATAGAACGCTTGCTTTTCAGGCTTAGTAAAATTATTCCATATGTTCATCTTACTATTTTAGAAAACTAGTAAAAAACGCAATTATTTGATAGATTTGTAACCTAAATTTTTACTGTTTGTTATGTATCTTACCATGATTCTGTATAATTCGCTGACTGTTTCAGTTTCTCTTGTTGTAAACCGCCTAGAACTGGCATGGTCTGGCGGTATATAAAAATAAAGTTATTATTTTTATTATACAAGGAGGGAGAGAGGAACACAGAGGGATGTTCCATAGAGGTGATGGGAAGAGATCTTAGATGGAGGTGGAAAGAGAGAGTTGAGATGCTGGAGGAAAGAGGGGGGAGATGATATGCTGGATGGAGGGGCAAGAAAGGAGACTAGTCAGAAGAGTGAAAAGAGGGGGGAAAGAGAGAAAGAAAAGATGTTGGAAGGGGGAGAGAGGAGAGTTAGCAAAAAACTGGAGAATAATAGGATGAGAGAGAAAGCTATAAATAGAAGCAGATGGAGATTCAGATAAATAAATGGAGTCTGTTTCTCTTGTTGACTCGTTAATAAAAATGATTTTAAAAAATATATAAATAAATAAATGGAGGAAAACTGAAAGGAAAAGGTTAAAGTCAGAGATGGATGTAGGAGAGGAAGTAAAGAAGACAGAAAGGGAGCGTGAGGAGGCATTTCTGCCTGGGAGAGAGGAGACACCTGGTGGCTTTGCAGCACTTTTCATCTTGTCAGCTGTTCCCGACCTCCCCATGCTGATTTCAGGGGGCGGGGCTACATCATAGTTAAGAACTTGCCACTTCCTGTGGCTGTTAGAGAGTGAGGTGGCATTTCTGCCTGGGAGAAAGGAGAGACCCGGTGGCTTTGCAGCACTTTTCATCTTGTCAGCTGTCCCCGACCTCCCCGTGCTGATTTCAGGGGGCGGGGCTATATCAGAGTTAAGAACTTGCCACTTCCTGTGGCATGGCCAAAGGGGCATGCCCCTTAGGAGCCCCCTGTTTCTATCTCCCAATAAGGGGATCGATTAACCAAGAGGATGGTACATCCGATGAATCTAACCAAAGGATAGATCCATTGGAAAATTTAACATTATTCCTTGAAACAAGTTACGATGATATTTCAGATCGTGCCACCCTCTTGGTTACTTTTGCCTCAGAGAATTGTAAAAGTATGGTGTTGAAAAATTATGTCTTGAAAAAAGATTTCCTCTTTTGTGGGCAGAAACTGCAATTGTAGAGCTACCCATTTAGGCGGAAACAATTTCTTCAGTACAAATCTCGTGTATTATCATTGAGAGCAACCTTTTCTTAAAATTTCCTGCTTGGAGGGCTCGCCGAATATGACAACGCAGAGTGATATGTTATCTCTGCAAGGACTTGCGACCGGGACAACAGAGGCTGGGGGAATACAAGACGCTACCGAGGTAAAGCTAATTTCAGAACATTTAGATACTACACCATTACAACTTTTTTCACCTACAAAACCACCTAAAGTCACACTCGATGCATTATGGGATTTGGTAGAGAATTTGGGGAATTCTTTAAATCCCCAAATAAAAAGTTTGGATAAAGAATTAAAAGTACAAAAAGAAGAATTAAATGTCCTAAAGCAGGATATGTCACAACTTAAAACAGAGTCACAAAATACAAATAAGGAGCTAATGTTTTTGAAACAAAATCAAGATTTGTTGGTTAAAGATAATATAATACTCAGGAAGAAGTTGGAAGCGCAGGAGAATAATGGTCGAGTTAATAATTTGAGGTTTATAAATTTTCCAAAGATCCTGTCAATTTCTCCTAGAGAAATGGTGAAAAGGTATTTTATGGAAATATTGGAAATTCCTGAAAGTTCCTTACCTCCTCTTACAAGAGTGTATTATCTTCCTGCCAAACCCCAATCTAAAGAAGAAAAAATTGAAGAACCCCAGGAGAGGTCACTGGACATTTCCGTAATATTAGAACAATCAGATAGAGAACTGGCCGTTCCAGCCACTCTCTTGTTGTCTGTCGCTTTGGCCCCAGACAAGGATTGGATAATGAAACTTTTCTTTAAAAATAGGTCCAAAGACTTCCTGGGACAGCACATTCAGATTTTCCCTGATGTCTCTAGAGAGACTCAAAAAAGAAGGAAAGAATTTCTACTTTTAAAACCTCAAATAGGTTTTAAAAGTAGACTCAAATAGGTGACTCAAATAGGTGGCATTTTCTTCTTGAGATATCCATGTAAATGTGTGGTTAGATATTTATCATTGAAGTATATTTTTACAGAACCATCTCAATTAATTGGTTTTCTCTCGGGGAAACGTCTTGAAAAAGGAATAACAACAGCAGCGCCCATGGAAGGTTAACTCCCTGCACTTTAGTAAGACATGGACTTTTTCTTTTAAATTAATTTGAATTACATTTGTTCTACTCTTCAATCTTGGATCCAATAATTTTGAGGACTAGTGTGAGATCAGCTAGGATATTATTATTTTATTTATCCATTATTATTTTTCAATTGAATTATGATTGTGATATATCTTAATTTTGGAATTTTAGTTTAGTATGTTGTCTGACCTCACTTTACTGTACAAGATGTATATGCTTGGTGATATTGTAAAATTCTATAAATAAATAATAAAAAAAAAAAAAATTTCCTGCTAAATGTATGATTACTTATTTAAATATGTCATATGCCTTTTTTGAGCCTGATCAGTTGGAAAGATTCCTGATAGATAGGGAAACGGGTGTTCAAACAAACTTAAAATAGAACTATACAGGCTTTTCTTTTCTTTTCCTTGTTGGTTATGTATGTTTAAGAATGACCTCTTTCTCTTCCTTGATGTAGGTTCATATTGCTTTAGAATACTGCATGTATTATAATTGTTATATTTAAATAAAAATAATTAAAAAAAGAAGATAGGAAGGGAGAGAAGTAGCAGATAGACTAAAGACCCTGGAAAGAAAATTAAGAAAAGATAGAAGAAAGCAGAAATGGGATAAACATGAATAAAATGGCCAGACAACAAAGGCAGAGAAAATAATTTTATTTTAAATTTCATGATGAGAAAATGCAGTTTTACAGTAAATTTGCACTGCTTTATTTTTATTTTCCAAAGTGTAGAGTGCTGTTTCTCTTTCTCTAGTGTTGCACTTTGTGCAGCTTTTGGCTTCATGAAGTTTATTATTTTGTCTACATATTTTAAGTTTGTGGTTGCTTGTAGTTGTGTTTTTCTATGTAGGGACCGTGTTGCAAATATGTTAGCTTTTTATTGTGCTTATTTATTTGCAAGATAGCAGATGGGAAGGGTAGGCAGTGGCACTGAGTCCAAAGTAGGTGGTTACCAAATAGTCTCCCCACTCTCTCCTTGACTCCTGCTCAAATGCAAAATAAAAATACCTAAGCTGGTATCCCAGGCCATACCAGCTGAAGACCGCTTCCTACAGTCCAGTGGCCAAAACTTTCCAAGCTCTGCAGCTGGTCGCAGCTCAGTGACCCTACCGCTAGCTGCAGATCTTGCAGATTTCTGACTGCAAGACTAAGGAAGTGGCCTTCAGCTGGCAAGGCTTTGGGATCCCCACCAACTACAGCAAGGGAGGTGGCTAATTTTTTAGGGACCTGGGCCTGAGACCCCCTGTGTGTTCAGTACAAAAATAAGTGCATATCCAATGTTTTAGTACTTGCTGAGTTTAATTTCTTGGGGCTCCCAGTTCAATTTCTGTTTGAGATCCTTTATTCTGTATTTGGTAAAGGTCTGTGTGTTTTGTGTGAATAAGTCATTTAAAGTTGTTATATGTGCAGTAGTAATGGCTGGTGAAGAGATCAAGGAGAGGGGACCAGGGGTAGGTTTGCCAGATTTAACGATTGTGAAATCCGGACACCCTAGCTCCGCCCCCCCCTCCCCCCACTGCCAGCAGGAGGCAATCCGCGCATGTGCGGATTGCCTCCTGCCCAACGTGATTGAGAGGAGGCTTTTCAAAACCCTGACAAAGGAAGGCATGTCCTGGGAAATCCGGATGTCTGTAACCCTTATCAGGGGCCTCCTCCTTAATTTCTGCCCTGGGCCCCAGCATGTCTAAAACCGGCCCTGCTTATGTCCCAGCTTTTCCTTTGGCTTTTCCTTTCTTTTCCACTGTCTTTGCCCTTATGCCTTTCGGCGCACCTTCCCTGGGATTAACTTTTCCTCTAAGCCAGTGTCCCGCAAACTATTCCAGCTGGCGGAACACTAAATGAAGTGCCCTGGCCTAAAGGCACCCGGAAACCAACACAATGATGTCACATGCATGCGTGACATCATCACATCAATGTCAATGCATGCGCAGAGGCCCGTCATGCCTAACGTGACCATTTATTTTTGTCATCAAAACGGGACATCTATTAATATTCAGTCCCGCCCCCAATCCCGCCTAGCCCCACCCCAATTCCACCCTAGCCCCGCCCCCAATTTCTTCCATTCATTTTTCATGTACACACAATATCTTATTATTTCATAATGGTAACCATAAAATTTTTTTAAAAACACAAAGCACCCTATATGCAGAGAAAATGTTAATTATTTATATTTGGGGGGTTTTCAACGATGTCACCTCAGTAACTATAGAAAAATAGACAAATATAGGGCAAAATATAGACAGCAGATATAAATTCTCAAAACTGACACATTTTTATCACTAAATTGAAAATGAAATCATTTTTCCTACCTTTGCTGTCTGGTGATTTCATGAGTCTCTGGTTGTGTTTCCTTCTGACTGTGCATCCTTTCATTTCTTTCTTTCTTTCTGCACTCAGGCCCAACAATTGTCCCTTTCTATTCCCTCCCTCCTTCCTTCCTGTGTCCATAGTGCCCCCAGTGCCTCATTCCCATGTCCCCCTCACTGCCTTCCAGACTTTGTCCCACCACCACCCCCAAAGCCAGCCTGCCTGCCTACTTACCTGCCTACCTACCTACCTCCCGCGCCAAAGCCAACCTGCTTGCCTGCCTACCTCCTTCCCTCCCTGCCGCACACAAAAAAACCTCCCTCCAGCGCCCTATTTAAACCCCCCGGTCCGCTGCCACTGCTTACCTCCCTGCTGCTTCTATTCGCAGCCCAGAAGCCTTATTCCCGATATCAATTCTGACGGCCCGGAACGTCCTCTCCGACGTCAGAATTGGCATCGGGAATAAGGCTTCTAGGCCGCGATTAGCAGCAGCAGCAGGGAGGCAAGCAGCGGCGGTGGACCCGGGGGGGGGGGGATTAAATCGGGTGCTGGAGGGAGGCCAGGGCAGGATTAATTCTTTGAGGGCCCCTAGGCACACAAGTACACTTAGCCAAGCAGGCCCTAGTTCTCCCCTACATCCTAGAATTTAACATTTGCCAGAACCCTTTAGGGCATTGCCTTGTGTGTTATTCCCAGTAGCAGTGAGTAGGCTGAATGCAGAAGTTTCTAATTCATCACAGGCTACACCTTTGGGTCTAGTGCTGGCAAGAAAGAGTTTGGAAACCTCAGTCTGTCCATCAGAGATTGCTCTGGAAGCCATTTAAATGTGTCTTCAAAGATCCTGCCTGCAGTCGTACAGAGTACTGGATGGATTTGCTGGCAGCAGCACTCCCCACTCTCCCCACGCAGCCGACCCTCCGACCGTGAAATGACTGACATATCTCCCTCAACAGCAGCGTCGGCAGTGCTCTAAACAGGCTGCTTTGCAGCCTTCTCCCGCCACCGATTCCCTCTGCCGCATCACTGATGATGTAATCAGCAATGCGACACAGGGAAGGCCCCAGCAGGAGAAGGCTGTAAAGCAGCCTGTTTAGAGCGCTGCCGACGCTGCTTTTGAGGGAGGTATGTCAGGCGTCTCGCGGTGGGAGGGTCAGCTGCACGGGGAGAGTGAGGAGTGCTGCTGCCGGCAATTCCAGCGATGGAGTCGGTCACGAAGGTGAGGGAGATGGGCTAGTTAGGGGGAGAAATGGCCGGACTGCTAGGACCCTTTAATCCAGCCCTGAGGGAGGCTTTTTTTTTTCTTTTGCGCGGCAGGGAGGGACAGGAAGCATTCACCTGTCCCGTTGTCCCCGCGCACAGCTTCAGGACGCTGTCCCTGATAACGGGACTTTTTTAGCGTCCCGAAGCTGTGTGTGGGGACAACGGGACAGGGGATCCCAAAACGGGACAGTCCCGTTCAAAACGGGACCTATGGTCACCTTAGTCATGCCGCGACCCCACCATTACAGGGATCCGGGAGGTGCAGGGAGAAGAGAAGAGGTGCCAGCCAGGAGGAGAGTCATCCATGCTAGCTGATTTCATACAGGACGTGCCTCTCGCTACAAGAGGCATGAGGCAGGCAGCTGGCATGGATGACTCTCCTCTTTGCCAGTATGTCGCGGCACACCAGAAATCTCAGGAGGCACATAGTTTGCGATACGCTGCTCTAAGCCCTCCTCCCTTTGTGCAAAAAGACATCTTATTTGGTATCTTTTATTGGCCTTGTACAGACTACAAGACAGGGTTGGCAAAAATCCAGCACTGGAACTGGGTAAATGGAGAACTTATATGCAGATTGTATTCATCTTATCAGTGTTCATAGTTGTACACATATTCAGCCACACAATTTGATAAGAGCCAATATATGTTTTGAAAATTACCCCCTTGAGGTCTGTAGGAATTAGATGCAATTAGTCTTGACATTATGGAAGCAATAATCTATAAACATGTCATTGTAACAAAAATCACTGCTATAATTTAAAGCTATGCAATGCTTCTGTAAATAATTTTATTTACAGAAACATTAGAAACCATTAAATTATAGTGGGAATTCTTGTTACTTTGTCATTCTGATATTACTGCTGTTTCCTCTTTTGATGCATTAGTGAGTCTTCTCTGGGGCAGTAATCTACTCTACATTCAAGGTTCACATTAATAAAGCCTAATTACTTGATGTAGCTTTGTTACTGCTGCAGTTTCACTATATGTCTCTGCTTTTACTGTGGGGAATAAGTTATAGGCAAATATATTATGTTTTGAATTCCACACAAGTTGTGTGGTGTTTTCCTTCCCTACACTAAACATGTCTTCTGTCCTGACCACGGACCAGATGCACTAAAGCCAGCGATCGTCGCTACACCTGTTTAACAGCTTTAGCGATGATCACATTGGCAGACCCAATGCAGAAAACGGCTCACCGCCTGGTTTTCTGCACGATCGCTCATTCCCCGATTCGACCATGCAAATAACCTAATTAATATTAAAATGCCATGTAAACTAGTAGAGCGATTGATGCTCTAACATGGCTTCCCGATGCACTAAAAAAAGTGATAGCATTTAACGATCCAAAAAAAGTAACTGGTCACGACCAGTTGCTTACCAGTCTAACCTTTTTTTATATGGGTATAGATGCTGTGCGTGTTACACATGCATAATATCTGCAACAATAGGGAAAAAAAAGCACCATGCCCCGCAGATAACAGCCCTCCACAACGAACTGGCACCGGGAACCGACACCCCCTCCCCCCGCACCAAAGAAAATGACATGAGAAGTGCCCACTTCCTCCTTCCATGCCAACCCCACCTCTCCGTGTGAGAAAAAATGGCAGAACGAATGCCCACTCTCCCCTGACACTGAAGGCCTACTCCCACACCAATTGTTCCCCCAAACATCCCCTCTCCTCCTCCTTTCTCCCCCCCCAAAAAGGCAGTAGAGATGCCCACTCCCTCCTGCCACCAGAGGTCCCTCCTTCTGTATCTCGGGATACAAGGGGTGGAATCTAAGGCCCTGATTGGCTTAATGCATAAGGAGAGGGGCCTTAGGCATCTGAGTCAATCAGGGCCTTAGACCCCTCCCCGTGCATTACATGATGCACTGGAGAGGGAAAGGCCTACCATTTTAGACTGGTGGGCCTATGAACGGAAAGGACTGAGCTTCTCTCCTGCTCCAACTTCTTTGTAAAGGTACAGGGGGATTCAAGGGGTAGGGATGGGATTTTGGGGGACCTCCGATGGCAGGAGGGAGTGAACAGCTGAGCAGTAGGAAGCTTTCCTCTGCCTCTCAGTTGTTCAGGTATCCCCTGCTGGCTTTGCACATCTGTGAGAGTCGCTCTCATGGTGATCAATTGGAAGGCAGAATTGGGGATTATGATGAACCTCTGCGCAAATCATTTACATGCAAACTTTTTAGTGCATCAATAGCTCTTTCTGAATTGGCCAAAAAATCAGATCGCAGCAGACTCACACAGTCTTACCAATCCTCTTAATGCATCTTGTCCCATGTGACTAAAAATATGCAAATTGTCTTCTACCATCAATTGAGGGAGGGCAAGGGCAATTTTCAAAAAAGACAATTTGCACAGCTAAAATGTATTTTGCCGCAATAATCAACTCACACAATTGCTTTTCCTATGTATATCCCATAGGCTTCTTAGCTCTTTTCAGCCTACTGCTATTGAAGATCACAGCTAACAAAATTCTGTTTAAAAAAATTAGTGATATTTACATAAAACAGAACTCGCCAACTAATTACTCTGTGTAAAGCTAAATGCGTTGTGTATAACATCCCTTGACATTTGGAAAGAAAAAAATACCACTTTTTACACTTTAAGATTAATTTTTTTTTTCAGTTAATATTTATATATGTAAATTTTCTACTTTTCTAGTTTTGATTTCAGCACTAAGGAGCAGAATTCTATAGAAGCAATGTTGGTTTTTTGTTGATATTTCTTATGGAAGTTTATACATTTGGTTTAATGCTGTTAACAAATATTTATCTCATAAGTCCACAGTCTCTGAGTGAATAAAAACATTATAACTTGCACAGTGCTTATTTGAACTTATATAAATCACAAAGAGATATGCTAATTGTCTGTTGAGTCGAGCTGGGATGGGCTTCCCTTGGGTTTACTACTGCCCTGGTTCCAGAACTTTCTAAGCACTGCTTTGATGAAGGCACGTAAATCATTTGGTATGCTGTTTCATCAGTGTAGATTACTAGCCTCAGGTTGCTAAAAGCAGGTGCTGAAAATAGAAAATCCTTTACAATTCTGTAGATCAAGTGATTTATAGTCTAAGGCACAAGTAAAAAAAAAATTACATGTTACTCATTGGAGAAAATATACCCCACTAATAAGCACAAATAGACATATTTAAATTCCTGCAGCTTTAACCTAGTCAGTCACCAGATCATACTTTAAAACAGTGCATTGAACAGGATCGAGAAAATACATATAGAACCATTATATATGTTGCATGAATGTGATTCTTACAGAAAGGCAAGTACACTGTTTTCACAAGCACCTATAGATCATCCCCTCAACTAAAAAAGATTCACGTTATTACAAATGTAATTCACTAAGGCACTGATCCTATAAAAGATGCCTCCAATTAGGCGCCTACATCGATGCGCCTAGCCAATCAGATGCCTAACTTAATAGGCACTGATAATTGAAAACACTATTAAAAACCAATTAAAAACAATTTTTTTAATAAAAATTAGGCACCTAACATGGTAGGCGCCTACCATGTCAAGGTAGGCATCAACACCAAGGCGCCTTCCGGCACCTACTTGGCAAGTAGGCATAGTTAGGGCAGATTTGGGGTGGAGTTTGAGCATGGATTGAGTTAAACGTACTCACATAGGCCAAGAAAACCCTGGCCTAATTGGTGTGCGCCTAAGGATTTTAACTTATACAGCACCTAAGAACACTTAGGCGCCATTAGGTTAGATTTTATACATAGTGCCTAGTGGTTGATTGACAGCCTTGTTGAATAGAGGATTTAGTTGCTGCTTATAGAATCAGAGCCTAAGGGCCTGATTCTATATATAGTACACAAAAATATCAGCACTGACTAGAATGACACCTACCACAATTCTACAAGAATTGCGCTTAGAGTCTATGTGCAAATGCGCATCACATACCCTTTAAGGCCAGCTGAAACCAGGTCTAAATGCTTGCGCCTAAGTTGAGTATTGCTCAGGCCTATTCTATGACAATGTGCACACCTTTATGGAATGCTCACAGTATGCCCAATATCTACCCCTGGCCATGCCCCCTTTTCAATTTGCACACTACAAATGATGCATACTTTTAAAAAATAGAATCGAGCTTTCCGAGATGAGCACGCAACTTTTCAATAGTGCTGATTAGCGACAATTATGAAGTGCTTGGGGGTAAGCATACAATCGAGCACCAGATGCATTAAAGGGTCGATTTACTAAAACGTGGTAAGATTTTGGGGCTAACAGCCTCCCTGTTAACTGCTGTGCTTTCAGTATTTTGCAGAGAAAAGTTCTTTATAGTATATTATCTGAATTGTAGATGATGCAGTGCTGCATTTTAGATACCTGCAGTTACACTGGGTCAATGGCTAATGCAACTGGGTGCCTAAATTTAAGGTACTTCAATGTTGGGTTACACTAGTATTCTATAATGGTATCTAGTCGCCCAGATGTCATTTAAAAATAGGTACTATTCATGTAGCATCAGGGTGCTTATGGGTGTCACTCACTTATGGATTTGCCACCTTACTGTTTGCACATGTACTTTACATGCTAACATTTATAACTCCTGAGCAGGTATAAATGTCTGCACTTTTAATGTGGCCTTTTGGTTGAGGATGGGCTGGGGAGGGCTTCAATGGCTAGGAGGGTGTGGATGGGCTGGATTGAGCTTTGACGGAGTCTTCAGCAGTTGGAGCCCAAGCACAGTACCGGGTAGAGCTTTGGATTCTTGCCCAGAAATAGCTAAGAAGAAAATTTTTTTAAAAAAAAATTTAAATTGAATCAGGTTGGGCAGACTGGATGGACCATTCGGGTCTTTATCTGCCATCATCTACTATGTTACTATGTACCCCAAAATTATCAGCACAACAGTGGTGGCGACCGGTTGTCCTGGTTCTGCAGACTGAACTTACTATCAAGCCGCCTCAGAGACTTTTCTATCTCTTAAAGTTGTTTTATTTTATTTTTAATTTTTTATCTTCTTTCATTCTTTCTATTTTCAGTTTCTTTGATTTTTGATCTTGGAAATGTATTACATATTTTATTTTAATCAGGTACTTTAGCTAGATTGTGAGCCTTCGGGACAGATAGGGTCGTTTTTCTCAAGTACCTAATTTTATTTTAGTTTGATACATTGTACACCGCTTACTCAATGATATTAAATTTGTTAACTGAGAAAAAAAAAGACCTCAAAACAACCCGGTGTCGGTTATTCAAACTAGACACCTTTATCAGGGTTCATGGGTATCATCATAGGTCAAAAAACCTCTGTATGATAATTTATTCAATATTTATTTTCACTTATTTGAATTGTTATTTTCAATTTTCACATTAGTCTGCTTTTGATCACAGTGTTGACTGACATAAAGAAACGTCTTTTGGTGGGAGTTGAACGTAATATGGCCATACATCAGGGATATTATAAGAAGTTTCTGAAGATTTGGGAGCCATTGACAAAATTTTGCAAAGAGTGATTGCTGATTATGCCCTTTGGTCATACACGTCCAGGGCTGGCTGGAATGTATTTTTCAATTCTCAATTTGAGTGTAGTTTTATCATAGATAATTGTATTTAAGTGTTTTTATAGAATTATATGATTGTATTTTATTTTGCATTTTCTTATGGCTTTAAAATGAATAAAGAAATTTTTTTAAAAAAAGAAAAGGCATGGCTGGAATGCAAATTTAATTCTAATTCAGCAGTGCGATCCTCTCTGCTTAAAAGCGAAAGGTAAGTGCTTATTCAAGTTATCATTCTGTGCCTAGGAAATGACATCAGAGGAAGAGCCAATGCTGGTTCTACAGCAGCTTCGGGGGTTGCTGCTCACGCCCGGCATGGGGGAAGGGAAGTGGTGCGTGCACGTCAGGAGGGTGCAGGGAAGGAGCATGAAGAGGTGGGGGCAGAGAAGAAGTCAGGGAGGGGCGCCTCTCACCCTCGCAACGCCACTGGCTACAGCATTCATTACATGCAACACATCTCAATGGATCCTCCACTGTATCCTTTCCTCCATCCTCTCCCATTAAATCCTATCATCCCATCTCCTTAAGGGGTCCTTTTACTAAGGCAAGCCAGCCATTTTAGCACGCGCTAAATATTAACACGTGCTAAACGCTAATGTGTCCATAGACTATAATGGATGTGTTAGCGTTTAGCGTGCCTTAGTAAAAGGACCCTTAACTGTATATGAAAAGTATCTATTAAGGGTACCACTTTACAGTTGATAAGTAACATTAAGATCTTAGGGGTTATCTTCGATGATAAACTAACCTATCATGATCACATTAGTAACATTGTTAAATCAACTTTCCACAGACTTCGCCAAATCCATTCAGTTTCAAAATTTCTATGTCCAAAGTCTCTTAACATATTAATTCACTCCTTGGTTATTAAAAAATTGATTATTGCAATGCCCTATTCAAGGGAATAACCCAAAATGAAATCAGACATTTACAGATCATCCAAAATGCTTAATTTAAACTTATAATGAAAGCTAAGAAATTCGATCATGTGACTCTCTTCTTAAGAAAACGCACTGGCTCCCAGTCGCACACCGTATAATGTTAACTGAGAAAACGCACTGGCTCCCAGTCGCACACCGTATAATGTATAAATTAAGTCTGCTTACCTTCAAATCTTTGCTATAAAAAACTCCGGTTTTCATTTACAAATCATTGATTCCCTATACCTCAACTAGACTACTGAGGTCTAATGATCAACATTTACTAGTTATTCCCTCACTTAAAATTATTAACACGGCAGCATTTCATCTTTTCTGTCACAGCTCCTCAAACATGGAATTCCCTTCCTATTTACTTAAGGGAAGAAAGCAATTTGGATAAATTTAAGAGCAAACTAAAAAGCTTTCTTTTTAAGGATGCATTTGATGATTAGAAAGCTTTACTAGGAATTTCATTCCAATTCCGTAACTTCTCTGAGGTTCATTGTTCTCTTCCTTCCTATTGTTTGTTTTACCATAATTGTCTTCTCTTCTATAAATAATTTGTATTTCTTTTCCCATCCTTTTCTCTTGTTTTATTATGTTTGTAAAGTTAGTCTTCAATATGTTTTGTATGGTTTAGTTCTTTGTTTGTTTTGTTGCCCCCTTAATTTTGTAATTTTACTGATATGTTTCAAGTTTATTAGGATTTTTATATACCACCTATCAAGGTTATCTAAGCGGTTTTTACAATCAGGTACTCAAGCATTTTCCCTCTTTGTCCCGGTGGGCTCACAATCTATCTAACGTACCTGAGGCTATGTTCATCGCTTAGAATTTTGAATAAGCAATCAATCAAATTTATAATAAACTTGAAATAAGATTTCTGCAATGCTACTAGCAAAGTGAAATCTAACACATTTGCACAGACCTTTAGGGCCCTGTTTAAAATCCAAAGGAAATAAGAAAAATTAAGGAGAGAGAAGAGTAATCCTAATTAGATCATGTTCGTTACCACATTAAACAATACTCTTTTTTTTTTTAACTTGAAATTTTATTGAGTTTTAGTAAGGTGCAAAAAGGAAAAAGGTGTACAAGTATTATGAGAACAATCGAGGACAATCAGAAAAAGTAAATATCAATAAGAAATCTGTAAATGATGATAATAGATAACATAAAACAATACAATGTTCAAGCATGTCCAAATAGGGTACAAATAAGGGAAGGCAAAAATGGGAGGAAGAGAAGACAAGTGGGGAGAGGGAAAGAAAAGTAAAGGAAGGGAGAGAAAAGAGTAAAGTTGGAGGGAAGGAGAGACTCTCGGAGGAAAGAGAGGGGAAGGGAGGGTAGAACATAAGAATTGCCACTGCTGAGTCAGACCAGTGGTCCATCATGCCCAGCAGTCCACTCAGGCGGCGGCCCTCTGGTCTAAGACCAGCACCCTAACTGAGACTAGCCCTACCAGCGCACGTTCAACAGAAACTTATCTAACTTTGTCTTGAATCCTTGGAGGGTGTTTTCCCCTATAACAGCCTCTGGAAGGGCGTTCCAGCTTTCTACCACTCTCTGGGTGAAGAAGAACTTCCTTACGTTTGTACGGAATCTATCCCCTTTCAACTTTAGAGAATGCCCTCTCGTTCTCCCTACCTTGGAGAGGGTGAACAACCTGTCCTTATCTACTAAGTCTATCCCCTTCAGTACCTTGAATGTTTCGATCATGTCCCCTCTCAATCTCCTCTGTTCGAGAGAGAAGAGGCCCAGTTTCTCTAATCTTTCGCTGTACAGCAACTCCTCCAGCCCCTTAACCATCTTAGTCGCTCTTCTCTGGACCCTTTCGAGTAGTACCGTGTCCTTCTTCAGGTACGGCAACCAGTGCTGGACGCAGTACTCCAGGTGAGGGCGTACCATGGCCTGGTACAGCAGCATGATAACCTTCTCTGATCTGTTCATGATCCCCTTCTTTATCATTCCTAGCATTTGTTTGCCCTTTTTGCTGCCGCCGCACATTGTGTGGACAGCTTCATCGACTTGTCGATCAGAACTTCCAAGTCCCTTTCCTGGGAGGTCTCTCCAAGTACCGCCCCGGATATCCTGTATTCGTGCATAAGATTTTTTTTACCGACATGCATCACTTTACACTTATCCACGTTGAACCTCATCTGCCATGTCGATGCCCATTCCTTGAGCTTGATTATGTCACGTTGCAGATCTTCGCAATCCCCCTGCGTCTTTACTACTCTGAATAACTTCGTATCATCCGCAAATTTAATCACCTCGCTCGTCGTACCTATGTCCAGATCGTTTATAAAGATGTTAAAGAGCACAGGTCCAAGCACCAAGCCCTGCGGCACCCCACTGGTGACGCTCTTCCAGTCCGAGTATTGTCCATTTACCCCCACATTCTGTTTCCTATGCTCCAGCCAGTTTTTAATCCACGTGAGTATTTCACCCTCAATTTCAGAAAAGAAGAAAGAAAATCACTCAGAGGTCAAGGAAAGAAAGGAGAAAAAGAAAAGAAATAAAAGAAGAGAAAGCTTGAAAAAGAATAAGAATAAAAGCGTATATAAGAAATATAATGCAAAAGAAAGATCAAAGATGATCAAGATAATCTATAAGAACTTTAGGGCCCTGTTTAAAACCCAAAGGAAATAAGAAAAATTAAGGAGAGATAACAGTAATCCTAATTAGATAATGCCCATTACCACATTAAACAATATTCAAAAGGTTGCTAGACTAACTTTTCCACAAGGCAGCCTTATGAATATGGACCTCTATATGTAAATACGCTAGATGTGTAACCAAACAGGAGGTTACATTAATAGGCAGTGCAAAAAAATGTGTGTAAATAATGCTCATGGTTTGATCCATCTTTTCAAGGTGACTCTGTGGAGAAACTCACTGTACATTACTTCATACCAATAAAGAGTTGGATCTCCAGACAAAGTAGCAAATGGTTATGCTTGAATCAATTAAAATGCTTTATTATCAACAATATGAATTTCTTACCTTCATTAACATTTAACAGTAAATGGAAGAAAAAACCAAAGAAAATATTCTGTCTTTTTAAAGGTCATTGCAGACTGAACATCATAAAATGTTACATATGAAATCAGAATAGAGCCATTTGTGTGTTTATCACAGCTAAAATCTCAGTGTAAGGAAATGAATACAGCAGGTCAGTCACTGGTTTGCGTTCATCTTAAAGGCTTTCCTTTTTGATGAGAACAGCCAAGTGACAGGGTGGGCCCATCTTCACCTATGTTAGGTTTCTAAGTAACAAACTGAATAGCCCAAAAGACACCTGCTTCACATCAGGGCTTCCCAAAGCTGCCCTATTGACTCCACAGCCAATTGGGTTGCAGGATATTCACAACGAATATTGCATAAGAAAAAAGGGCAAGCATTGGAGACCCAAAGGAAGATTCTCATAACTCATCAGTAAAATCAGGCGAGTCAATGCAGTGTCCGTAGTGGGAGGGATGCTATGCATAACATGAAGAAAGACCTGGCGAAGCTTGAAGAATGGTCTGAAATTTGGCAGCTAAAATTTAATGCTAAGAAATGCAAGGTCATGCATTTGGGCTGCAAAAATCCGAGGCAACAGTACAGATTAGGGAGTGAAGAGCTTATGTGCATGACAGAAGAGCGAGGCTTGGGCGTGATTGTATGTGATGATCTTAAGGTGGCCAAACAGGTTGAAATGGTGACGGCGAAATCTATAAGGATGCTAGCTTGCATAGGGAGAGGTATGGCTAGTAGGAAAAAGGCATACTGGGCCCCCTGCCTCGCCCTACCCCATCATGCCCCGCCCCCTTACTTCTTTGTTTTTTTAATTTTAAAATTCAAAACCAACAACAAAGATTACCATACCAGAGCCAGTGTACAGTTTTTCTTCTATGCATCCTCTAAACATCTTTGAACAAATCTCCCCTTCTTTCCTAGAGGAAGAGATCTTCAGCTGGCAGGGCTTTGAGAAACCCACCAATTTATATTTTGCATATGAGTAGGAGGCATGGGGCATTATAGGAAGAAAATTTAGTGCCCATCATTTTATTGGACTAATACATTTCTTCAGGTCAGTAAACTATACTGCTGTTACAGTATCCCTCTCCTGACCTGAGGAAAGGAGTTATGGTCTCTGAATTAGTAAAAAATGTATTAAAATTAGTCCAATAAACAGGATCACCTTATTTCCATTTTCTATTAATAAACGATTATCAAAACAGCTACAATAATATTTTATCCTAAAGCAAAAAGAAATAAATAAAACAAATAGAAATATTTTTCTACCTTTGTTGTCTGGTTTCTGCTTTCCTCATCTTTTCATCATTCTCTACATTCCATCCACTGTCTGCCGTCTTTCTGCCTCTTCCATATGACATCTGCTCTCTTTCTATGCCTCTTCCAGAAATTGTCTGCCTCTCCCTTCCATCTCTTCCTCCCCCCCTATTGGTGTGGCATCCATCATCTTCCCTTCCCTCCTCCAATGGTCTGGCATCTCTCTCCTCTCCTCTCCTTCCCTTCCCTCTCCCACACCCCCATGGTCAGGCATTTCACTCTCTCCTCTCCCTTCCTCTCACTTCCATCACTTTCCCTCCAACCCAATTCCATCCAGTATCCTTCCCCCTTATGTCTCTCTCCCCTTTCCCTGCACCCCCAATTCCATCAACATCTGCCCCCTTTCTTTCCCTTTAACCCAATTATATCCCGTATCCTTCCCCTTATCTCTCTCTCTCCTTTCCCTGCACACCAATTCCATCAGCGTCTGCCCCCTTTCTCTCCTTCCACCACCCTTCAATACCACCCTGCCCCACCACCCTTCTACATCAGAGAGGGCCAGCTGAAGAAAGAGGCCTTAAGTGTTTGTTTGTTTGTTTTCCTTTGGCAACATGGGCCCTCCCGGGAAAGATTGGCAGCGCTAGCCCCCCCCCCCCCCCCAGGCCCTTCCCGGGAGATTGACAACGCCGCCCTCCTCCTTGCATCGACAGCAACAAACCGGAATGTGACGTCGGAGGGGTTGGAATGGCAGATGCAGTCATCGCGGGACCTTGCAGCAATTCCTTGCATCTGCCGGTTCACCCCCTCTGACGTCACATTCCAGTTTGTTGCTGTCGATGCAAGGAGGAGGGCGGCATTGTCGATCTCCTGTGTGGGGGGGGGCTAGCACTGCTGATCTTTCCCGAGGGGGGGCTAGTGCTGCCGATCTTTCCCGGGGGGGGGGGGGGGGTCGTGTTGCCAAAGGAAAAAAACAAACAAACACTTGAGGCCTCTTTCTTCAGCGGGCCCCCCCTGAAAACTTTGGGCCCTAGACACATGCCTACTGGGCCTATCCATTAATACGGCCCTGGAAAAAGGAGGTATTGATGCCCCTGTATAAGACTTTGGTGAGACCTCATTTAGAATATTGTGTACAATTCTGGAGGCCGCATCTTCAAAAAGAAATAAAAAGGATGGAGTCGGTCCAGAGGAGGGTTATTAAATGGTGCATGGTCTTCGTCATAAGGCGTATGAGGATGGACTTAAAGATCTCAATATGTATACGTGAGAGAGGAGATATGATAGAGATCTTTAAATCTCCCAAAATTAGCAAAATAGCAACAATGTTACTAGCCAGTGGTGGGTTTACCACAGGAGAGATACATTTATCTCAAAAGTGGAGAAAAGCCTTACAAAACTCTTACAGGGCAGCAATCAACACAGATTTCAGCTGCTCGTTTTATTCTCATGGGCATAAAATACTCCACATCAAAAAAATGTTAATCTCACACAGGGCCAAAGCCCACCACTGTGCAGAGGGCAACTAGAAAAGGAAAGAAGAAAGCTTTCACTTAGCTCAAAAGCATGGCAATCAACACATGTCCAGCACTGTTTCTTTTCACCAGCAGCGTCTTAAAGACACTAAACTGAAACAAGTCGCTCACTGTCCATGCTCGTTCTCTCCTCCAACAAGGTCCATGTTTCACTGCTAAATGGCTGCATCAGGGATTTAAACAGCTAATGCTCCCACAGCATATCCGTGCACATGGGAGGGGCCTTAGGTGTCTGAACCAATCTGAGCCTTAGTCCCCATCCTGGCACATGACAGGATGCATCAGGAAGGGGAAGGCCCACCATTTTGAAGAGGCGAGCCTGCTGGCTGTAGGAAATAGGTATCCCTCCGACCGGCCATTATAGGAAAGGGGTTTTTTTTTGTTTTTTTTTTTGGGGGGGGAGGGGGTGGTAGGGGATGGCAGTAGGGAGTAGGCATCCCTCCTACTGTCTTTCAATTCAGGGGTCTTTTTTATTATTATTTGTAGGAGGGGGATCTGAGCTGTCAAGATTTACTTTCCTGTCATTGCCTGAGCCAATCAGAGAAACTGACCAGAAAGTAAGGCTACAACATCTCAGACCCTGTTGGAAAATTTTGGCTGCAAATGTGGATCAATGAGGTTAGGGAATTACCCGGTGATGACAGAGAATTGCCTGGAGTACTCCTTTAAATATTGATGAGCCCATTTTACTACCATTATACACCCATCAAACCTAGTTTGAATTTTAACGAGTGTCTAATAGCGTTAGCTTTTGATTTTTCTACAGCTTTGGCATTATCCCCGACCCTGATGAAGGATTGAAACACGAAGGCAGGGCTGGTGCAGCAACAGCTATTAAAAGCTAAGTCAAAAGGCTATTTAAGAAAAATATTAGCAAATGATACAAAGCAGCAATATTATGAGAATAAAGAATAAGTTGTGGGGGACTGAAAGGGGACATGATCGAAACATTCAAGATATTGAAGGGAATTGACTTAGTAGAGAAAGAGAGATTGTTCACCCTCTCCAAGCTGGAGAGAACGAGAGGGTACTCTCTAAAGTTAAAAGGGGATAGACTCCATACAAACGTAAGGAAGTTCTTCTTCACCCAGAGAGTGGTAGAAATCTTGAACGCTCTTCCAGAGGCTGTCATAGGGGAAAGCACCCTTCAGGGATTCAAGAAAAGGATAGATAAGTTCCTGTTGGACCAAAACATACGCAAGTAAGGCTAGACTCAAGTAGGGTACTGGTCTTTGACCTAAGGGCCACCGTGTGAGCCAGCGGCAGCAAATCTTATGTTCTTAATGAGGAGTGCTGCCACACTGAGCTACACTGCTTGAGTGGCATTCTGAAGATCCTTTTCAAGTGTGGCTACTAACAGTGTTATTGCAGCGCTAAGATTTGGTACGTCATCACTCTAAGTCCTCTATTATTGCCAATTATTTGTTTGGAACTATCCAACAATGGCAACAGATCGCTGTCAAGATCATGCTTGAACGGTAATTTTTCTGGCCTACGTTTATATGGATAGCAGATTGATTATCATTATCGTCACTCCGGAGAGAGTTTTTCAAGCTCCATGTCATACTATCTGGATAGGACCGAGGCGGTCTGGAAGGATATTCAGCAGCACTGTCTATAGTGCAGCTGAATATCCACAGATAACTCCAGTCAGTGCAAACTAGTGTAACGCAGATGCATAAGAACATAAGAATTGCCGTTGCTGGGTCAGACCCATGGTCCATCGTGCCCAGCAGTCCGCTCACGTGGCGGCCCTCTGGTCAAAGACCAGCACCCTAACTTAGACTAGCCCTACCTAGGCCTGTAACGCAGAAGCTGTATCATCATCTATGTTATGTCTGTAACGGAAATGCTGCATTATCAACTGTGCTATGTCCGTCAAGACTGTATTATCACTTATGTCTGTCACGTCCTGACCTATATTGTGAATGTACTCTTGTAACCCGTTCTGGGCGCCTTTGGGAAGACGGGCTAAATAAATATCGGAACAGCAGCTGTTATCTGGATATTTGCTTCTGAATATAATTCTTGGAATTGGCCACAAAATGTTTTACTAATCGGTGTACAAGTCATTTAGTCAAGCAGGCTTCAACACCAGAGATGCTATTTGCTGGGTAAGGCCCAAGCATGCACTAAGAAACAGATTTGCCTTTCACAATAGTAGGAAGAGATGTGAAGCCCTTCACGTTCATTTTCCTTTGAGTGTCTGTTGAAATGTGTCCAGATCTTTTGCTAAAACAGCCTTTAAAAAAAAAAAAAAAAATCCACAATGAGGAAAGTGAGAGACTACAGTTATACAGTCTTAGACAACTTGCCCAGCTTACATGCTGAAGCCCGAATTGAACAATGGCCGCTGCTCCTTGCATTGAATGAATATTCAGTTCTCCCCCACTGAGCTGCCTTGTTCTTTTTTCTTCCAGATGCTGTTCTGCCCTGTGATTCACTTGTTACTATGTTAAACTCCTTCACACGCAGTGGAAAGCAACTTTATAAAAGTCCCATTTCCAAGGCCGGACGAGTTTCCGGTGCAGAAGAGCGCCAGCAAGAAGCTTCAGTAGGTTAAGCATGAAATACCATAATAATGTGCAGTTTTCTCTTTGCTTGCAGAGCAGATCTTCTCTGTACATTATGCATGTTCCCATTGACACCACTTGTAACTTAGCAACCCAGTGAAAGGCCTTATATGCATTGATTGCACACAATTGTCTTTATGGGGTGGAAATGTTAACTGAATGAACCCCCTACGGGTGACCAGACGGTCATTCCTCTCAGGTTTATAATCTGTTTACATCAAAATATTATTTACTCGGCTCTGTGATCGCTTTGAATTTATATTTAACTAAGGACTACCCTTAAGACTCACCAATCTGACAGGAAAAGATAGCTGTTTATCTTTACTTTCTTTGCAGTACATGGTATCTGGGATAGGGCTTTTGAATATATTTGATTTCTAGTATCTGAATGTGTGCAATAATGCTAACAGAAACCGCTGGTGGATTTCCCTCCTTTTGCATGTGACAATGACATCACAGGCAATACCTTAACAGAGCATAAAGAGTAGACTTTATTTACACTGTTAGCAGTCCTTGCTCTATGTACTGTATATCATGGAACCTGAATTTGTTTTGTTTAAAAACTTGTACAGGATATAAGAATTAGGCTAGCTAGTGCAGGCCAAATGATTTGTAAATATATATTTTATTAGGATAGATATTAAGTTATGTTAACAAACAAGTCTATGAAATATCAGGAAAATGTTTAATAAGTCCACATTTCTTGCTTGTACATTCCACACCTAACACTGAAATATTTTTCTCCCTCCGAATCCGCAGTTTCAGTATCCGCGGATTCAGTTATTTGTGATTTTTTTTACAAACAACCTATTTTCATTTTTTGGCTATTTTTAAGCCGTCCAAGCCTCCCCGGAACCTTACCTGATGGTCTAGCGGTGAAGTGGGGAAGGAGTGATCCTCCTATGCTCCTGCCCCATGCAGAGCCGGAAGTTCCTGTTGTAGTTTCTGATGACGGCTCTGCACGGGGCAGGAGCATTGGAAGATCGCTCCTGCCCCGCTTCACCGCTAGACCACCAGGTAAGGTTCCGGGGATGCAGAAGGGAGTCGAAGGTGGGTCAGAGCCAGCTGAGAAGTAATTTGCGATTTTTCACACTTTGCGGTCTGGCTCTGCACCTAACCCCGGTGAATACCAAGGGAGAAGTGTAGTGCTAATAAAAACTCACTTTTTCAGACTTTCGTTAAAATACATTCATTGGCTCTGAAAAATAAAACTCCCATTTTTCTGCTTTTTCAGTTCCTTCACACTCTTTGCATATTCTGCTGTCTAAAAATTCCAATTAGTTTATTTCAGCTATCTATTCTACACAACATGCTCTACAACTACAGAAATATTCAAAAAGTAATTAAGAATAATAAACCAAAAAGAAGACAGGCAAAAAAATCTGGAATTATTAGGAAAAGCTAGTACGGTAGTTAGGAACGCTAAGTTGCAAATGGAAGAAAAAATTGTCACCATGGTAAATGGGGGGGAGGGGGGGCAAGGCATTTTTTACATATACTAGTGAAAAGAGGAAGTGCAAAAGTGGTATTGTGAGATTCAAAGGTGAAGGCGAATATGTAGAAACAAATATTTCTGGGAGCTAATATGGGGGCACAGTGTGAGAACAGTGTGGCAGCTCTTACAGGGAGTTGGCTGGTTGAGAGATTGGACTCAGGTCAACTCTCTTGTGTTGGGAAGCCATGCCCCCAACCTTGATGTCATCTACTGCCGCTTTGGTGCCCCTTACGCTGATCCTACAATTGCCACTTTGGTGCCATTTTGTCATCAGGAGATTTTGAAGTTTGTTTGCTAACAATGGTGAAGAGGAAGGTGAAGGCGAGAGCGGCTTCAATGCCCTTAGCTGCTGAAAGTGTTCCTTTGGACAACCCTGGTCCAGTGAGATAGAAAAGGAGTGGTGAAGGAGGAAAAAGAAGTGGCGGATAGACTAAACATGTTTTTTTCGTCAGTATATACAAAAGAGGACACATCCAACGTGCCAGAACCTGAAAAAATCTTCAAAGGAGATCAAGCAGATAAATTAACATCCATGGAGGTAAGCCTTGAAGACGTATGCAAACAGATAGATAGATTAAAAACTGACAAATCTCCGGGCCTGGACAGAATCCACCCTAGGGTATTGAAAGAACTAAAGGAGGAAATAGCGGAACTACTACAGCAGGTTTGCAATCTATCCCTGAAAACAGGCGTGATCCCGGAGGATTGGAAGATAGCTAATGTTACGGCCATCTTCAAAAAAGGATTGAGAGGCAACCCGGGGAACTACATACCGATAAGTTTGACTTGGTTCCGGGGAAGTTGGCGGAAGCGCTAATAAAAGACAGTATCGATGAACATCTAGAAAGGAACAAACTGATGAAAACAAGCCAACATGATTTCTGCAAGGGAAGATCATGCCAAACGAACTTATTGCACTTCTTCAAAGGAATTAACGAACGGATGGACAAGGGGGACCCCATAGACATCGTATACTTAGATTTCCAAAAAGCCTTTGACAAGGTACCCTATGAACACCTACTATGGAAACTGAAGAAACATGGGGTGGAAGGAGACATACATAGATGGATCGGAAATTGGTTGGCAGGTAGGAGGCAAAGGGTGGGAGTGAAGGGCCACTACTCTGACTGGAGGAGGGTCACGAGTGGTGTTCCATAGGGGTTGATAGTCGGACCGCTGCTGTTCAATGTATTTGTAAATGATCTAGAAACAGGGACGAAGTGCGAAGTTATAAAATTTGCAGATGACACAAAACTATTTAGTGGGGTTAGGACTAAAGAGGACTGTGAAGATTTGCAAAGGGACCTGAACAAACTGGGAGAGTGGGCGAAAAGATGGCAGATAAAGTTTAATGTAGAGAAATGTAAAGTCTTGCATGTAGGAAACAGAAATCCGATGTACAGCTATACGATGAGAGGGCTGATAATGGGTGAAAGTAGCCTAGAAAGGACTTGGGGGTACTGGTGAACAAGACAATGAAGCTGTCGGCACAGTGCGCAGCAGCCTCTAAGAAGGCGAACAGAATTCTAGATATTATCAAGAAAGGTATTACAACCAGAACAAAATAAGTTATCCTGCCGTTGTATCGGGAAATGGTGCGACTGCATCTGGAGTACTGCGTCCAATATTGGTCGCCATACCTTAAGAAGGATATGGCGATATTCGAGAGGGTTTAGAAAAGAGGGACACAATTGATAAAGGGTATGGAAAACCTTTCATATGTTGAGAGATTAGAGAAACTGGGGCTCTTTTCCCTGGAAAAGCGGAGACTTAGAGGGGACATGATAGAGACTTACAAGATCATGAAAGGCATAGAGAAAGTGGAGAGGGACAGGTTCTTCAAACTTTCGAAAACTACAAGAACGAGAGGGCTTTCAGAAAAATTAAAAGGGGACAGATTCAGAACCAATGCTAGGAAGTTCTTGTTCACCCAAAGGGTGGTGGACACCTGGAATGCGCTTCCAGAGGGTGTGATAGGACAGAGTACGGTATTGGGATTCAAGAAGGGATTAGATAATTTCCTGAAGGAAAAGGGGATAGAGGGGTATAGATAGAGGATCACTATACAGGTCCTGGACCTGATGGGCCGCCGCGTGAGTGGACTGTTGAGCATGATGGACCTCTGGTCTGACCCAGCAGAGGCACTGCTTATGTTTTTATGTTCTGTCACAGTTTAATCCCTCACCTCAGTCAGTTTCAAGTTTAGGGGCATCATTTAGCCCCATTGAAAGGGTACCACCCCCAGTTCCTGGAAGCTCTGTTGAGTTGTTACCCTTAAAGTTATAAGCATCTGCCCTAGTTAGTGATATAATATTGGTATTAAAGATCTTCTACCTACATCAAAACCAGTGTCTCTGTCTGTGGATTCAGCTGTGACTCTAGATATGCCCACAGCACCATCTGAGATTACCTTAAAGGATATTTGGACTCTATTGTCAAACGATAATTTATTGCTGAAGGGCATGACAAATCAAGTTGTTAAATTTTCACAAGAAATAGTTGAGAAAATGGGGGAAGTGGATGGTAGACTTAAAAAGATTGAGGGAACGTGATGCAGTTATCTTCATTATGATCTTTAGGGGCTGCAAAGGTTAAGGATAACTTAAATATACATAGGAATCTAGAATATTTGCAGAATTACCTAAGGATGAGAAACCTTAGATTGTTGAATTTTCCACAAGCCCATCTCTTGACTCCAGAATTTTGTTTAGGAATTCTTTTAAGATCCTGCAAATGTCTGTTGTGGATAATATTTTGCTGTCAAACTTGTATTATATTTCTGGTCCAGTCAATGTTTCAATGGAGGAAGGACAGGCTTACGCTGATCCTACAATTGCTAATTTGACTCAGTTTTAAAAAATGTCTTAAGATGTTATTTCTTCTAGGGCAATGCTATTGGTCACATTTGTAACAGAAAAAGATAAATTATCAGTTTACAAAACTTATTTTCCTAAGAAATGCAGTGTATTGTGGCCAAAAGATTTCTAAAATTCCTGAACTGTCTAGAGCAGTGTTTTTCAACCTTTTTACACCTATGGACTGGCAGAAATAAAACAATTATTCTGTGGACCAGCATCGGTCCGTGGACCAGTGGTTGAAGAACACGGGGCTAAGTCGTGGGCCAGACCCCGCCTATCTCTACCCAATCTCCACCCCAGACCCCGCCCCCATAATAGTACTAATTGCACCTTGCATGTCCCGTGCCTCATCTGGAAGCCTTCCCTCTGACGTTGCAACGTCAGAGAGAAGGCTTACGGTTCAGGCGCAGGATGCCTGTAGGAGCCACTGCCTGTGGCTTTGTGCACTGAATCAGTGAGGAAGAGGGAGCTGGCTCGAAGATAACGCCGCATCGATCGCACCGTGGACCGGCGGTTGAAGAACACTGTTTTGGGCCTGATGCATGTGCTGGCCCTGTGGACCTAAGATAAGTTTGCTGTTTCAGGCTTATGTTTAAACAATGATTTTTAATTTTTCAAATAATGGTAGCTATGTGCACTTACACAAACCATATCTACTAGTGTAAAATGTTTACAGCTGGTGCTTTGAATTAAGCAATGATTGGGCGGTGAGGTGGTAGTGTTGGGTACTCCCTGTTCTCTCTGAGCATTACAATTCACTATCAGTTGTATACGATATTTAGAATTTATTATTCTTTTTTTTTTTTTTTAGTTCAATATTTTTTATTAAGTATTGAAAAATTACAAAAAGCAGTTGAAATTCAAAAAACAAAAAGAAACAAGTGCACAATGATCTCATGCTAAAACAATACGATCAGATTAGGAGATAGTAAACTCTCAATCAGCATGAAGAAACTTAGATCATTATAAAGAATCCACAAAATGAAAACTGCTAAAGAAAGTGGAAAATATAAAGAGAAAAAGAAAAGAGGGAGGAAAGAGGAAAAAAGGCAGAGAAGAGAAGAAGAAAAAGAGTAGACAGGAGTGTCTATTTAGTAGACTGAACGTACAAATCCAGAAATGTCCAGGGTGATTTGTGACGGACTAGCCGAGTGGAAAGCTGGGATATGCTTTTCTTTTCATACGCATAGGACTCAAATTTATGGTACATGCTTAGGGAGTTCCACCAAAAGGTGTAGTCCAGTAGTGAAGGAGCCTTCCAGTTTTTCAGAATGTGCATAAGAGCAGTCACAAACATGGCATCGATGAGTTTTGCGGGACAGTTCGACTGAGCAAAACATGGATATTGAGATCGAAGAATTATAATGTCTAAGGAAATCTCAGCTGAGCAGTGAGTAATAGATTTTATGGTGTCCCAAATATGAGTCCAGAAGGAGCGAACTTCAGTACAGTTAAAGAGCATATGATCAAGAGTACCAGGATCTTTCTTACAGTTCCAGCATGTGGGGTCTTGCTTTAGTTTGGCTTTCCACATACAAAATGGAGTCCATACCGCATTCCACATAACAAAGAACATTGATTGTGAAACTCTGGAGGACATGAGAGGTCGATTTGTCGAGGATCAAAAAAGTTCCCAGTCAACCTCAGATAGTGGAGTTATCAGTATAGAGGTCCAATGTTGCATGGATTGAGGAGAGAAAGTAAAGGTATGATCCCTCAGGATGCTATAAAAGAGGGAGATCGCTTTACCTTTCATTAATGCCAATTTGGACCAGTGGCGCACAGTATGTATGGATGTCATAAAATCATAGTGGATGGATAGCGAAAAAATAGCTTTGGTGAGAGAGAGCCACTGTGAATGGGCAGATAGAGGCAGCGGGTAGGTAGAGCAGAGTGTTTCAAAAGGGACCAGAGAAGTGGGAGTAGTCAACTGGTGGAGAAACCACAAACCAGCCCGTTGCCACCTTTTCCATGAAAAAGATTTGCCATTACATTGGAGCTTAGAGTTGTTCCAGATGGACATATCTGGATCATCTCTAATAGAGATCTCTGCCATTGCGTCCAGAAGATGGATGGCATGCCGCGTTGCACCTAGCAAGGAGTACTTCCTCAGCATTTTGAGTATGGGCACAGTGGTTAAGCAAGAAACGTGCAAAGGAGCACAGATATATTGCTCCAGTTCAAGACAGGGTGGCGGGTCTTGAGGAAGAGGTTCAATGATCCATTGAGCTCCATATTTGGCAAGGGAAGCAACATAATAAAAATAGAAGTCGGGTAGGTTCAAGCCACCATTAATTCTAGAGGCCTTCAGCTTGGCGAGAGCTATACGAGGCTTTTTCTTGTTCCAAATAAAGTCGGAGATTTTTGTATTAAGCCATTTAAAAATGGTCTTCCGACACAGAGAAGGAAGCATGGAGAGAGTATAATTTATTTGTGGGGCGAGAGTCATCTTAACGGAAACTATTCTACCCCACCAAGATAAAAAAAAGTGGTGACCAGCGAGAAGTAGTGTTCAGAATTAGGTTCTTAATCTTAGAAATGTTAAGATCTTGAGCATGAACTGGATCCTTATGTATGAAAACTCCCAGATATTTCACAGCAACCTGCGCCTAATGAAAAGGGAATTTTATGAGGTCTGAGGGTAAGATATGATCATTGAGAGGAAAAATTTCTGATTTCTCCCAATTGACTAAATAACCATAGAGCAGAGAGTACTGAGAGACAATTTCAATGAGGGAAGGAAGCGAGTCAAGAGGGTCTTGAATAAAAAGGAGGACATCATCGTCATAAGCTGCCAACTTGATTTGGCGATAAGTAGAAGAGATGCCCTTAATTGAGGGACATTGTCGGATGGCAGAAAGAAGAGGCTCCAAGACCAGGTTGAACAGTAAAGAGGGCAACCTTGACGAGTTCCTCTGTGGAAGGAGAATTTGTTAGAGAGAGAGTTATTAATCAGAATGCGAGCCGTGGGTTGTCGATATAGGGTTTCAATCCACTCTGTGAAAAAAGGACCAAAGTTGTACCACTTTAAAACCCGGAATAGAAAAGGCCACTCTACCCGGTCGAATGCCTTTTCAGCATCAATGGCCAGTCCTATTACCGGGCTTGGGAGAGTTTTAGCATGTGCATTTATATGATGAAAGAGACGCAAATTATCTCCTATGAACCTTTGTTTAATAAAACCCACTTGATCTTTGTGAATTATAGAAGGGATCACTTTATTGAGTCGCATAGAAAGAAGTTTGGCCAAGATCTTGTAGTCAAGGTTAAGAAGAGAAATAGGACGAAAGTTTTTGACCAGAGTGGGATCTCTATCCGGCTTTGGGATAACCACAATGGTAGCCTCAGTGAAATTGAATTGTTTGTCTGGGGTGGAGTGGAGAAAGTCATAATATGAGAGAAGGTGAGGAGCCAAAATAGAACGAAAAAGCTTGAAAAACTCATTCGTAAATCTGTCAGGGCCCGGGGCCTTACTGCTAGGTAAGGAGGATATTGCAGCTTCAATCTCAGAAATGGTTATGGGAGATTCTAAGTCCAACTTTGTAGAGTCTGCTAAGATAGGGTGGTCAGTGGAGGCCAAGAAGGAGTCTATTACCGAATCAGAGGAAGAAAAGTGGCATAAAAATTCTCAAATTGAGAGGAAATCAAGGGTCGAGTTGTGACCATCTGTCCGGACAAGTTTGAACAGTTGTGATGTGCAAACGTTTGGATTTAGTCCTAAGATATCTCGCCAGAGGACGCCCCATAAGGTTATCTCCCATGTAGTGACCTGAAGCTGAAACAAAGAGATCTCGCCTGGCTGTACATGAAACTAAAGTGTTATATTCATATTTAAGATTCTGGATCTGTTGAAACAGGGATGGATCATATAAATGAGCCGACATGTGTTGTAATTCTAAAACTTTGATAGAGGATTCCAAATTTTTCTCTTTTTGCAGAGATTTCTTTTTCTGCCAAGAAGCGAGTTTGATCAATTCACCTCTAAGGGAGGCTTTATACGCCTCCCAAACAATTGAGGGGCAAACTTCAGGATCCCTGGAGTTGATTTCGAAGAATTCAGTAGTGATAGATTTGATTCTGTCGACAATTTCCTCTTCTAGGAGAAGAGTTATTTAGACGCCAAGAGGGAGAATCTTTTCGGGGAGCAGAAACGGACATGTGAAGAGAGATGGCCGCATGATCGGTAAGGGAGATCGGATGTATGATAGTGTCCGTCAGGTTGTGCATGAGAGAAGAAGACAAAAGAAAAAAATCTATTCTAGAGTAGATATTATGTGGTGGTGAAAAGTGAGAGTACTCTCTGCCCTTTGGATGGAGCAAGCGCCACGGATCAACTAAGGAAAAAGCTTCCTTTAAGGCATGCAAGGCTGCGAAAGATCTAGATTTGGAAGGTTTACAAGATGATGATCTATCAATATATATATCTTGAATTTGATTAAAGTCACCTCCCAGGATCAAAGGGTATGATCCATATTCCACTAAAGCCAGCTGAAGGTCTCTGAAAAATTCTGGATGGTCCAGAACAGGGGTGTAGATGTTGAGGAACACATAATCTACCGAGTGTAACGCAGCATGCACTAGACACCATCTTCCTTCGGGGTCTGTTGTAGAAGAATGGATGACAAGAGACAGTTTATCATTGAAAAGTATTGACACACCATTCTTCTTATGCTGAGTTGCGGGAGAGTAGAGATGAGTGGAATAGCCCCTCAACCGAAATTTCAGGGCAGCAGCAGGGGGAAGATGAGTCTCTTGTAAAAAGATGACATCTGGGTGTTTAGCAGATATATAATTAGCTATCTTTTTTCTTTTAATAGGATGATTTAAACCATTCACATTGAAAGAGAAAACATGTAAGTCAGCCATGAGCATTAATAAGCAGTACAGAAATGTAGCAAATGGTACCCACATACAATGTAAGCAAATAGCAAATCAAATAAATATTATAGACACTCCTGTCAAAGAAGAGAGATAGAGAAAGCAAAAGGGGAAAAAAAGAGAAGCTAGCGAGAACAGCACAAAGCACAGTCAAAACGGACCATACTATCATGCATATGATAAAACAGTTAAAGGGTGCTCCTGTGAGCACAGAGATGTAGAGCAGCAAACAGAGCCCCACACCCAGAAAATACAAAGAACAGACTTGAACGGCTATATCAGAAACATATCAAAACAGTTCAGTTATATACTACAACAGCAGAAAATATGCCAGCAAGAACCAGCAGCGCCTCAGCACTTCAGCGCATTTTTAAGGATTCTAAGAACGCCACTAGCTCATCAGGATCTGTGTATGAGGTGGTGCGGTTGTTGTAGGTCACCCTCATCCGCGCCAGATACATAAGACCATATTTAGCTCCTATATCTTTAAGCTCCTGCCGGTGAGACAGAAACGCTTTCCTCTTCAGTGCTGTGGATTTAGCCAGATCTGGAACAATGAAGAATTTCCTGCCTTGATGAAGCAGCTGTGATTTAGATTTTGCAGCTGTGAGAATCTGCAGTGCTTGTTGGAATCTGAGAAGCTTAGCCACTATGGGCCGAGGCGAGGAAGCTTGTGGAGAAGGATGAGAGGGCACGCGGTGAGCGCGCTCTATTTCCAGCGGAGGTGAAAAAACAAGGCCCAGGGTTGCAGGCAGGAAAGTTGACAGAAATGATACCATATCAGAACCTTCAGATGATTCAGGCAGCCCAATGATCCGTAAATTAGATCTCCTGCTATGATTAGAGAGATCCTCAATGTCGCGTTGTAAGGAGAAAAGCAGCTTGTCATGTTTAGACACCAGTGCCTGTGTGGTCTGCATGGCAGCTTGGTGTTCTTCAAGGGCGTCAAGACGGTGGCGCGCGTCCACGAATTGTGAGTTCAGCGCCTCAATTTCCCCTCGCAGGAGCTTAGTTTCCTCGACCTGCTCCTGAACAATTAGCTTAACAGAGCGCAGTTCTTTTAGGAGCAGATCGAGTGAGGCCTCGTCCGTTTTCAGCGCCATTTTTTCTGGCGAGCATGGATCGGGTTTAGGCCTCTTACCACTGAGTGGTGCGGGCGGACTGGAGTCGCACTTGACCGGTTTCGGGGGCAACATCGGAGGCTCGAGGAAGGATTTATGCAGGCGGTTTGAGGGTAGAATTGCAGAAAATAGCCTGTTTATCAACGATCTGGGTAAAGGTGTGGAGGAGCTGTTACTCCATGCGCCCGATCTCCGTGGCAGTCAGGCTCCGCCCCCCAGAATTTATTATTCTTGAGTGATTATTTTGCATGTTTGGCCCTGTGGACCGGCAGGAAATTTCTGTGGACTGGCACTGGTCCATGGACCGGTGGTTGAAGAACACTGGTCTAGAGCAACTCAGCTGAGGAAGCAGTTTCTTAAGTTGAAGCCTAAAGTATGGGCTGTTGGTGTTACCTTTTTCCCTACATTTCCCATGCAAATGTTTGATATCTTATCAAGAAGCCAAGTATGTATTTAACGATCCCTCTCAGCTGGAAGCTTTCCTCCTGAACAAATAACAGGAATATTGTAGTTTGATCTTGGTTTGATGGTCTTTTTCCTGAGAGTAGATTACTATAAACCATTTTGCATCACCTTATTTATTTATTTAATTCATTTTCTATCCCGTTGTCATTATATTTTTTTCTCACAATTCCCCCCCCCCCCCTTTTACTAAACCGCGATAGTGGTTATTAGCGCAGGGAGCCACGCTGAATGCTCAGTGCTGCTCCCAACGCTCAGAGTTCCTATGAGCGTCGGAAGCAGTGCAGAACATTCAGCGCGGCTCCCTGTGCTAATAACCGCTATCAAGGTTTAGTAAAAGGGGGGTAAATGTACTCTACGATTGGCTTTCTGTAAAGTGGCATGTTGGATAGGTTTTTGTTTCATTTGAGCAAAAGCTAGTAATAAAGGTATATTTTTGTATATTGTATTGTGATTTATCTTTGTAAGTGCTTTTTTTGGATTCATATTAAAATTTCAAAAAAATTTTTTGTTCTGTGTTCACAGCTGACATGTTGGGAGCCGGACCACAGAAGGCAAACACAAATAGGAATGACCCTGAATTTGGCAGCTAAGATTTAAGGCTAAGAAATGCAAGTTCATGCATTAGTTCTGCATAAACCTGAGGAAATGGTACAGTTAGAGGATAAAGAACTTTTATGGATGAAAGAGAAGCAGGATTTGGGTGTGAAAGTATGTGATGATCTTAAGATGGCCAAACAGGTTGAAAAGTTGATGATGAAAGCTAGAAGGGTGCTTGGGTGCATAGGGAGAGGAATGGCCAGTAGGAAAAAGAAGGTAATGATGTCCGTGTATGATGAGACCCCTTTTATAATATTGTGTACAATTCTGGAGACCGCACCTTCAAAAAGATATAAACAGAATGGAGTCGGTCCAGAGGCGGCTACTAAAATGGTCGGTGATCTTTGTCATAAAGCATATGAGGACAGACTTAAAGATCTCAATATGTATACTTGGGAGAAAAGGTGGGAGAGGGGAGATATGCGCATGAAGTGAGTCTCTTTCAGTTGAAAGGAAACTCTGGAATGAGGGGGCATAGGATGAAGATGAAAGGGAATAGACTTAGAAGTAAACTCAGAAAATACTTTTTCGTGGAAAGTTAGGCACCTACATCGGCATACCTAGCCAATATAGGTGCCTATCTTAATATTTAAAAAGCTTAATAGGTGCCGATAGCAAGCTTACTTGGCTTAATAATTGGCTAAAATTAAAATGAATCGCTTTCTAGGCACTTACCACTTTCAGCTAAGTGCCTAAGCCAAGGCGCCTACCAGAAAGTGGGCATGGTTAAGGGTGAATCATGGGTGTATTTTGATGTAGGCATCTAAATTGAGCTTAGGTGCTACAACTTAGGCCAAGAAAACCCTGATATAAATAGGGGGCGCCTAAGGTTTTGGGGCCTACTATTACTTAAGTTGAATATAGGCACTGGTAAGTATGATTCTATAAACAGCGCCCAACTCATGATTGACATGCGCTATGTGCTGAGTTCCTCAGCACCTATGTTTTAGGCACAATTAATAGAATTGGGATCATAATGTCCTTGGGTAAAGTTTCTTTACAAGAACAGAAGTAAGTGTACCCTAATTTAGAATCCTCAACACTGAATGGGTCAACCTTATAACACTGTCAGCGGATTCCAGCCCCAGCAATCTTCCCACTGGGTTTCTAGTAACAAATAGAAAATAAAATCTTAACAAGAAAAACTTTCCTCTAGCTTTTTATTAACACAGAAAGCAAATACCCATCAAGGGACGGAATCCACCCTAGAGTATTGAAAGAACTAAAGGAGGAAATAGCGGAACTACTACAGCAGGTTTGTAATCTATCCCTGAAAACAGGCGTGATCCCGGAGGATTGGAAGATAGCCAATGTTACGCCCATCTTTAAAAAGGGATCGAGAGGTGACCCGGGGAACTACAGACCAGTAAGTCTGACCTCGGTTCCAGGGAAAATAGCGGAAGCATTGAGGAGCATCTAGAGAGGCCTAAATTTATGAAAACAAGCCAACATGGCTTCTGGAAGGGAAGATCATTCCTGACGAACTTATTGCACTTCTTTGAAGGAATTAACAAACGGATGGACAAAGGGGACCCTATAGACATTGTATACTTAGACTTCCAAAAAGCCTTTGACAAGGTACCCCATGAACGCCTACTTCTGAAACTAAATAACCATGGGGTGGAAGGAGACTTACACAGATGTATCAGGAATTGGTTGGCGGGCAGAAAGCAGAGGGTAGGAGTGAAGGGCCACTACTCGGACTGGAGGAAGATCACGAGTGGTGTTCCGCAGAGGTTGGTGCTTGGACTGCTGCTATTCAATGTATTTATAAATGATCTAGAAATGGGGACGAAGGGCGAAGTAATAAAATTCGCAGATGACACCAAGCTATTCAGTGGGGCTAGGACTAAAGAGGACTGCAAAGATTTACAAAGGGACCTCAACAAACTAGGGGAGTGGGCGATGAGATGGCAGATGAAGTTCAATGTAGAGAAATGCAAAGTCTTACACGTAGGAAACAGAAACCCAAGGTACAGCTACACAATGGGAGGGCTGTTATTGAGTGAGAGTTTCCAAGAAAGGGACTTGGGGGTAATAGTGGACATGACAATGAAGCCATCGACACAATGCGCAGCGGTTGCTAAGAAAGCAAATAGAATGCTAGGAATAATCAAGAAGGGTATTACAAGCCTGCAAAAATAAATGAGTCTTCAAAGTCTTTTTAAATTGCAGCAAGATGTACAAAGCCATAAATATCCAGGAAGATTATTTCAGAGTAGTGGCTCTGCCCCATGGGAAAAGTAGTTGTCCTGGTTTCTGCACTTAACAGTGGTATTAAGAATTGTCTTGTATGATCAGATCTAAAGATTCCTGATTGGTCTATACAATCTCACCACTTCTACTGAACAAAAAAGGAACAACACATTGGCCGAAGTGGTGAATTATTAGAACACAGTTTGCTCCATCCATTTACATTGCAAGATTTAGGGCTCCTTTTACTAAGCTGCGCTAGCGTTTTTAGCACACGCTAAACCCGCGCTACGTGGCTAGAACTAACACCAGCTCAATGCTGGCATTAGCGTCTAGCGCACGCCAAAACCGCTATCGCAGCTTAGTAAAAGGGGCCCTTAATTTGTCTTGTGCTTTCACAGCATTTGAAGCTAAACCCTATTGTAAGATCTACTCAGAGGGCGCTTATTGAAATGGACTCTCAACTGGATGCTCCTTTTCAGAAGTCAAATTTGTGCCCTCTCTGGGGAAATGGGAATATTTGCAATGATGGAAAGTGCATTATTTGGAAGGAATGGATGAAACTGGGCATATACACAATGTCAGATATATTACAATTGGATAAGTTGAAATACTTTTCAGAACTGAGCGCAAGCCGTCATGTCAGTTTTTCACACAGCTTTAAGTAGTTACAACTACGTCAAGCAATTGTTTGGTCAAAGATCCCAGTGAAATCATCTAACCCAAGCATTCTTGCATTGTGTAAAAGGATTATGGGATTAGGTCATGAAGCATCAAACTGGTACAAAATACTAGTACAAATGGAACAACAAAAGCTAAAAATAGATGGCTTGTGTGACATTTGGTCGCGTGAATTATCTGTGTCTATATCTGATGATCAATGGAGATTCATATTCTTCAAGCGCCTAAGATGTTGCCAATCTGCCTCTATGAAAGAGTCTTTATTTTTTGTAATTAGGCGCATTGTATGGACTCCAGTTAAATTAAACAAGCTTAACTCTGGGCTGGTCATGCGGTCATGAAAAAGGCACGCTAGACAATATTATTTTATTGTCCTATGGTTCATGACTTTTGGAAACAAGTTTGGAGCCATGTTTCAATTACTGTTACATATAGATGTTTCCTTAATGTACCCAAGTTTATCCAAGTTTCCAAGTTTATTATATACACAGGAGCAATTCTCAATATCTTTGATGCTTCCGTTGATATGACTAAAGATTATATGAGGTTAATAGCAATGCTTACTGCTGTTGCAATCCAAACTATTTTGAAAACAGGGAAAGATGCATCTTTATTATCTTTTCAGTTTCTGATAAAAGCCCATTGGCTTCCCATTCATCACCGTATCATTTATAAAACTCTATTATTGATTTTTAAAACAAGAAACACTGGACAGCCAGATTGTTGGAATGATCTTCCACTTCAGGTAGTAGAGGCCAACAACGTGCTCGATTTTAAGAATAAATGGGATAAACATGTGAGTTCACTTCGAGGAAGTGCTTAGGGGGATGGGTTATTCGGGTGGACAGACTTGTTGAGCCGACGGCCCTTTTCTGCCATCATACTCTATGTTTCTATATTTCTTCTCCCAATAAACTAGTGTCCTTACCGTATATATATATAAATGTTCTATGGATGCAGAAACTATGTAATGCAAATCTATATATATCTATATACGGAGTAAAACCTTGGTTTGCAAGCATAATTTGTTCTGAAAACATGCTTGTAATCCAAAACACTCGTATATCAAAGCGAATTTCCCCATAAGAAATAATGGAAACTCCACAACCCCAAAACTTTAATACAAAATACTGTATGTACTCGTATTGCAAGACCTCGCTTGTTTAGAACAGTCACTACACTCTTGCAGTGTCACAGAGACAAGAACCATCAGCTCAGATTTGATGCGTGTATACTGTATGTACTTGTATTGCAAGACCTTGCTGTTATATCAAGTTACAATTTAATAAAATGTTTTGCTTGTCTTGCAAAACACTTGCATACCAAGTTACTTGCAATTCAAGGTTTTATTGTATATATATTTAGTGAATAGTGCTTATTTCAATCAAGCTTCCATGTATCATCAGAGAATGCCACCTCTGGAAACATTTCAGAAAATGCCAAGCCCCAATATCATCAACTGTCATGGTTGATGTTTTCTTATTTGGGATGGGAGGGGAGGGGGAGATTTTGGCAGTTTTTGAGATCTGATGTGGATGATGGAGGTTTGATTAGATCTGATTTTGTTGAGACTTTATTTTTTCAATTTGAGCATTTGAAAGATAAAAATCAACTAGAAGCATGTTTGATGTTACTTGGGGGGGGAGGTAGGGGAAGTGGGGGTCCAGGGGAAGGGGGCTGGGTGGTCCTGCAGGGGGGTGGAGGGGGTGCCCAGCAGGAAGGACTGTGCATCCCTCCTGCTGGTGAAGATTCCTATCACACAGGTTCGGGGGGGGGGATGTGTCTGGCAGGAGGGACTGGGCATCTCTCCTGCCGGTGAAGATTGCACGGGTTTGGGGGGGGTCCAGCAGGAGAAACTGGACATCTCTCCTGCTGTGATCATTGCAGGGGGGTGGGGGGAAGGACGGACGGACAAGACAGTTCCACGATTCTCTAAACAGCGTGGTTTATGACAGATGCCAGTTAGAATCATGCTTTTAGGTGAAAGACTGGCCTCTCCTTCACCTAAAAGGTCTTGTTTTGGGCGTTTGGAACTTGGTGATTTTTTGGTTGGGAATGTGTTCTAAACATATTTGTAGTAGCAGTCTGGGCGATTAAACTGCTGAACGTACAGGTAGGCCATACGCGAAACCCCCCCACATTTTGGACGTTTTTTTTAAAGAATAGACATTTCCTTGCTGCCTACTTTGTGTGCCTAAGGCCTTAGGCCGGGGGGGGGGTCCGACCTGCGGCCCCGTGAAGTATTTTGTGCGGCCCCAGTCAAGGGCGATGTGTTTTCCTCTACTGCCCCCGGGTGTTTACCATCTTGCCGGCTCCCTCCTCTGTCTTGCTATAGTGTTTGCGCATTTGTGCGGCCCCAGAAACATTTTTTTTAGCCAATGCCGCCCAGGGAAGCCAAAAGGTTGGACACCCCTGCCTTAGGCCAAAAGGGGACTTAGACGTTGTTTTTAATTATGCCCCTCCATGTGTTTTTTGCACTAATTGGTTAGCATGTGAGCCCTTACCATCTATACAATAGGTAGCAGTAGAGGCTTATGCACTTGTGGCCACAAGCTAATGGGAAAATTAACACCTGGCTATTCATAGAAAAAAGTGGAAATTTGGCCATTTTGCCCATGCAGAAAATGGCATTAGTGCATTGCAATGACTTCCTTAAGCACTTGCCAAGGCCAGTTTTAACCACAGATTGGTAAAAGGGCCCTTAAGTGACTTAATGGCCTAGAAGCCTTATTTTAAAATTTCTCTCTAAAACAGTCTTCGTCAATGCAAGGCCCAGAGGCCAATGGTAGCCATCATCATTTTGACTTTTTCTCTGCTTTTTTTTTTTTGTTTGTTTGAAATAATTTTTATTCAGAAAAAATGAACAGACAGAACAACGAACCATGGCAAAGACATGACTGCAGAGAAATGTACAAAACTAGCAGTCTAGCAATACAGGATAGATTCAGAGTGCCACGATCTCCCCAACTATCTCTGCTTCTTTACCCAAGCTCATGACAGAGAGGGGGGAGTGGATGGGAGGAAGAGTTGCATACCTGAGGGACAAAGCATTTCTCTATAGATAGAATGTATTTGGAAATGTCCACCACCTTTTTTTTTTTTTTTAACTTTATCTAGTTTTTAATGCCAACAAAAAGTGCAATACAATTTATATACAAATAATGATAATCAACCAAGCACTTATAATCAATCAGTATCTATACAAAAGATAAAAATTCCCTCCCCCATCCATCATTACCATCAGGAATAATACCAAAAGAAAAGATATACCCCCTCCCATTCCCTCCCCCCACCCACCACCTTGCATGCAAAGAATCTGATAGCTGTCCTTCATTTGGACCAAAGTGGGCCTACTTAGCTGTTTTAAGTCCAGTCAGACAGAGGGCAAAAGAGAGAAGATAGTGCCATAGTCTGCACACATATCTAAAACTCTTTGATCCAGTGCACTAGTATTTAGCTCAAGGATACAATTTTTTTTAACTTGAAACTGCTACAGACAATGTGTAAAAATATCTCCCTTTCCAAGGGCTAATCTGTTAAGAACAGTAAAGGAGGCAGGGTCTTGATTTAGATGGCCATAAAGTTGAGAACATGAGCCAGAAATTTGGAAGCTTTGTCTAGTATAGGGGTGGGCAATTCCAGTCTTCAAGAGCCGAAGCCAGGTCAAGTTTTCAGGATATCCACAATAAATATGCATGAGATAGATTTGCATCTCAAGGAGGCAGTGCATGCAAATCCATCTCATACATATCCTGAAAACCTGACCTGGCTTGGGCTCTCAAAGACAGGAATTGCCTAGCCCTGGTCTAGTGGATCAACTACAGAATTTCACTTATACATTTCAGTTAATGAGAACCTGCTACATTTAATGGATATGTTTGAAGAGACTTTAATAAGCCAGTTCGGCTAAGTTTAGTCAAGAGGGTTTCAGACCTTTATTAAATTAAATTGACATAAGGAAATGGATGGTTCCTGTGTAATTAAAGAATTGCCTCTTTATCTGAGCAATGACGTTTCATGCTCTATATAAATGCTGCCTCACCCCACAAGATCTTTCTGTGCCTCAATATTTTATTCAATGTGACAAATCCCAGCCTTCTAGGCCTAATGATGTTGACATTAAAATGGAAGAGAGAAGATGACTGGGCCCCTCCTTTTAGCTAAATGTTATCTGCTTAGACTAATATTGCTGTTGCCACCCACTGACATAATTTGTCTCACAGTCACAGCCTTGCAGCATAAATCAAATGCTGACATTCTAATTTCATGCACACATGGGTGTTTGGCTTAGCAGGCCTCAGCTTCTGAACCATTCACTGGGTACCTGTGTAAATCAGTCAGACAAGGCATTCTCACCAGTCTGCAGAAAAAAAGTGCACACCTTTTCAGGAAAATGATTTTAAATTGTGTGTGTGTGTGGGGGGGGGGGGAGGTCTTGATTTTAAGTACAATTTAACCAGGTAGGACAGGCTTCTGCCCTGTTAAATAGCACTGGCCAACTCAGGTGCTGATATTCATCGGCACTTAACCAGAGAGTGCCACAGAATATCAGCTCTGATCACTATGACACTGTCCAGTTACTATACCCAAAACGTAATGGGCAAACCCCCGTTTTTCCATTGGGGAGAACGTTTGAACTCCACTAAGTACTAGAAAAAATTAATTAATGTAATGGACATCAGTATGGGCCCAACTCACTGTATAAGAGTGAAATTTGGGCCCGGGCAGTATCTCATAGATCAGTGGTTCCCAACCCTCTCCTGGAGGACCACCAGGCCAGTCAGGTTTTCAGGATAGCCCTAATAAATATGCATGAGAGAGAGAGATCTGCATATAATGGAGGTGCCAGGCATGCAAATCAGTCCATGCATATTCATTAGGGCTATCCTGAAAACCTGACTGGCCTGGTGGTACTCCAGGACAGGGTTGGGAACCACTGTCATAGATGACAAGCACCAGACCACAAGTCTAAATAAGAACTGCCCCATGCATCGTGTTGTCCAATTTTTTTAACAGTTACTGCCAGGGAGGTCCAGGGAAAGAGCTGGTTTGGACCTGGAAATTATTTGGGCGCTGCTGATGCTGGCTAACTAACCAAGCATATAGGCCGCAGGGGTAGGGAACTCTGGTCCTTGAGAGTCATATTCCAGTTGGGTTTTCAGGATTTAATGAATATGCATTGAATAATGCATGCAAATAGATCTCATGCATATTCATTGGGGAAATCCTGAAAACCCGACTGGAATATGGCTCCCGAGGACCGGAGTTCCCTACCCCTGATGTAGGGCAAGAGAATTAGCAGTCCTAACAGGGCCCAGTTAGTTACCAGCAGTGAATATTTGCCAGGCCCAGATAGCTTCCAGTGGCCAAGAATTTACTCATTCATTCTATACTTGCTGTATTATTTTAACTAACAAGTAGAGCAAAGTGGTGTACAGACTAAAACATAAATGAAAAGAAGTACAGTACGAAAATTGGAAAGTCAGATATTCATCCCAGCAAGCAGAACAGGGCGGTGTCAAAGAGGTCCTAATCCGGCTCAAGCTCCATAGGCCTGCTGGAAAAGCCATATTTTAATTGCAAATTTAAAATGCTTTAAAGAGAGTTCGCTATGTATAGTTACTGGTACAGAGTTCCAGAGGGTAGGGGGCGGCAAAATAAAGGCATTCAAGTTTCAAGTTTATTAATTTTTAATATACCGACCATCAACTGGTATCTAGCCGGTTTACAATAAAATGATAAAATAAGAATAGGAGAAATGCTTATAAAATGTAATACTTATGAGAAAGAGGGGATGTGTACATAAAGGACTATTGACAATAACAAACATGATGGTGAGGTTAGAAGAAAGGGGAGGGGAGTTAGAGTACATTATTAGTGATGAAAAAAAAAAAGGGTTGAAAGGAAAAGGAAAGAAAGAGGGGGAAAACATTAGGGATGGGATCGCTTCTTAAAAGCGGTTGGCTAACTTGATGATGAGGGGTTCAAGGGCGAAGAAAAGCATTTTGAAATAGGAATGTTTTTAGATGTGTCTTGAATTTATCGATTAGTTTTTCATGACGAAGTTGGGAAGGCAGAGCATTCCATAGAGTTGGAGCGACTACAGAGAAGTTAGATTTCCTGGCATTGCCTCAGATATACAGTGCTGACTATCTGGGTGATCACTTTCAAAAACGCTGGCTATGGCAGGCTGAATATTGCCCATTCTTTTTCAGGGCAGGATTAATTCGTCAAGGGCCCCTAGGCACACAAGTACACTGGGCCCCCTGCCCCGCCCTACCCCACCATGCGCCCAGGCGGAAACAGGAAGCTGCGTCAGAGGGAAGCTTTGGGAAAGCAGCACCGCTTGCACAATTACAATTCCCACAATGCTGGAGGGGCCCATCGTCGGTTGGAAAAAACAATGTTGATGCCATCCTTCAATGGGCCCCCCTGACAATTTTGGGCCCTAGGCATGTGCCTACTTGGCTTATTGGTTAATCCTGCCCTGCTCTTTTGTTGTTTATTGGGAGCTTCTATACCGCTACTAATGACCGGGGAGTCAATTCTGAGCAGTTTGAATACATGAGCCTCCGTAATGGTGTTACAATACATGAGCTAAATATTGTTGCTGTAATGTTCTGTTTGGTTTTATTCTTTTCTTATTCCTTTTCCTTATATTCTTTTCTATTACACTTCTCTACCTTATGTTTAACTATTCAAATCTGCTCTTGCACATGTTTGCCATGTTGGAGCATAACAGAATGCCAGTTGAAGATCGCTTCAGAGGCTTAAATAATGTTACAGCAAAGGGAGCAAGGGAAGGGGGAATAGTAGCATAGAAACAGAATCGCAGAAGCAACATCTCCAAAGAGCATTTGAAATATTATTTTATCCATATACAGCTCCCACATATAGAATAAGCAATATATTACTTGTTAGCAATAGATCTGAGAAACAACATACATAGGAGTCAGCTCTGTGGGTGCTTCAGAAACCCCAATATTGAACAAACTTCTTGAGGTGTCTAGGGAAGGATAATTTCTGTTGGGTTTAGCACCCCCAATTATTTTAAAAAGTTGGTTCCTATGACAAGATGCATGAGGCCATTTTAGGAGTCTGAGAGCCAGCTCCACACAATAAATAGTGGCATTTGCATATCTTGATTGCATACATGTGTAAATAGTATTTTTGTAATGCCACTATTTACAGGTGGAGATGGCCAGGAATGTACCAATATAAAGGAGATGGATTTTGGGTGTGATTAGGCCAGGTTAAAAATGTATAGTTCAAATTATTTCTCTGTAACTTTTACACCTGCTCATAGCAGCCAGGGCATTAAGCAAATCACTGAGACAGAAATTGTGCTTTTATAGTACAATACAGTACATTTTCGTAGCCTTTAAAATGTTAAATTTTATTCTTCAGGGCTTTGCTTCTTACTTGATTGCACTTTTAAATGTGGAGGGGCATCATCAAAACATACATCTATGTACAATTTGAGTGTATGGTACTAGACATCCAAAGTCAGCAGTGGGAAAATGCCCGTTTTTGAAAAATATGTCTGGAATATTTTTTTTTCCAAAATCATCTATCTGGACATCCAGGCTGTTGTTTGCCCAGACTGTCAGGACGTTCATCTTTATACCACATTTTTGACCAAAATTTCGTCCAAGTCCCAAACACCCAGAACAAAACCATTTGGACGTAGGAGAGGCCAATCTTGTAATGGACTGGCCACAGACATAAGAACATAAGAATTTGCCACTGCTGGGTCAGACCTGTGGTCCATCATGCCCAGCAGTCCGCTCCCACGGTGGTCCCCAGGTCAAAGACCAGTGCCCTGAGACCAGCCCTACCTGCATACGTTCCGGTTCAACAGGAACCCGTCCAACTTTGTCTTAAATCCCTGGAGGATGTTTTCCCCTATAACAGCCTCCAGAAGAGCGTTCCACTTTTCCACCACTCTCTGGGTGAAGAAGAACTTACTTACGTTTGTACGGAATCTATACCTTTTAACTTTAGAGAGTGCTCTCTCATTCTCCCTACCTTGGAAGGGTGAACAACCGGTCTTTATCTACTAATTTATTTTTCTCAAGTACTTTAGCAAGAATGTGAGCCTATGGGACAGTCAGGGAACTCTAAGTACTTTCTCTTCATCTTAATTAATCTTACTTATTGCATTTCTTCTGTTTCTACTGTAAACCGCTTAGAACCTCACGGTACAGCGGTATATAAGAAATAAATTATTATTATTATTATTACTAAGTCTATTCCCTTCAGTATCTTGAATGTTTCGATCATGTCCCCTCTCAGTCTCTTCTTTTCAAGAGAGAAGAGGCCCAGTTTCTCTAATCTCTCACTGTACAGCAACTCCTCCAGCCCTTTTACCATTTTAGTCGCTCTTCGCTGCACCCTTTTGACTAGCATCGTGTCCTTCTTCATGTACGGAACCAGGGATGGACGCAGTACTCCAGGTGAGGGCGCACTATGGCCCGGTACAGCGGCATGATAACCTTCTCCGATCTGTTCATGATCCCCTTCTTAATCATTCCCAGCATTCTATTTGCCCTTTGCACCGCCACCATGCATTGCGCAGACGACTTCATCGATTTGTTGACCAGTACTCCTAAGTCTCTTTCCTGGGGGGTCTCTCCAAGTACCTTCCTGGACATCCTGTATTCGTGTATAAGATTTTTGTTACCGACTTGCCCATTTCTCAAGCGTGTTTATGTCATGTTGCAGATGTTCGCAATTCTCCTGCGTCTTCACTACTCTGAATAACTTCGTATTGTTTGCAAATTTAATCACCTCACTTGTCATACCAATTTCCAGAATGTTTCTAAATATTGTGACAGGGAAGCTCCTGTCACCAGTTTAAACCCGGTTTTAAACCCTGCCCTGCAAAGGGCTGCCCCTATTCCTAAGCCCAGGAAGCTACCCATTAACCCTGTTCCTAGTACAAAGAGCCAACAGGCAGGGCAAGGCAGAGAGAGAAGGGCAGAAACCACAATATCTGATTTAGGGCACTACAGTGGCGTACCTAGGGTATGTGGCACCCGGGGCCCATCATTTTTTGACACCCCCCCCCCCCTCATGTAAAATTTTTTTTTTTTTTTTTTTTTTGCAATAACCATGAAATGGAATAAATGGTCAGAATAGAAACAGGCAGTGAAAATTTTCTTTTTTTTTTTTTTTTTTTTTTCCAAAGTATTTTTATTGAGAATGGCAAAAGGTCCAGACAAGCAACCATGGTCTGTACAGAAACTTATACATTATCAAAAAGAACACAGAATGAGAGTAACAGCAACAACAAGCATGAACAAGCCTCTCCCAAGAGAAAATTGCCAATGAGAGGCATAGCAATACACAACAAAAGGCCAAAACTTGGGGCAAGCAAACAAATCCCACCCCAGAACCCACAAGAATAATAAGCCGGACTAGACCCTCAGCCATATTTTATAATGAAAAAAACCCCCACAAGCAACAACACCCAGACCGCTCACCAGACACACCAATCCGCACAACAAGCACCCAAGAAACACCCAGCCACCACCCAGACAAAACTACCAGACACACCTACCCCACCAAGCCCAGACCCAACCCCCCCTCCCCAGAGAGTGCAAGCGCAAAGTGGACCGTGAAAAGGGCAGCTGCAGAAGTGGAAAGCCCCAGATAAGTAGGTTAGCTAAAGAAAGCCCACAGATAGAAGAAATCAGGATAACAGAAGTTCCAACAAATGCTCCCACAGAAAATTTTCTTTTATTGAACCTCATTTATGTAACCATTATTCCAAACATAACATAACATAAATTATGTCTGAATTGTCATGACATCAGAAGTACATATGGAGTAGTTGCAGGTGATGCTTGGGACAGTTCTGATTATGTTAGTTTGGTTTTATGTGTTTTTTTAATAGAAGGGTTTTTATTTCTTTTTTTAAGGTTTTGTAGTTTGTGGTCGAGGTCAATAGGTTGTAGAGTTGGGGGTCAAGTGTTGCAGCTCGAATGGCTAGGAGGTTGTCGAACAGTTTTTTTCTTTTGACGTTTTTGGTTGGAGGGTGTGTGAATGGTGCGTGAGTTCTCCTATGTCTGTTTGAAGTGGATTGAATTATTTAGCTGAAGAAATTAGTTACCCCCCCCATTCCACACACATTAATTCTCTTCCATTTTTGTTCCCATTATAAAAAAACACTGATAAGTTCCCAGGAAAAAAATACATTAAAATAAGAAGTGAAAACAAAGGCCCCTACAGATGAGAACATAACATAAGAATAGCCTAACTGGGTCACACCAATGGTCCATCATGCCCAGTAGCCCATTCTCATGGTAGCCAATAGTGCTGCCCGATTCAGAGAAAAATATTTCATTCGATCCGATTCACCCTGTTGAATCGATTTTTCGATTAGATTCACTGTTAATGACACCGCTTTTTAAGTTTAAACAAAGTATAACAATAAATTTCACAACAACAATAAATTTCACAAAGTACTTAAAAAAAAAAAAATCACATTTTTCCATTAAAGCAGTTCTGGAGACATTTGCTTGAACAGTCTTTTTTCCCAGTCCATAAGCAAGCAATATGAAAAAGATTTCCTTAATTATCTACTCAAACATTTTTGCTATTTACTTTCATTGTACCTATACTATTATTCAGTAGAAAAAATGGACTTAACTGTGCAGGAAATGAATCTCCTCATACACCCACCATATAGTGCAAAAATGTGCAAAGGTCTGTTTTTTTCTTTCGATCACTACATAGCCTAATGCCACACAAGCAGCGCTGTTACAAACATATTCTGAAGGTCAATGCTAAGGTTGACAAAGTTTCCTTCCTTGGACCAGAAGGAGATACTGACAAACCACTGGAAGAGATTCTAAAACAACTACCCAGAAATAACACCCAAAGACCCACTCAGTGTGTGAACCAGTTGAGTGGAGTGGACTAACTGGGGGTGGAAATGGGCCCAGAGTTTGCTCAGCAGAATTTCCCAGACTACCTCTTCCTCTCAACACACTGACATGCTACCACCACCACCAACACTAGGAACACCTCACCGAGTATGCCAGCAATGCTTATAAACTTTATAAAACACATTATTATATTTTCTTATAAAGCATATATTTTAACTGAACTCAGCCTTGCCATTCACAAAAATAGAAAAGTTCCCATTTCAAGCTGTCTCATGTACACTTTTCAAATCTAACATATTGTAATCACAAAACAGAAAATAAAATTATTTTTTCTACCTTTTGTTCTCTGATCAATATTCAAATCTTGTTGGTCCCAGGCTCTTGTTGTCTTGCTTGCCAGGGTCTCCTTTCTCCGTGCTAACCATCCGTCTGCCATCTCTGTTCTCCCCTTCCGTTTCCCTTCCCTCTCCCGGAGATCTGGCATCTTTCCTTTTTTTTGTCTCCATCCACAGATTCACCTTTTCTCAACTCCCCACCACCCCAGGATCCACCATCTCTCCCTTTCTGTTCCCAACTATCCTCCTATCCAGTATCTCTATCCCCCCTCCACACCATCCCCTGTTTCCAAGTTCTCTCCCTTTCTGTTCCTTCCCTCCCTAAATCCCATTATGCACCATCTCTCTCCCACTCCTCTGTTTTTAGACCCATTATTTCTAACCCCCAAAGTCTGGCATATGCATGTATCTTTGAACCCCCCCTTCCCTCTCTCCCTCTGTGTACTTTTACACCAAGACCCCCCTCCCCCGAAGGTCTGTCCCCCCTCCGAAGGGCTACACCCCACCCCTGAAGACCTGCACCCCCCGAAGGACTTTACCTCCCACCCGAAGGTCTGTCCCCCTCTGAAGGCCTAAACCCCACCCCTGAAGGACTGCCCCCCCCCCCCGAAGGCCTGCACTCCCTTGAAGGTCTGCACCCCCCCGAAGGCCAGTCCCCCCCTTGAAGGCCTGTCCCACCCCCTTGTAGGCCTGTCCCCCCTTTAAGGCCTGCCTGCCTGCCTTTCCCCCCTTGAAGGCCTGTCTCCCCCTTGAAGGCCTGCACCCCCCTTGAAGGCCTGCACCCCCCCTTGAAGGCCTGCACCCCCCCTTGAAGGCCTGTCCCCCCCCTTGTAGGCCTGTCCCCCCCCCTTGTAGGCCTGTCCCCCCCCTTGTAGGCCTGTCCCCCCCCCCCTTGTAGGCCTGTCCCCCCCTTGAAGGCCTGCCTGCCTTTCCCCCCTTGAAGGCCTGCACCCCCCTTGAAGGCCTGCACCCCCCCTTGAAGGCCTGCACCCCCCCTTGTAGGCCTGTCCCCCCCCCTTGTAGGCCTGTCCCCCCCTTGAAGGCCTGCCTGCCTTTCCCCCCTTGAAGGCCTGCACCCCCCTTGAAGGCCTGCACCCCCCCTTGAAGGCCTGCACCCCCCCTTGAAGGCCTGCCTGCCTTTCCCCCCTTGAAGGCCTGCACCCCCTTGAAGGTCTGCACCCCCCCAAAGGCCTACACCCCCCCCCCCGAAGGTCTGCACCCCCCTGAAGGCCTGCCTGCCCCCCTTGAAGGCCTGCACCCCTTGAATGTCTGCACCCCCCCCGAAGGCCTGTCCCCCCTTGAAGGCCTGCCTGCCTGCCTGTCACCCCCTCCCCCTTGAAAGCCTGCTTGCCTGCCCGCCCGCCCCACCCTGAAGGCCTGATGCCCCGACCCACCCCGAAGGACCGCTCGCCCCCCTGGCCTCCCCGCACCACCTATGAACAGCCGCAGCAGGATCGCGAAGTCAGCGTCGGGTACCAGCCCTAAGGGGGTGTTCCCGGCCTTGCCGTTCAGTCCCCCGCCACCCCCGAAGGACCGCTCGCCCCCCTGGCCTCCCCGCACCACCTATGAACAGCCGCAGCAGGATCGCGAAGTCAGCGTCAGCGATCCCTGCTGCTTCCTGCGCCACAGTCCCGCCCCTCCTCTGACGTCAGAGGAGGGGGCGGGATCGCGTCGTAGGAAGCAGCGCAGGGATGCTGACGCTGACTTCGCGATCCTGCTGCGGCTGTTCATAGGTGGTGCGGGGAGGCCAGGGGGGCGAGCGGTCCTTCGGGGGTGGTGGGGGACTGAACGGCAAGGCCGGGAACACCCCCTTAGGGCTGGTACCCGGGGCGGCCCGCCCCCCCCCGCCCCCCCCTAGGTACGCCACTGGGGCACTATAATCCCTTTTATAATTCCTTGGGCAGTTCTCCAGTAAAGCCTGTGGTAAAGAAAACTAGCCCAGGAAGGGTTAAGGAAAGGGGCGGAGCTGACAGGCAAGACGAACCCAGAGGGAGAGTGGGAAGAGCCTGCAGCATAAAACCAACACACCTGGGAACACTCGGGGGGGGGGGGGGGAACTCAGGAACTGCAAGAGAGAGACGTGCCGTGCAGAGCAGGAAGGAAACAGCTAGGAGTTTTCTTTCACAGTCCAGGGCTAAAGAACAGGCTGTCCTACAGCCCTCACGAATTAACAAACTTCTGGCTCCTAGGCAGAAGCTCAAGGGAGGAGAAAAGCTTCCAGAGCAGGGCTGGCCGGTAGCTGCCCCTGAAGGGAATTCCTATCCAGCCTCAGAGAGCGGGAAGTCCCTAATGGAGATAGAGATAGAGGTCTCTGGAGGAAGTGAAATGGAGTGCAGTCTGGCAGCCTGGGATCTCCTATCTAACTACAGTCAATAAGGTAATGAATGGGGGAGGGGAATGAAAGTTAACGTCTTTCTGTGCAGCGTTCTTTCTCCCTTAGGCAGGACTGTAAGGAAGTGTGAATGTGTCAATTAGAGCCCGAGAAATAGGCCTTGCAGAGAGAGAGAAGGAGGTGGGAACCCTAATTAACCTCCGAGAAAAGCCTGAACGGGAATTCAGTGACCTGACGTTACATAGCCCTGAATAGGGGAACTTTTGGGGTGGGGACTTAAACCAGTCAGAAAAGGGTGGATGGTTCCCCAGCCACTACCCCAGGAGCATAAGGGTAGTGGGGGCATTGTACTTCAGGTGGGTCAGGTGGGAAAAGCTTCCTGAAGTATCCACAGGCCCAATTGGTGAAACTGAAGAAAAAAACGTTTTTGTTTATTTTTGGTTTATCTGCCTGAACAGCAGTCTGGACTCTCTTATAAAGGAGAAGCATTGCTGATGTATTATTTGTTTCAAGTCCACTCAGACAAGAGGGACTATTTGAGACCCAGTGCCCTGAACTGGGGATAATAAAAAGAAAAATCTGAGCTTTACAAAGTGAGCAGTGTATTGTACTTCCTACTGGGATTATCCAGCGGGAGTCCTCCAGGGAGCGCTCCGTCCTGCGCCTGGGGCGGGAGCCGGGTTGCCAGCGCTAGGCTTATCCCTAGCCCCGCCACAATATGTTGAAGAGCACCGAACCCTGCGGCACTCCACTGGTGACATTTTTCTAGTCCGAGTATTAACCATTTACTTCCATTCTCTGTTTCTTATCCGCCAGCCAATTTGTAATCCACTTGAGTATTTCACCCTCGATTCCATGGCTCACAAGCCTTCTGAAAATCCAGATATACAATGTTGACCGGGTCACCCTTGTCTATCCATCTGTTTACTCCCTCAAAGAAGTGCAGCAAGTTTGTCAAGCAAGATATTCCTCTTCTGAAGCCACGCTGGCTGGTCCTCATCAGATCGTGTCCATCAATGTGCTCAATAATGCGGTCCTTTATCAGTGCCTCTACCATCTTTCCTGATACCGAGGTCAGACTCACCGGTCTGTAGTTTCCTGGATCATTGCAGTAGGACACCTTACAGGGCACTGCTTTGAACTTCACAAAAAGGGTGCCAGATAAACATCTCACCAGAACTCCCTTATAGGTTATGGTGAGCCCCCAAAACCCATTATATTTATCTGTCTACAACCCCATAAGCACCTATATGGCAGCAGAGTAGGGTTTGGAAGAGGTTTTGGTGGGTGCACATGTTCCACCATAAGTGTAGTGGTTAGAGTGGCTTATGGGCCTGGGTCTTCCTCTCTATGATTCACTAGCCCCTCCCCCCCCCCCCCCCCCCCCCCCGGCTATTTAAGACTCCTGTGTGCAGCTCTATTAGGTTTTCCTATACCAGGTGCTGATGTTCTGGAGACAGGTATGTACTTTTTTATTCTGATCTTTGTGGGGGTATGAGGGGGTCAGTGATCACTTGGGGAGTGTCTCTGCAGTGGTTATTTGATCACTTTGGATAGCTTTTGGGCACTTATATCTGTTTTTACATCATCTCACAACATTTAAGTTTCATCCAGGATGTCTTGTAAAACATTTGATTATACCTGCAGGACCACTAGTCTAGGTTGGCCCCCATCCCACCCACATGCTGCCCTAACCACTCCTCCAGATATGCCCCTTTCAGCATTGGGTATACAGTACAGTGGCATTCAGAGGCATAAAAAGTCATTTTTACAAACTGTGGTAGCGATTATCCCGTAGCAAATACACCAAAGCCCATATGGGCTTTGGTGCATTTGCCACAGGAGAATCGCTACCGTGGCTTTGTAAAAGGGCCCCTATGTGATTTTTAAAAACTATCTGGGTGATTAAGGGAGTACAATTCCAGTGAGTTTGGGAGTCCATGACTGGATATGCATAGCTGGATGTTTTTGGTGTTGTGGTAACTTAGAGTATTAGAAAGGGGTGGGTGGATGGATGAGTAAAGGGAGGGTTAGATGGGTAGAAAATTGATAATTGTGGAAGAAAATTATGACGGACATGTACAGTGGTTACGGTTGCCATTTGGTCTTGTCTTTTTATACATGGAGAACTGTGGATGTGTTTATTGTGACTTTTGCAACTGTATTTTTTCTCTTTTTCCCAATAAATATGATTTTTATTTTATTTAAAGCAATTTTATTTACCACAAAACAGATCAAAATAATATCCTAAGTGGTTTACAAGGCTACTCCACATGTGTGTAACTTATAGAATTTTATAAGTGTGAGTCCCACTCATGATCTGCAGACTCCACCACCTCGTATGTGTATACCTATCTGTAAAATATGTGCTATGTGAGATAGGTGCATATTTACAGAATAGCCCTTGGGTAGAATTTTGGCACTTTCGTGCATGACTGCAGAAGCCAAACGCAAATAGAGCTGGAGATGTGGTCGATCCTGATCGATTTTCAGAGGATTTGGTTCATGAGGAACTAACTAAATTAAAGGTGGACAAAGCAATGGGGCCAGATGGTGTACATCTGAGGGCACTAAAGGAACTTAGGGAAGTTCTGGAAGCTCTACTGGCTGACCTTTTGAATGCTTCTCTAGAGTTCGGAGTGGTACCGAAGGACAGGAGAAGGGCGATTGTGGTCCCATGCCACAAAAGTGGAAGTAGGGAATTACAGGCCTTGCTTAACTTTTGCGAGCTTGACGGCATGGGATGACCCTGGGAGGATCCTTGATAAAGCTTAATGGCGAAACATGTTGGATTCAGCCTCCCCAGACCGCAAAACTAAACAGCTTTAAGATAAGTACAAAGCTGTTTCTTTAGCAGATATTTATTATCTATTGATATTTAAAATCTAATTTAAAGAACATGTATTCAAACTGCACACTAAATAAACGTTTAAGTAATGCTTATGTATTAAATATGATAGTGAGATAAATTTGAACTTATTGGCCAATGATGAAATAGCATGTGAAGTGCGCTGCTATGAACGTACATGAGCAGTGAGTGGTGTCGCTGAGGCCATTGTGTGAGAGTGTTGAAACCATTAAAATTTATTTAGGCATATTAATGAACCAAATACATATTAATGAATGCACATCTCTACTGCTTTTGGATATTTAAGGGAACAATGTAAAATAAACTGATTTATTTGAAATGGATAATGGATGGAATGCTTGCAATGTGTATATTTGAAATACTGCATGGGAGTTTTCTTCTGAATGTCCCTGATAGATCCTGCGCCTTTTAAACTGACAAAATTTCAAGTAATTGATTCTGAAATACAGATATACTTTCAGCAGGAATTTGTCATGCTTTTGTCTTCAGTCTTGCTTTGCCACATAGGTTAGTCTTATCATAAAGGCAGCGTGAATGACTGTCTCAGCACCTTTCCTCATTAATACTCCTGGAAATTGATGCTCAGTCCTCTGGAACTGTGGACTTTTTTGGCAAGAATTATGGCTCCTATTTATTTAAGAGGACCCATGCAGCTTTTTAAGCAAATATGTGTAAAAAAATGACCCTAAAAATAAACGGTGCAAGTAATAGCCTGATATATGAAGCTGACATTTTGGCTTTATGATTTGCTCTGATAAGGAAACAGTATAAGGATATTAAGACCAGTGGTTTACACAGAAAACACATAATAGGTTGCCATTAATATAGGCTCACCGTATTCTTAAAGAATAGTTAGTTCACATTGCAGAATACCAAATAGGTCCTTCAGCTGAAACAATCATCATTCTTCCTCATCCACCCTTCCCAGCGATAGGAGGAGAATAGTGCATAAGAACATAAGAATAGCCTTACTGGATCAGACCAATGGTCCATCAAACCCAGTAGCCCATTCTCGTGGTGGTCAATCCAGGTCACTAGTACCTGGCCAAAACCCAAAGAGTAGCAACATTCCATGCTACCGATCCAGGGCAAGCAGAGGCTTCCCCCATGTCTTTCTCAATAACAGACTATGGCCTTTTCCTCCAGGAACTTGTCCAAACCTTTCTTAAAATCAGCTATGCTATCCGCTCTTACCACATCCTCTGGCAACGTGTTCCAGAGCTTAACTATTCTCTGTGTGAAAAAAATTTCCTCCTATTGGTTTTAAAAGTATTTCCCTGTAACTTCATCGAGTGTCCCCCCTAGTCTTTGTAATTTTTGACGGAGTGAAAGATCAATCCACTTGTCCCCGTTCTACTCCACTCAGAATTTTGTAGACTTCAATCTTATCTCCTCTCAGCTGCTCTTTTCCAAGCTGAAGAGCCCTAACCATTTAGTCTTTCCTCATACGAGAGGAGTTCCATCCCCTTTACCATCTTGGTCACTCTTCTTTGAACCTTTTCTAGCGCCACTATATCTTTCTTGAGATAAGGAGACCAGAATTGAACGCAATACTCCAGATGAGGTCGTACCATGGAGTGATACAGGGGCATTATAACATTCTTGTTAATCATACCATTTTTAATAATTCCTAGCATCCTGTTTGCTTTTTTGGCCGCTTCCGCACATTGGACGGAAGGTTTTGTCTACGATCACACTCAGATCCTTTTCTTGGGCGCTAATCCCTAGCATCCGGTAACTGTGATTCAGGTTATTCTTCCCAATGTGCATCACTTTGCATTTGTCCACATTAAATTTCATCTGCCATTTGGATGCCCAGTCTTCCAATTTCCTAAGGTCCGCCTGCAATTTTTCACAATCTGCATGCGTTTTAACAACTTTCAACAGTTTAGTGTCATCTGCAAATTTAATCACCTCACTTGTCATTCCAATTTCCAGATCATTTATAAATAAGTTAAATAGTACCAGCCCCAGTACAGACCCTTGTGGCACTCCACTGTTTACTCTCCTCCATGAGAGAAATGAGCATTTAACCCTACCCTCTGTTTCTATCCGATAACCAATTGCTAATCCACAACTGAACTTTGCCACCTATTCCATGACACTTTAATTTTCTCAGGAGCCTCTCGTGAGGAACTTTATTAAAAGCTTTCTGAAAATCTAGATAACTTATCTGCTTCTTCTTTCTCTTCTGTTGTCTTATTGTGAAATTTGAACTCTGTGGGACTGCTGAGTCCCTCATACAATTCAGTTGACTTGCTTGTAGTAGTACTGTGGACCTGCAGCACTATAAAGAATGGTGTTACTTCCATGTGATACCATATGTGGTCACATGGGTCACACATACCCAAAGCTGGTTCTGCTGGGATCCAAGCAAAGGGTCTGAGTTACAAGCTGAGATTATAAAGTTGCAAACAATGTTGGCTCATGAGGCCATAGCACTCTGAGCTAACTGTTGTTCTCTGGCATCAGTCTCCTCCCCAGCCCAAACCTCTCCGCACTTTCCCCCTGCTCTCATTTGTGTCCTCTCCATTTCACCCTGCTGTGCCCCAAACCCCCCAGCGTTGGCTGTACTTTACAGAGAGAAAGGCATGTCACTTTGCTTTCACTGATTTGCTCGCCTCCATTCTTGGCTGCTGCCACTGCCCTAGATTTAAATGCAAGAACAGAAAATACCTGTTCTCCTAAACCTGCAGCAGTGCAAATGGCCCTGCAGAGAAGAGAGTACAGCAGTGAGAGTAAAACATACTCTCCTCTGAGCCAATGAGGCAGCTTTTCGCACTCTGACCCACTGCCTCACCTGGCTCATGTCTTAAGTTGGCCCTGTTTTTAAAACATGGGAACTTAGGGCTCCTTTTACAAAGGCGCGCTAGGGCCTTAACGCGCGGAATAGTGCGCACTAAAATGCCGCGTGCACTAGCCGCAACCGCCTCCTTTTGAGCAGGCAGTAGATTTTTGGCGTGCGCTAATCCGGTGCGTGCGGTAAAAGCCGTAGCGCACCTTCGTAAAAGGAGCCCTTAATGTCCCATTATCGGACCATATTAGAACCTCTGGCTAAATAGAAGGAATAAATATCTTGTCAGCCCCTCCCCCCTTCTACCCCAGTCTCTGGTAAGAAAACCGAGAAAAGTGAAGGAGTGAAAGTAACCAAAGCCATACCACTATATCTTAATTCTAAAGTTGCAGGCTCCACAAATGCTCTTATTTTTGCTGTTTTGAGGAGAGCTAATTTCACATCTATTTCCTGCTTGGTGTTCTAGTGATTCTCTGCATATTACAGACCATCCAGAACACAGCCCTCAGACTCATATACTCACTCAGCAAACACGACCACATTACCAATGCATACTTAGAATCTCACTGGCTACCAATAAAAGCAAGAACACAATTCAAACTCTACTGTCTCCTTTTCAAAGTAACCCACGGCACGGCACCCAGTTACCTAAACAACCGTTTTCACTACTACCTCTCACCCAGAAGAAGGAGAACACAGAACCTTTTCACCTACCCACCTCTCAACGGTACTCGTCTTAAGAAACTTTACGACAACCTTCTGGGGACACAGGCAGCTAAAATCGACTCTGACATCTCAAAACTGCTGACCAAAACAACAGACATAAAAGAGTTCCGTAAAGAAATAAAAACACTACTGTTCAAAAAATATCTCCCATCACTCTAACCACCACCCAATGAGTTCCCAATCAACGCCTTTGGAAACACCCACCTATAGTATCTCTTTGTCTGTGATCCAGAATGTACTGTAACTCTTTTACACTACACCCGATTTAACTTGATTCAGTTGACATGTATTATCTTCTGTTATATGTATTATCTTCTGTGATATGTATTATCTTCTGTGAAATTGAAGTATCATAATCCTTTACTGTTCCTGTAACTTACCCTTATCCTGAAATGTAATTCTACTGGAACTGCCCAGATATTTTCTATATTGTAATCCGCCTAGAACCGCAAGGCACAGGCGGAATAGAAATCCCTAATGTAATGTAATGTAATATTTTCTGACAATAAAAGAGTTCAATAAAAATATTTTTAAAAGCCACTGTTGCATTCCAAGGAAAGCACGAATGCTGAGATTTGGCTGGAATAACACTCCTAGGTTTGCTCAGGCCAGAGTTTTTGAGCTCCTTTTATCAAGCTGCGCTAGCAGGGTTAACGCGCGTGACTTTTCATCACGCGTTAACCCCCGCGCTGGCCAAAAACTACCACCTGCTCAAGAGGAGGCGGTGGCGGCTAGCGCATCCCGCGGTTTAGTACGCGCCATTTACGCGCGTTAAACCGCTACCGTGGCTTGATAAAATGAGCCCTTTGAGATCTGCTTTAAAACAAAAATGTGATCTAATTAGATGAAGCCATGCAGGTTCACCCAATTAAATTTATGTATACATTTTTTTTTATTAAAGCAGTGCCGGTGCAGATAAGACATTTCACAGCCCCTCTACTAAGCTAATATGCAGAACATTCCTGTATGTTTTTTCCTTATTTTCATGCTCATTTTAATACACCTTCTTTTTTATGCCTGCTTTTATCTTTTTTTTTTAAGTATCAGGTAAGTGACATTAACGTTTTTGTAAAATAATTATCCTGTCTTACATCACAGTTGTGCAATCTTTGGAAAACAGATACTTTACCTTCTGACTGATGGACAATACCAATGAAGCTCCCGATTTCTGAATGTCCAGTAATTTTGACATTCAAACTATACTTCAGATAGCTTACGTTTTAATAAATTTATCCCCACTTTATTTATTGCAAATTAAACATACTGTAGTTTCAACAGAGTAACTCATTTTTATGTACCATAAAGCAAACTGTTTTCTGCATCTATTTTTGAAAAGCCTTCACTCTGGTGAATAGGCTACATTTTGATCAAGAAAATGAAGGGAATTAATTAACAATAACTGAATCTCACCGCTTTAACCTTAGCTCTTTGGCAAACCTAAGCTAAATAAACATCTGACCATTCAATCTCTTCCACTTAAGGTTAACTTGAGTTTATTACTCTGTCTACTGCCCTCGTGTATTAGGCAAAGAATAAATTACACATACTAATTACCTTGGATAGGGCACCACTTTAATGAATTCTTTTAATTAAACTGCAACACAGTGGTTTTGCACAGGATGGTCTATATTTCATCCTTAAACTATGTTAACCTTCATCTTTGTCTGGGTAGATCACACATCTATAAGAGAGGGGGTTGTATTTAATTCATCTAAGTAGTGCAAGTGCAGAGATCAGCCATCTTAGCCAGTTCCCGTGTTAAAGGGAATGGGATTTTAAAGCACCTCTCACTGTCCCTGTAAAATAAAATTCTATGATTTCACAAGAAGTTCCTTTCCAAACACAATCGCAAACAAAACCAA